>NW_027140336.1:2628500-2965000 GCF_036365525.1 Heterodontus francisci
ATATACCATGACTGTGCCCATACTATCTATTCTTTGAAGGTCGCCCATTGTTCATCTACCAGCCTTACTGTCACCCTTTGACTCCAGTTTATTTGCCCCAGATCTATTTTTACCCCATTGAAGTTAGCCCCCCCCCCCCCCCCCCCCGTTAATCATTCTTAGTCTGGATTGCTCTTTATCCTTTCCCATAGTCAGCCTAATTCGTATGATGCAATGATCGCTATCCCTAAGTGCTCTCCTACTGATAATTGATCCATTTGGCCCACCTCATTCCCAAGAATTAAGTCTAGCACTGCCTGCTTTCTCGTTGGACTAGAAACATACAGTTGTAGAATATAGCAACAAAAGAGCAGGAGTAGAACATTCAGGCCATCGATCCTGCCCTGCCATTCAATATGATGCTGAGCGTGTACTATAGACCCTCACAAAGTCAGAGGGAGGTAGAAGAGCAGACATGTGCTCAAAGCTCTGAGAACTGGATGAACAATAGGGCAGCAATATAAGGGATTTAAATTCCCCAAATATAAAATAGGATAGTTTTAGTTTGAAAGGATTTGATGGAGCAGAACTCTTGAGATGCAATCAGGAGAACATTTCTGCCCAGTATCTGCCAAGTTCAAAAAGAGAGGGGGCAATTTTAGAATTACTTTTAGAAAATGAAGGTGGGCAGGTAGAAGGAGTAGCAGTGGGAGAGTGTTTTGGTGGTAGTGATTCAGTCAGTTTTAACATAATTATTGAAAAGGACAAGCATAGAACAGGAGTTCGAGTTCTCAATTGGGGCAAAGCCAATTTTACTAAACTGAGGAGTGATTTAGCGGAAGTGGACTGGAAACAGCTAATTGAAGGTAAATCAGTCTCAGAGCAGCGGGAGTCACTAAAAGGGGAGATTCAAGGTGTTCAGGGTAAACATGTTCCATCAAAGAAAAAGGGTGAGGCGGCCAAATCTCAACCCCCGTGGATATCAAGTTTAGTTTTAGTTTAGAGATACAGCACTGAAACAGGCCCTTCGGCCAACTGAGTCTGTGCCGACCATCAACCACCCATTTATACTAATCCTACACTAATCCCATATTCCGATCACATCCCCACCTGTCTCTATATATTTCCCTAGCACCTACCTGTACTTGGGGCAATTTATAACGGCCAATTAACCTATCAACCTGCAAGTCTTTGGCATGTGGGAGGAAACCGGAGCACCCGGAGGAAACCCACGCAGACACAGGGAGAACTTGCAAACTCAGCACAGGTAGCACTCAGAATCGAACCCGGGTCTCTGGAGCTGTGAGGTTGTGGAGCTAACCACTGCGCTACTGTGCCGCCCCAAGCACCCGATAAGATAAGATAAGGCAGAACAAGAAAGCTTTTGTCCGACACCGAAAACTCAATATTACAGAAAACCAAGAGCATAGAAAGTGGAGGGCAAATATCATAATGGAAATTAGGAAAGCAAAAAGAGATCATGAAAGAATATTGGCAAGCAAAATCAATGTGAACCCAAGGATGTTTTTTTTCAGTACATTAAGAGTAAGAGGATAACTAAGGGGAGAGTAGGGCCCGTAATAGACCGAAAATGTTACCTATGTGCAGGGGAGGAAGATATTGGTATGGCTCTTAATGAATACTTTGCATCTGTCTTTACAAAAGGTGGGGGTCGCAGATATTGTAGTTAAGGAGGGAGACTGTGAAGTTTTGGATATGATAAACATAGGGAGAGAGGAAGCATTAATGGGAATAGCATCCTTGCGAGTTGATAAATCACAAGGACCGAATGAAATGTATCCTAGACTGATAAAAGAAGCAAGAGATGGATTAGTAGAAGGTCTGACCATCATTTTATTGTCTTCACGGGATACAGGTGTAGTACCGGAGAATTAGAGAACTGCTCACATTGTACATCTATTTGAAAAGTGATTGAGGGATAAACCGAATAATTACAGGCCAATCGGTCTCACCTCAGTAGTGCGGAAATTATTGGATCTATTCTGAGAGGCGGGCTAAACTGGCGCTTAGAAAGGCACAGGTTAATCTAGGATAGTCAGCATGGATTTGTTAAGGGAAGATCTTGTTTGACCAACCTGATCGAATTTTTTGAAGAAGTAACAAGGAAGACAGATGAGGATAGTACAATTGGTGTGGACTACGTGGATTTTAGCAAGGCGTTCGACAATGTCCCACCTGGCAGAATGGTTGGAAAAATAAAATCCCATGGGATCCAGGGAAATACAGCAAGGTGGGTATATAATTAGCTCAGTGGCAGGAAACAAAGGGTAATTGTTGATGGGTGTTTTACCGACTGGAGGGCTGCTTTCAGTGGTGTTTCACAGGGCTCAGTATTGGGACCCCTGCTTTTTGTGGTATATATTAATAATTTGAAGGTAAACGTAGGGACCATGATCAAGAAGTTTGCAGATGACACAAAGATTGGCCATGTGATAGATAGAGAGGAGGATAGCTGTAGGCTGCAGAAGATATTGATGGTCTATTCAGATGGGCAGAAAAGTGGCAAATGGAATTCAACCTGGAGAAGTGTGAGGTGATGCATTTGGGGAGGTAAAACAAGGCAAAGGAATACACGATTAATGGGAAAATACTGAGACGTGTAGAGGAAGTGAGGGACATTGGAATGAATGTCCAAAGATCACTGAAGGTAGCAGGACAGGTCGATAAGGTGGATAAGAAGCATATGGAATATTTTTCTCTATTAGGCGAGGTATAGAATATAAGAGCAGGAGGTTATGTTGGAACTGTATAACTCATTGGCGAGGACTACACTTGAGTACTGTGTGCAGTTCTGGTCACCTCATTACAGAAAGTATGCAATTGCACGAAGAGGGCACAGAGGAGATTTACGAGGATTTTCCCAGGACTGGGAAAATGCAGCTATGAAGAAAGATTGGATCGGCTGGGGTTGTTCTCATTGGAACAGAGAAGGCTGAGAGGAGATCTGATTGAAATGTACAAAACTTTGAGGGGCCAGGATAGAGTGGAGGTGAAGTGTCTACTCAACTTAGCAGAGACGTCAGTGACTAGCGGGCATAGATTTACAGTGATTGGGAGAAACATTAGAGGAGAGATGTGGAAAAACCTTTTCACCCAAAGGGTGGTGATGCTCTGGAAATAACTGCCTGAAAAGGTAGTTGAGGCAGAGACCCTCAACTCATTCAAAAGGAGTCTGGATATGCACCTTAAGTGCCATAAACTGCAGGGCTATGGATCAAATACTGGAAGGTGAGATTGGAATAGGTGGATCGTTACTCGGACAGCACAGACACGATGGGTCAAGTGGCCTCTTTCTGTGCCTTAATCTTCCTATGATTCTATGATAATCCACTTCAATGCTTGTTCCCGCCCTACCCTCATATCTCATTATGTCATTTGCGTTTGGGAATCTGTCAATCTCTGCTTTAAACATACCCAATGAATGAGCTTCCACAGCCCTCTGGGGTAGAGAATTACAAAGATTCACAACCCTCCGAATAACGAAATTCCTCCTCATCTCTGTCCTAAGTGAATTCCCCCTTGTTTTGAAATTGTGTCCCATGGTTCTAGACTCTCCAACCAGGGGAAACATATTACCTCCATCTACCCTGTCTAACCGGTTAAGTATTTTGTAGATTTCAATTACATCACCTCTCATTCCTGGAAACGCTAGCGAATACAGGCCCAGTTTCCCCAATCTCTCTTCGTAGGACAGTCCCACCATCCTAAGAACAAGTCTGTTGAACCTTTGCTGCACTCCCTCTAAGGCAATAATATCCTTCTTAAGGTATGGGGAACAAAATTGCACACAGTGCTCCAGGTGTGGTCTACACAAGGTTCTATACAATTGATACAAGACTTCACCACTCCAGTGATCAAATCCTCTTAAGATAAAGGCTAACATGCCATTAGCCTTCTTAATGGCTTGCTGCACCTGCATGTTAACTTCCAGTGATTTATTAACAAGGCCACACAGGTCTCTTTGTACATCTACATTTTCTAATCTCTTACAATTTTGGAAATACTCTGCACATCTATTCCTCCTACCAAAGTGGATTACCTCACATTTTCCACATTATATTCCATCTGCCACGTTCTTGCCCACTCACTAAGTCTGTCCAAATCCCTTTGAAGCCGCTTTACATTTTCCTCACAACACACATTCCCACCAAAATTTGTGTCATCTGCAAAATTGGAAATACTACATTTGGTCCCCACATCCAAGTCACTGATATATTCTGTGAACAGCTGTGGCCCAAGCACTGATCCCTGCAGTACCCCAATAGTCACAGCCTGCAAATGTGAGAATGACCTGTTTATGTAATGTTCCTGAACATATTCTTGGAACTCTTGCCCCTGACTGCCCTTTACACTAATATTATTCCAGTCCATGTTTTGTTAATTAAAGTCCCCCTTTATAACTACCCTATAATTGTTGTTCCTTTCTGTAATTTCCTTGAAATTTGTTCCTCCACGTCCTTCCCACTCGCTGGTGGCCTATAGGCAACACCGAGCAATGTAACTGCATCTTTTTTGAACCTTAGCTTCAGCCAAATTGAATCGGTCCTACATTTCTGGGACATCCTTCTTCTCCAGCACTGCAATGTTCTCCTTAATCAAAAATGCCAACCTTCCCCCTTTTTTCACGTTCCTGTCTTTCCTGAATACCGAGTATCCAGGAATATTAACACCCAGTTGTGCCCTTCATTGTGCCAGGTCTCTGTTATAGCTGCAACACTATATTTCCTCATGGCACACTGCACCTGTACGTCACCAGTCTTATTAACAACACTCCTTGCATTCACATACTAGTGCATTAACCTTTATTCAGACTTTATTACTTTCTCCCTTACTCTGGCACCACCTAATAACATACTATCCCTACTCGCGTGTTATCTATCACCCCCACCATTCTGTGCACCTTGGTGGTCTTCTCTAATAGTTGCATCTGGTTCTCGCACACATGACAAGTTCCATACCCATGACAATTTAGCATAAACCCTCCCGAACAGCACTAGCAAATCGCCCTGCGAGGATATTGATCCAAGCCCTGATACGATGCAAACCATCCATCATGTATAGGTCCCACATGCCACAGAACCGGTCCCAATGTCTTAGAAATCTGATGCCCTCCCTCGTACTCCAGTTCTCCAGCCACGTGTTCACTAAATTCTCCTATTCCTATTTCACTAACGGTGGGACAGGGAGTAATACTTAGTTTATTGCTTTTGAGGGCTTTCTTTATAATATCCTTCCGAGCTCCCTAAAATCTGCTTTCAGGAGCTCATCCCCTTCTTACATATTTCATTGGTACCAGTATGGACCACGACCTCTGGCTGTTCACCCTCCCCCAGAAGAATGTTCTTGAGCCTTTTCATGAAATCCTTGATCGTGGCACCAGGGAGGCAACACAGCATCCTGGAGTCACGTTTACTGCCGCAGGACCGCCTGTCTGTTCCCCTAACTAACGAATCCTCTATCACTATTGCTCTTCCACTCCTCTTCCACCCCTCCCGTGCAGCTGAGCCACCTGTGATGCCACAAACCTGGCTCTTACTGCACTCCTCTGAGGAACCATCACCCTCACCAGTATCCAAAATGGAAATCCGATTAGTGAGTGAGATCATATCAGGGGACTCCTGCACTCTCTGCCTGGTTCTGTTAAACTGCTTGGCAGTCATCTGCCTGTATGTTTCTAACCTGCGGTGTGACCACCTCTCTAAACGTGCTATCCACATAGGTCTCTGCCTCGCGGATGCACAACAGCGACACCAGCCACCGTTCGACTTCCGAAACCCAGAGATCAAGCTTCTGCAGCCGGTAACACTTCCTGCAGAAGTGGTTGTTTTGGACGCATGGTGTGTCCATGAGCTCCTATATGCCACAGCATGTAGAGAATGCTATGGACTCATTTTTGAGTGTGGTTCTACCAAACCGGACTGCTAACGTTGAACACAAACAAACCAATCAAAAACATCAGTATGACACAAACAAGGGAGAACACAGTTTCACAAAAAATGAGCATGCTTGTGTTTTCAGTCCATCTCACAAGTTACACAAGTCCTACCAAAATGAATCACTTCACATTTCTATGCATTGAACTTTATTTTCCACCTCTCTGCCCATTCCACCAACTTGTCTATGTCCTTTTGAAGTTCTACAATATCCTGCTTACAGTTCACAATACTTCCAAGTTTCTAATAATCAGCAAACTTTGAAATTGCACCCTGTACACCAAGGTCCAGGTCATTAATATATATCAGGAAAAGCTAGGATCCCAACACCGATCCCTGGGAAACTCCACTACAAATTATCCTCCAGCTCGAAAATATCCATTAATCACTACTTTTTGTTTTCTTTCACTTAGCTAATTTTGTATCAGTGTTGCGTGTGGCACTGTATCAAATGCCTTCTGGAGGTCCATGTACGCCTCATCAACAGCATCACCCTCATGAACCCGCTCTGTAACCTCCTTATAAAAACTCCAGAAACTTAGTTAAACATGCTTTTGCCTTAATAGATTCATGCTGGCGTTCCATAATTAGCATACATTTGTCTATGTAACGATTGATTTTAGGGCAAATTATTTTTTCCAGACGCTTTCCCACCATCGAAGTTAAACTGACTGGCCTGCAGCTGCTGGGCTTACCTTGCCACTATTTTTTGACCTGGAGTGTAACGTTTGCATTTTTCCAGTCCTCTGCTACCACCCCAGTCTACGGAAGACTCATAAATTATGGCAAGTGCCTCAGCGATTTCCACCCTCACCTCCCTCAGTATCCTTGGCTGCATCTCATCCGGCCCCGGTGCTTTATCCACTTAAGTACAGACAGCCTATCTACTACTTCCACATTATCAATTTTAAACCCGTCTAGTGTCTGACTTACCTCCTCTTTCAACATTGCCTGGGGTGCATCTTCGTCCTTGATAAAGACAGATGCAATGTTTTAATATAATACCTCAGCTATGGGGTTCACACAGAGGATAATATCACAGAAGAGATGGTGGGATGCGGTGCCATTGTTACCGGACTAATAACGCGGACACCCAGCATATTACTCTGGGAACAGGGGTTCGAATCACACCACAGCAGAAGGTGGAACGTTTATTCAATTAATAAATCTGGAATTAAAATGCTAGTCTAATATTGGCCATGAAACCATTGTCGATTTTTGTAAAAACTCATCTGGTTCACGAATGTCCTTTAGAGAAGGAAATCTGCTATCCTTGTCTGGTCTGGCCGACAGGTGACTCCAGATCCACAGAAATGTGGTTGACTCTTTCATGCCCTCTGAAATGGCCTAGCAAGCCACTCAGTTGTACCTAACTGCTCCGAAGTCAATAAAAAGGAATGAAAGCGAACGACCACACGACATCGACCGATGCACCAGAAACGACAAAGCCAAACCCAGCCCTGACGACCCTGCAAAGTCATCCTTAGTAACATCTGTGGGCTTGTGCCGAAGTGGGAGAGCTGTCCCACTGACCAGTCAAGCAACAGCCTGACGTAGTCATACTCACGAAATCATACCTTACAGACAATGTCCCAGACACTGCAATCACTATCCCTGGTTATGTCCTGTCCCGCCAGCAGGACAGACCCAGCAGAGGTGGTGTAACAGTGGTATACAGTAAGGAAGGAGTTGCCCTGGGAGCCCTCAACATTGACTCCTGACACCATGAAGTCTCATGGCATCAGGCCAAACATGGACAAGGAAACCTCCTACTTATTACCACCTACCGCCCACCCTCAGCTGATGAGTCAGTGCTCCTCCATGTTGAACACCACTTGGAGGAAGCACTGATGTTGGCAAGGGCACAGAATGTACCCTGGGTGGGGGACCACAATGCCCATCACCAAGAGTGGCTCGGTAGCACCACTACTGACTGAGCTGGCCGAATCCTAAAGGACAAAGCTGCTAGACTGGGTCTGGAGCAGGTCATGAGGGAACCAACAGGAGGGCAACGCATACTTGACCTTGCTCTCAACAATCCGCCTGCTGCAGATGCATATATCCATGACAGTATTATTAGGAGCGACCACCGCACAGTCTTTGTGGAGACGATGTCCCGCCTTCACATTGAGGATACCGTCCATCGTGTTGTGTGGTACTATCACCGTGCTAAATGGGATAGATTTCGAACAGATCTAGCAATGCAAAACTGGGCATCCATGAGGCGCTGTGGTCCATCAGCAGCAGCAGAATTGTACTCAAACACAATGTGTAACCTCATGGCCCTGCATATCACCCACTCTACCATTACCATCAAGCCTGGAGACCAACCCTGGTTCAATGAAGAGTGCAGGCGGGCATACCAGGAGCAGCACCAGGCTTACCTCAAAATGATGTGTCAACCTGGTGAAGCTACAACCGAGGACTATCTGAGTGCCAAACTGCATAAGCAGCATTCGAGAGGCAGAGCTATCTGATCCCGTAACCAACGGATCAGATCTAAACTCTGCAGTCCTGCCACATCCAGCCATGAAGGTGGTGGACAATTAAACAACTAACTGGAGGAGGTGGCTCCACAAATATTCCCATCCTCAGTGATGGGGGAGCCTGCACATCAGTGCGAAAAATAAGGCAGAAGCATTTTCAGAAATATTCAACCAGAATTTCTAAGTTGATAATTATCTCGGCCTCCTCCTTCAGTCTCCATTATCACAGATGTCAAACTTCAGCCAATTCGATTCACTCCGCTTAATATCAAGAATAACACAAGACACAGGATACTGCACAAACTGTGGGCCCTGACAATATTCCAGCAATAGTACTGAAGAACTGTGCTTCAGAACTTACCGCGCCCGTAGCCAAGCCTTTCCAGTACAGCGACCACATTGGCATCTTCCGGACAATGTGGAAAATTGCCTATGCATGTCATGTACGCAAAAAGCAGAACAAGTCCAACAGGGCTGACTACCACCCCATCAGTCTACTCTCAATCATCAGTAAAGTGATGGAAGGTATCATCAACAATGCCATCAAGCAGCACTTGCTTAGCAATAACCTGCTCAGTGACACTCAGTTTAGTCTCTGCCAGGGAAACTCAGCACCTGACCACATCACAGCCTTCGTTCAAACATGGACAAAAGAGCTGATCTCAAGAGATGAGGTGAGAGTGATTGCCCTTGACATCAAGGCAGCATTTGACCGTGTATGGCATCAAGGAGCCCAAGCAAAACTGGAATCAATGGGAATCAGGGGGGAAATTCTCCGCTGGTTGGAGACAAACCTAACGCAATGGAAGATGGTTGTGGTTGTTGCAGGTCAAACATCTGAGCTCTCGGACAGCACTGCAGGAGTTCCTCAGGGTAGTGTCCTAGGCCCAAGCATCTTCAGCTGCTTCATCAATGACCTTCCTTCAATCATAAGGCCAGGAGGGGGGATGTTCACTGATGATTGCACAATGTTCAGCACCTTTCACAACTCCTCAAATACTGAAGCAGTCCTTCTGGAAATGCAGCAAGACCTGGACAATATCCAGGCTGGGGCTGATAAGTAGCAAATAACATTTGCGCCACACAAGTGCAGGTTAATGACCATCTCCAACAAGAGAGAATCTAACTATCTCCCCTTGATATTGAATGGCATTACCATCGCTGAATCTCCCACTATCAACATCCTATTGGTTACCCTTGACCTGAAACTGAACTGGAGTAGCCATATATCTATAGCGTGGCGACAAGAGCAGGTCAGAGGCTAGGAATCCTGTGGTGAGTAACTCACCTCCTGACTCCCCACAGCCCATCCACCATCTGCAAGGCACAAGTCAGGAGTGTGATGGAATACTCTCCACTTGCCTGGATGGGTGCAGCTCCAACAACACTCATGAGGCTCGACAGCATCCAGGACAAAGCAGCCCGCTTGACTGGCACCCCTTCCACAAACATTCACTCACTCCACCACTGACAAACAGTGACAGCATTGTGTACCATCTACAAGATGCACTGCAGCAACGCACCAACGATCCTTTGAGAGCACGTTCCAAATCCGCGACCCCTACCACCTAGAAGTACAAGGACAGCAAATGCATATGAACAACACGACCAGTAAGTTCCCATCCAAGTCACACACCAGCCTGACTTGGAACTATATCGTCATTGCTTCACAGTCGCTGGGTCAAACTCCTGGTGCTCCCTTCCCAACACCACTGTGGGTGTAGGTACCTCACATGAACTGCAGCGGATCAACAAGGCAATTCACCACCACTTTACCAAGGGCAATTAGGGATGAGCAATAAAATCTGCCCTAGACAGCGATGCCCACATCCCATGAATGAATTACAAGAGGTATTAGTCGGTAATGTAATTAGTCATGATGGAAAGCTCGATTAATTAATTAATTAATAGCTAGATAGAGAGTGAGAGACTTACCAAGGACACCAACAATAGCGAGATCGGATAGTAAATATACAGAATCATCATCAGTGCCCAATGGATCCGATGGTCTAATGTTACCCAATAATATTCTGCAGTAAGATGGAAAAACCAAGAGGATAAACTCCTTTCCATTGTTGTAACATTCCAATCTATCGTTCTCAGATTCTGACCCATTGTTGTAACATTCCAATCTGTTGCTCTCCGATTCTGACCTATTCTCTCAGTTTCTCTGCAACTGCTGATCTCTGTTATTGCCGGGGATGATGCTCCCACTGACACTTTGAAATAACACATTGAAAGGAATCCCTTATTAATAGAATAACAAAACCCTCCAATGCTACAATTAGGGTCTATGGAGACTGACATTAATTACAGTCATTGAACAAACAAGGTTCAGTTAACCCCTTTCAATCAAATACTTTTTGTACCACAATGAAGTAGAACATTTAGCTGGTTTGGATGGGATAACTGAGAGTTGTTGATGGAAGGAAAGGAGGAAATAGCAGAGTCACTTGGAAGCATCTTTCATTCCTCCTTGGTTATGGAAGTGGTGCCATTGGATTGGTGGTTTGCATCAGTTAAACTTTGTTTTAGAAAAAAGAGGGATAGAATAAACCATGTAAT
Organism: Heterodontus francisci; assembly: GCF_036365525.1. NCBI lineage: Eukaryota > Metazoa > Chordata > Chondrichthyes > Heterodontiformes > Heterodontidae > Heterodontus > Heterodontus francisci. Next base: position 2,639,485 of record NW_027140336.1, read on the forward strand.
TGCAGTGCAGTAAGACTCTCATGGTGATAAGATGGTGGGAACGTTTCAGTCATGGACAAGCACAAAGTTGCCTGTTATTTTACATGGGAACATAGGACAAGCAGAAGGCCATTCAGCCCATTGAGCATGCCCTATCATTCAATATGATCATGGCTGATCATCTACTTCACTGTCTTTTTCCCACACTATCCTCATATCACTTTATATCATTGACAGGTTTCTAAATACCAATTCTGCTTTAAACATACTCAATGACTAAGCTTCCACAGCCCTTTGGGGTAGAGAGTTCCAAAGATTCACAACCCTCTGAGTTAAGGAATTTCTATTCATCTCTGTCCTAAGTGGCTTCTCTCTTATTTTGAAATTGTGTCCCCTCGATCTAGACTCCCTAACCAGGGAAAACATCTTACCTACATCTAAAGTGTCTATCCCTTTAAGTATTTTGTAGGTTTCATTCTTCGAAACTTCAGAGAATACAGCCCAGGTTCCCCAATCTTTCTTCATAGGACAGTCCGCCATCCCAGGAACAAAGTCTGGTGAACCTTCCTTGCACTCCTTCTCTGACAATAACACCCTTCCTAAGGTAAGGGGACCAAAACTGCACATAGCACACCAAGTGTGGTCTAACCAAGGTTCTATATAATTGAAGCAAGACTTCCTTACTCCTGTACTAAAATCCTCCAGCAATGAAGGCCAACATACCATTAGCCTTCTTAATGGCTTGCTGTACCTGCATATTAGCTTTCAATGGCTGATTGACAAGGACTCACAGATCCCTTTGCACATCTCCACTTTATAATGCCTTATCATTAAAAAGAAATACACTGCACATCAGTTCCTCCTTCCAAAATGGATAACCTCACTTTTTTCCCACATTATACACCATCTGCCATGTTTTTTTTAATTGATTCATGGGGCCAGCTGGCTAGGCCAACATTTATTGCCCATCCCTAATTGCCCTTTATAAGTTGGTGGTGAGCTGCCTTCTTGAACCTCTGCACTCCACGTGGGGTAGGAAGGGTGTTCCAGGATTTTGGCCCTGTGGCAGTGAAGGAACGGCGATATAGTTCCAAGTCAGGATGGGGTATGGCGTGGAGCGGAACTTGCAGGTGGTGGTGTTCGCATGCATTTGCTGCCATTGTCCTTCTAGGTGGTAGAGGTCGTGAGTTTGGTAAGTGCTCTTTCAGGATCCTTGGTGCGTTTCTGCAGTGCATCTTGTTGACAGTACACACTGCTGCCAGTGTGCGTCGGTGGTGGAGGAAGTGGATGTTAGTGGATGGGGTGCCAATCAAGCAGGCTGCTTTGTCCCAGATGCTGCCGAGCCTCTTGAGTGTTGTTGGAGCTGTACCCATCCAGACAAATGGACAGTATTCCATCACACTCCTGACTTGTGCCTTGTAGTTGGTGGACAGGCTTTGGGGAGTCAGGAGGTGAGTTACTCGCCTCAGGATTCCTACCTCCGACCTGCTCTTGTAGCCACAGTATTTATATGACTACTCCAGTTCACTTTCTGGTCAATGGTAACCCCCAGGATGTTGATAGTGGTGAATACAGCTATGGTAATGCCATTGAATGTCAAGGGGAGATGGTTAGATTCTCTCTTGTTGGAGATGGTCATTGTCTGGCACTTGATCATTCATCAATTCTGTTCAAATCCCATTGACGCTGTTTTGAATCGTCCTCACAACACACAATACCACCTAGTTTTGTGTCATCCACGAAATTGGAAATATTACATTTGGTCCCCACATCCAAATCATTGATATATATTGTTAACAGCTGGGGCCCAAGCACTGATCCCTGCGGGACCACGCTAGTCACATCCTTCCAACTTGTGAATGACCCATTTATTCTACTATCCGCTTTTTTCCCGTTAACCAATCCTTAATCCATGTCAGTATATTGCCTCCTATCCCATGTGCTTTTATTTTGCTAAAGGGAATTTATCAAATGCCTTCTGAAAATTCAAGTATAGTACGTCCACCGAATTCCCTTTATCAATTCAGTTGGTAACATCCTCAAAAAACTCCAACAGCTTCATGCAACATGATTTCCCAATCATAAATCCATGTTGACAATGCCCAATCAGATCATTATTATCCAAGTATCCGCTCATCACATCCTTTAAAATAGATTCTAGCATTTTCCCAACGACTGATGTACGGCTAACACGTCTGCAATTCAATGTTTTTTCTCTCTCCCTTCTTAAATAGTGAGGTGACATTTGTGACCTTGAAATCTACAGGAACCTTTCCAAAAACTATAGAATTTTGGAAGATGATCACCATTGCATTCGCTATCATCATAGGTACCCTTTCAACACTCAGAAATGTAAAATATCAGGTCCTGGTGACTTATCAACCTTCAGACCCATTAAATTTTGCAATACATCCTTCTTACTAAGACTAATTTCCTTCAATTCCTCATTCTCCCTAATCCCTTGGATCCCTAATTCTGGGAGATTTCTTGTATCTTCTTCAGTCAAGACAGACACAAAGTAATCATATAGCTTCCATGCCATTTCTCTATTTCCCATTATAAATTATCCTGACTCTGCCTGTAAAGGACGCACATTTGTCCGTTTTACATACCTTTAGAAGCCTTTACAGTCCGTTTTTATGTTTTTTTTTAAAGTAGCTAACATTCATATTCTATTCCCCATTTCTTTATCAGTTTCGTCGTCTTCTTTTTCTGTGTTCTAAATACTCCCAATCCTCAGGTTTACGACTATATCTGGAAGCTTTATAGACCTTTTCTTGCAATCTTATACAATCCTTAATTTCCTTTGTTATCCAAGGTTGACTGCCTTTGCTTTTGGGTTTTTTTATTCCTTGATGTAATATTTCTTTAAAGAATATTCATTGCCGAAGTACTGTCATACCTTTTAATGTATTTTCCGAATCCAAGCTCGGCCAATATGCCCCTCATTTAGTTTAGTTTAGAGGTACAGCACTGAAAGAGGCCCTTCGGCCCACCGAGTCTGTGCCAACCATCAACCACCCATTTTAAACTAATCCTACACTAATTCAATATTCCTACCCCATCCCCACCTGTCCCAATATTTCCCTACCACCTACCTATACTAGGGGCAATATATAATGGCCAATTTACCTTTCAACCTGCAAGTCTTTGGCATGTGGGAGGAAACAGGAGCAACCAGAGGAAACCCACGCAGACACAGGGAGAATTTGCAAACTCCACACAGGCAGTACCCAGAATTGGATCCGGGTCGCTGGAGCTGTGAGGCTGCGATGCCAACCACTGCACCACTGTGCCACCCTAGCTTCAAAATTGTCATTGTTCAAATTTAAACCCTGGCTTTAGATTAAACTACCTCATATTCAAACATGATGTAAATTTCTTCATATTATGATCACTCATCCCTGAAGATTATTTTACAACAAGATTATTAATTAATCTTTTCTCATTGCATAACACCAGATCTAAAATAGCCTGTTCTCCTGTCAGTTCATCAACATTCTGCTCGAGAAAATCATCCAAGCACAACCCAGGAACTCGTCCTCCACAGCATTAGTGATTATTAGGTTTACCCAGTCTATATGAAGATTGAAGGCACCCGTGATTACATGATTCTCTTATCTCCTGTTTAATGCCATGTTCCACACTACCACTACTGTTTAGTGGCCTATAAAGAACTTCTACCAATGCTTTTCTGCCCCTTGCTGTTTCTTAGCTCCATCCAAACAGATTCCACATTTTGCTCTTCCGATCGGAGATCTTCCCTTAATAAAGTACTGATCTCACCCCTTATTACCCTCACAACACCACCTCTTTTCCCCTTTGGCCTGTCCTTCCTAAATGTCGAATATCCTTGAATATTGAATTCCCAGTCTTGGTCACCCTGTCGCCAGGTTTCTACTTCTGGATGCGACCACGACTCAACCCCACCTCAGGCCTTCTCATGTTGAAACTCTCATCTATGCCTTTATTATCTTTAGACTTGGCTATTTCAATGCTGTCGTGACAACAGTCACACAGTCTGCCTTCTGAAAACTTTAGGTCATCTAAACCTACACTGCCATTCTCCTAGCCTGCATCTAATGCCGTTCACCAATCACCTTTATGCTCACTGGTAATGAAATACTTGTTTTGAAAATCAAGGGTTTATAAATCTCAACCATCATGAACTTGTTAAAGGCAAATTGTAGCTTACGAACGTGAAGGAGTTATGTGATGAAGTAATAGAGGGAATTGATGAGGGTGGTGCAGGTGATGTTAAGTATTTAGACTTTTAAAGGCATGTGATAAATTGCCAGTTAATAGGCTTCTTAGGAAAACTGAAAACAATGGATCAATCTGGCAATGGTTCTGTAAACATTGCATTGGCGAAGGCACAGAAAATAGGGAGAAGTGGTGAGCCATTGTTTTTTTCTGGCTGGAGAGTTGTACATATTGTTGTCCCGAAGGCATCAATATCAACAACAACAACCTATCTTTATATCGTGTACTTAATGTCATAAACAGTTCCAAGCTGATCACAGAGGAATTATAAAACAAAACATGTCACCGAGCCACAGAGCAGATTACTCCCGAGGGCAGATTATTCCCAAGGCCACGTGCTCGTGAGTATGTAAATAGGAAAATGAATGTGTGGCTGGAGAGATGATGCAGGAAGGATGGCTTCAGATATCTGGGATATTGGGACCGGTTCGGGGTAATGTGGGACCAGTAAAAGCCACAGAGTCTGCACCTGAATAGGACTGGGACATATTTCTTTGCAGGAAGGTTTTCCAGTGCTGTTGGGGATGGTGTAAACTAGTTTGGAAGGGGCATGGGAACCTGAATGCAATTTCAGATAGGACAATTTCAGGCGAGGGGACGGAAGGCAGAAAATTAGCGCGTGACTCGGAAAGACAGAAGAAGCAAATGTTAAAAAGTGTGCAGAACAAGTATTTGGCAGTGTTAAAGGGTATTTATTCAAATTCAAGGAGTTTCGCAAATAAATGAGATGAGCTGAGGACACAGATAGTCAAATGGAAACACAATAGCATTGCTATAATGGAAACTTGGCTTAAAGTCGGGCAAAAATTGCAGCTCCACATCTTTGGATATGGAGTTTTCAAGCGGAATAGAGAGGGAGATAAAAACGAAGGGATACAGCATTATTAGTTAAGGAATCAATAACAGCTTTGAGGAGGGATGGTGTGCTAAATAAATCATCAAACGAGGCCACATGGGTGGAGCTCAGAAATGTAAAAAATTGACAGCCACACTATCAGTAGTGTACAATAGACCCCCAAATAGCGAGAAAGAGATAGAACAACAAATGTGTAGGCAAATTTCTGAGTGATAAAGCTATAGTTGAGTAGTTCAACTAACCCAGTATTAACTGGGATACAAACAATGTGAAGGGCACGGAGGGCACAAAATTCTTGAACTGCATTCAAGAGAACTTCTTTTTAGCCAGAATGTAACAAGTCCAACGTAGAGGGGGCGCAATTCTAGATTTAGTCTTCGGTAATGAAGCTGGGCAAGTGCATGAAATAACCGTCGGTGACAATTTTGGTGATGGCAATCATAATACAGTTAGTTTTAGCATGATAATGGAAAAGGACAAAGATAAGACAGGAGTTAAAATTCTAAATTGTGGGAAGGCAAATTTTATAAAACTGAGAGGCGTTCTGGTGAAAGTGGACTGAAATACAGCTGCTGGAAGGAAAATCATTGGCAAACCAGTGGGAGGCATTCAAAAGCGAGATACTACAGTCGCAGTGCAGGCATGTCACCAGAACGATAAAGGGTGATACGGCCAAATATGGAGCCCCCTGGTTAACTAGAGGCTTACAGGCTGAGATAAAGCAGAAAAAAGAAAGATTATGACGATCACAAAGGCAAAAAAAAACGTAATAATTTAGAAAGCCAAGACGAGTATAGAAAGTGAAGGGGTGAAGCAAAAAAGGAAATTAGAAAAGCAAAGAGAGGACATGACAAAATATTGGCAGGTAAAATTAAGGAAAAAGCGAAGATGTTTTATCAGGACATTAAGAGCAAGAGGATAACTAAGTAAAGGGTAGGGCCTGTCAGAGAAGCACAAGGGAATTTACACGTGGATGCAGATGATGTGGGCAGGATGCTTAATGAGTTTTTTTGGACTCTGTCTTCACAAAGGAGAGTGATGATGCAGACATTGCAGTAAAAGATGAGAGTGAAATATAGATATCATAAGCATAATGAGAAAGGAAGTACTAGACGCCCGATATGTTTGAAAGTGGATGAATCGCCAAGGCCGGATGGATTGCATCCCAGGTTGTTAAAGGAAGCCAGGGAGGAAATAGCGGATGCTTTGAGGATCATCATCAGATCTTCACTAGATATAGGAGAGACACCAGAGGACTGGATGTCAACAGACATTGTTCCATTGTTTAAAAAGGATTTGAAGGAAACGCCAAATAATTATAGGCCACTCAGTCTGACCTCGGTGGTGATATATTATTAGAATCAATTCTGAGGGACAGGATAAACTGCCATTTTGAAAGGTACGGATTAATCAGGGATAGCCAGCATGGGTGTGCTAAGGGAAGGTCGTGTCTTACTAACTTAATTGAATTTTTAAAGGAAATAACAAGGAGGATTGATGAGGGTAGTGCAGTAGATGTGGTCTACATGGATTTTGTAAGGCATTTGACAATGTCTCACATGGCAGGCTGGCCAGTAAAATGAAAGCCCATGGGATTGAGGGGAATGTGGCAGGTTGGATCCAAAATTGGCTCAGTGACAGGAAACAAAGGGTAGTAGTTGACAAAAGTTTTTTTGTGAATGCAAAGCCGTTTCCATTGTTTTGTTTAGTTTGGAGATACAGCACTGAAACAGGCCCTTCGGCCCACCGAGTCTGTGCCGACCATCAACCACCCATTTATATTAATCCTACACTAATTCCTTATTCCTACCACATCCCCACCTGTCCCTATATTTCCCTACCACCTACCTATACTATGGGCAATTTATAATGGCCAATTTACCTGTCAACCTGCAAGTCCTTTGGCTTGATTGAGGAAACCGGAGAAAACCCACGCAAACACAAGGAGAACTTACAAACTCCACACAGGCAGTACCCAGAATTGAACCCGGGTCGCTGGAGATGTGAGGCTGCTGTGCTAACCACTGCGCCGTCCACGGGGATCATTGTTGGGCCCCTTGCTGTCCGTGGTATATATTAATGATTTTGACTTAAACGTGGGAGGCAGGATTGGGAAATTTGCTAATGACCCAAAAATGGTCGAATAGTTGATAGTGAAGAGGCTCGCCATTGACTCCAGAATGACAGCAATGTTTCATTGAGTGGGCAGAAAAGCGGCACATGGAATTCAATCCAGAGAAGTGTGAGGCAATGCATTTGGGGAGGGCAAATAAAGCGACGGAATAAACAATAAACGGGAGGATATGGCGAGAGGTAGAGGAAGTGAGAGACCTTGGAGTGTGTGTACTCAGTTCCCTGAAGGCGGCATGGCAGGTCGTTAGAGTGGTGAAGGCGGCATATGGAATGCTTTCCTTTATTGACCGAGGTATAGAATTCAAAAGCAGGGATTTAATGCTGGAACTGTACAAAACATTGGTTAGGTCACAGCTGGAGTATTGTGTACAGTTCTGGTCGCCACATTACAGGGAATACATAGTGCGCTGTAGAGAGTACAGAGGAGATTGACAAGAATGTTGTCAGGGCTTGAAAGTTGCAGCTATGATTGAAGAGTGGATCCGCTAGGGTTGTTTCCCTTAGAACAGAGGGGGCTGAGGGGTGACTTGATTGAGGTGTACAAAATTATGAGAGGCCTAGATAGGGAAGGACCTATTTCCCCTTGCAGAGAGGTCAATTATCACTGGGCACAGATTTAAGATGATTGGGAGAAGGATTAGAGGGGACATGAGGAAAAACTTTTTCACCCAGAGGGTGGCAGGTGTCTGCAATTCACTGCCAGGAACGGGTGGTGGAAGCAGAAACCCTCAACTCATTTAAAATGTACCTAGACCTGCACCTGAGGTGCTGTAACCTGCAAGGCTACAGACCAGGTGCTCGAAGGCGGAATTAGATTGGGCGGCAGGTTTTCTCGGCCGGCACGGACAGGTCAGGACGGGCTAAATGGCTCCCTTCTGTGCTGTAATTTTTTCTATGGTTCTATGCATGCATTTCTCATCTCTTTTGAAAAGCTTGCAAAACAACCGAAGTGGCCAGCAGAGAGCCAACCCATGCTATTGCAAAGCAAACTAACAGGAAAAGCCAAGGCGGTTTATTCACAGTCTGATGAACTCTCATCAGGCAACAGCGTGATGGCTGAAAATCCTATCCTGAGTGTATATGAGCCAGTACTGGAGGCGTACCACCAAAAGTTCAAAACTCTCTGAATGCAGCCTGAATAAACATACCTCGAGTTTGAAAGGTGAATCAACTGGCTTCTTGGCATGGGCACTCAAGATACAGCCCGTATATGAAACCTCGAGTGGTGATCGTTCAGTAGGAGATCAAAAATTCACTTCCCCTTTCCATTAAGACCCAAGTGGAAGAACAAAAGGTTCCAAGAGCCAGGGAGGCAGCGACCCTAGCTGATGAATTTTCGCTTGCACACAATCCCTTACCCAAAGGAAACCCTTCCATAGTCACCTCCATAAACCTGAAAAAGATGGAAGGTGGGAGGCAGATAGCAGGATGAACAGCCATGAGGGAGAAGGTGAGTTGGAAACACAGAGGTCCCTCGTCAGTCCGGAACAGACGGTGCTTAGAGAAGGAGTGATTCCCCAAAGCCTGTGTGTTTCCACTGCAACAAGGCACATCACGTCCGAGCTGACTGCTGGACGTTGCAGTGAAAAGCTGTAGGATTAATCAGGGTACACCAGACCAATACAGGAAAAGGAGCCCTGATGGGAAGCACAGAAGACCAGGCTGTGGCTTTAACTGCGGCAGTAAAACCCAGTATGCCCACCACTGAGAGTACTGGGAAATTTAACAAATTCCCTGCGTGATCCCAGGATTTTGTACCCTCAGAAAAAGTGACCCGATACCCCTCGAATGCAGCAATAAGCCCAAAGCCATACTTGGGATACAGGCGCCACCTAATCCCAACTGCTGGGAAATTGCATGAACTTTCTCCCAGTGAGGGCATCGAACGCTCAGGTATTAGTAAACAGTATCGGGGAGGGTAAATGCCCATACCTCTATATTGGATGCATCTGGAGTGTCGCTTTCTTTCATTACTGGTAACCGTGGGGATTGTCCCTAGTTTACCTGTGGACAGGGTCCACCTGTGCCTGGGTAATGATCTGGTCAGGGTGAAGGTGGCAGCTTTCCCAGTAGCTTTAGAGAGACTGAACTAGGTCAGGCAGACAGAGCAGTTACAGGAGAAGGCCCCTGGCATTTTTCCGACCTTTGTGTTGTGTTGGTCCATGGCCAAAAAAACTCTGTCAGAGGAGGCTGAACTGACACTGCAGACGGATGACCCACTTGTCTAGTTATCTAAAACCTTCTTTGGGATGTTAGAGGACAAAAGGGATGTGTTAAATAGGTCTTCCTTGGTCGTGGGTCAGAAAGCAGACCCAATGTTAAAAGGTTAGCACAGACTGTCTAAAGCTAAACTGAAGCTGAGGGAGTTCCAGAGTGTGACAATTTTTTAAAAAATGAGGTGATGAGGAAGTGGAGACCTCCTCACAGACTTGCAGATGAAGAATGGACAGTGGTTCACCAGATAGTGGTGATCCCGAGGCACCATAAGGAAATACTGAGAGTAACCCAGGAATTCCAATGGCTGGGCATGTCGACATCAGAAAAATCCAAGCCTGCAAAACAGCATTTTGACTGTCCATAACTCCACAAAGATGTGGTGGAGTTCTATAAAACTGTTCACATATGCCAGGTTGTGGGGAAGCACCAACTTGCAATAAAAACTGCATCCCCAAGTCCCATACCAGCTTTTGGGTAACCCTTCAGCAGAGTGCTGGTGGATTGTGTGGGACACCTGCCGAAAACAAAAGGGCCTAACCAGTATCTTCTCAACATTATGGATGTGGTGACCCGATTCCAGAGGCCATTCCCCCGAAGAACTATCTCTGCCAAGGTAGTGGTGGAGGGGCTAACCCAATTCTTTACCCAATATGGGCTGCCTGCTGAGATCCAGATGGACCAGGGCACGAATATCATTGTATTCGGGATGACATCAAACTTAACAATTAACGAAAATATTACAACCGCGCATTAGGGATGCAGTCTAATTTAACAATTAACCGGACTGTTATCCACTTTTTATGAAGGATCATAACTCATATTACAATTAACCATATATTATAGCCGGTGTATTAGCGATGACATCGAATTTGACAATTAACTGGAACGTTTTACACTCTATTAGTTATCATACTTAATTTAACAATTAACCAGATTATTGCCTGTGCATTATGTTTGGAATATAACTGAACAATTGACTGGAATGTTGTACACTCTATTAGCTATCATGCATAATTTAACAATTAACTAGAATATTATCCCCTATGTATTAGGGATGTCATCAAATTAAACAATTAACTGGAACGTTTTACACTCTATTAGTTATCATATCTAATTCAACAATTAACCATATTATGAAACCTTGTGCATTAGGGTTGACATCTAATTTAACAATTAACTGGAATGTTTTACATGTCTAATTTAACAGTTAACTAGAATATTATACACTGTGTATCAGGGATAACATCAAATTCACCAATGAACTGGAACTGTTTACAGTCTATGCATGTTATCAGGCCTAATTTAACAATTAACCATAATATGATACCCCGTCTGTTAGCGATAGAATTTAACTTGACAATATATTGGAATGTTTTACACTCTATATTAGTTATCATGTCTAATTTTACAATTAACCAGTATATTATACCCTGTGTAGTGGTGATGACACCTTCTTCTTCTTCTTTGGCCTCCTTGTCTCGAGAGACTGGAGCAGGTCAGTGGTTTGTGAAGCAGCACCTGGAATGGCTATAAAGGCCAATTCTATAGTTACAGACTCTTCCACAGGCGCTGCAGATAAAATTGGTTGTCGGGGCTTTTACACAGTTAGCTCTCCCCTTTGCACTTCTATCTTTTGTCCTACCAACAGCGAAGACTCTTCGACTCGCCACACTTTAGCCCCGCCTTTATGCCTGTCCGTCAGCTCTGGCGATCGCTAGCAACTGACTCCCACGATTTGTGATCAATGTCATAGGACTTCATGTCGCGTTTGCGGACGTCTTTAAAGTGGAGACATGGACGGTCGGTGGGTCTGATAGCAGCGACAAGCTCGCTGCACAATGTGTCCTTGGGGATCCTGCCATCTTCCATGCAGCTCACATGGCCAAGCCATCTCAAGCGCCGCTGGCTCAGTCGGGTGTATATGCCGGGAATGTTGCCCACCTTGAGGACTTCTGCGTTGGAGATACGGTCCTGCCATCTGATGCCAAGGATTCTCCGTAGGCAGCGAAGATGGAATGAATTGAAACTTCACACTTGGTTGACATATGTTGTCCAGGCCTCGCTGCCATAAAGCAAGGTACTGAGGACACAGGCTTGATACACTCGGACTTTTGTGTTCCGTGTCAGTGCGCCATTTTCCCACACTCTCTTGGCCTGTCTGGACATGGCAGTGGACGCCTTTCTCATACACTTGTTGATTTCTGCATTGAGAGAGGGGTTACTGGTGACTTAGTAACTTAATTAAGGGGAACGTTTTAAACTCTACATTAGTTATCATGCCTAATTAAATAATTAACAAGAAAAGGTTTCCTGTGCATTAGAGATGACATCTCATTTAACAATTAACTGGAACATTAGACTCTCTATATTAGTTATCATGCCTAATTTAACAATTAACCATAATATTGTACCCTGTGTATTAGGCATCTGATTTAAAAATGAACTTGAACAATGTACGCTCTGTATTAATTGTCATGCTGAATTTGAGTCTGAACCAGAATATTATTTTCCAATGTATTAGGCATCGCATTGAATTTAACAATTAACTGGAACAATTTACACTCTATACCAATTATCATGCCTAAGTTAACAATTAGCCAGAGTATTATACCCAGTGTATTAGGGATGGCATTTAATTTAACAATTAACTGGAACGTTATACACTCCGTATAAGTTATCAAGCCTAATTTGAACATTTAACCAGAATATTACAACCTGGGTATCAAGGATGATATCGAATTTAATAAACTGGAATGCTTTTCCACTCGAAACTGGTTATCATGTCACATCTAAGAACTAACCAGATTATACCCTGTGTATTAGTGATTATTTATTAATTTAACCATTAACCGGAACAATTTACACTCTATTAGCTATCATGCCTAATTTAACAATTAACCAGAATATTATCCCCTGAGTATTAGGGATGACATCTAATTTAACAATTAACCAGAATATTATACCATGTGTATTAGGGATGACATCTAATTTATTAATTAATCAGAATATTATCACCTGTGTATTAGTGATGACATCTAATTTAATAATTAACCAGAATATTATACACTGTGTATTAGGGATGACATCTAAATTAACAATTAACTGGAATGTTATCCATTTGGTATGAGTCATCATGTCTAATAAAACAACTAACAAGACTATTAGACCCTTCTGTATTAGAGATGATTTCTAATTTAACAATTAACTGGAATACTTAACACTCTATATTAGTCATCGTGCCTAATTTATCAATTAACCAGAATGTTACTCCCAGTGTATTTAAGATGACATATAATTTCATAATTAACTTAAACGTTTCGCACTCCACATTTAAGTATTTACCCGGAATATTACTCCCTGGGTATCAGGGATGGTTTCGAATTTAATAAACTGGAAAGTTTTACACGATATACTGGTTATCATGTCAAATTTTAAAAATAACCTGGTTCAACCCTGTGTATAAGTGATGATACCTAATTTAACAATGTGATTGATCAATGTATGCTCTATATTAGTTATCATGCCTAATTTGAGACATAACCAGAATATTATTCCCAGTGAATTAGGGATGGCATCTAATTTAACAACTAACTGGAACATTTTACACTCTTTCTTAGTTATCATGCCTAATTCAACAACACACCAGTGTATTATCCCCTGTGTACTAGTGACTACAATTCATTTAACAACTAAGTGGAAAGTTTAACACTCCAAACAGAACTGTCAAATTTACATTCCAGATTCGTTATCATGCCTAACTTTTGAATTCACCGATTATCCGCTGGCGATGAGTGACTACGTCTAGTTTAACAATTAACTGGAATTATTTACCATCTATACTATTTGACATGCCTAATTTAACAATTAACTGGAGGATTCTACCCGGTGTATTACAGGCGACATTTAATTTAGCAATTACACAGAATATTATACCCTGTGTTTGAGGGATGAAATCTAACTCAATAATGAACAGTATCGTTTTACACTCTATATTAGTTATCATGTCCAAAGTCACAATTAACCAGAATATGATATTTGCTGTTTAATAGCTGTCATTTAATTTAACTGTTAACTGGAACATTGGACACTATTAGCTATCATGCCTATTTTAACAAGTAACCAGAATATTATACCCTGCGTATTAGGGATGACATCCAATACAACAATTAACTGGAACATTTAACACTCTATAAGGTATCATGTCTAATTCAACAATTAACATAAACTCTACCCCCTGCATATTAGGGGTGACATCTAATTTAACAATTAACCAGAACATTATACATTTTACATTTGTTATCATGTCAAATCTAACAATTAACCAGATTATACCGTGCATTGGGGGTGACATCTAATTTAATAATTAACTGGAATGTTTTACATGTATCATTTAACAATTAACCAGAATATTATTCACTGTGACTTAGGGACAACATCAAATTCAACAACGAACTGGAACTGTTTGCAGTCTATGCATGTTATCATGCATAATTTAACAATTAACCAAAATATTATACCCCGTGTGTTAGCGATGGCATTTAATGTGACAATATATTGGAATATATTAGTTGCCATGTTTAATTTAACAATTAACCAGGATATTATACCTTGTGCAGTGGGAAGGACAGCTAACAACAATTAAGGAGAACGTTCTAAACTCTTTATTAATTCTCGTGTCCAATTTAGCAATTAACCAGAATATTATATTGAGTGTATTAGGGACGAAATCTATTTTAAAATAAACAGGTATAATTTACACTCAATATTAGTTGTCGTGCCTAATTTAACAATTAACCAGAATATTATACCCTGTGTATTCGAGATGTCATCTAATTTAACAATTAGCAGGAACATTTTACACTCTATATTAGTTATCGTGCCGAATTTAACAATTATCCAGTAGATTATTCCCAGTGTATTTGGGACGGCATCGAATTTAACAAGGAACTTGAACAATGTGGACTCGTTATTAGTTATCATGCCTATTTTGAAATTAACCTGAATGTTCTTCCCAGTGTATTAGAGATGACTTCTAGTTAAACAATTAACCAGAATGTTTTACACTTTTGGTTAGTTAGCATGCATAATCTAACAATTAATCAGTATATCATCACTTATGTATATCTGGCGGCATCTAACTTAACAATTACCTGGATTGTTTTACACTATATAAAGGTATCATGCTGAATTTAACAATAAACCAGATCATATACTGTCCATCAGGGATGACATCTAATTTAACAAAGAACATGAACAATGTGTGCTCCATATTAGTTATCATGCCCAATTTGAGATTTAACCAGATTATTCAAGTGCATTAGAGATGGCATCATATTTAACAATTAACTGGAACATTTTACACTTGATATTAGTTATCATATCTAATTTAACAATTAACCAGAATAGTACACTGTGTATTCGTGATGACATATAATTTAACAATTAACCAGAATATTATACCCTGTGTATCAGGGATGACATCTAGTTTAACAATTAACCAGAATATCATACCGTGCATTAGTGATGACATCTAATTTAACAATTAAGCAGAATATTACACCCTGTGTATAATGAATACATCTAATTTAACAATTAACCAGAATATTATACCCTGTGTATTAGTGATGAGATCTCATTTAACAATTAACCAGAATATAATCGCCTGTGTAATAGTGATGACATTTAATTTAACAATTGACCAGAATATTATACCCTATGTATTAGGGATAACATCTAATTTATCAATTAACCAGAATATCATACCGTGTATTAGTGATGATATCTAATTCAACAATTAACCAGAATATTATCCCCTGTGCATTAGTGATGACATCTAATTTAACAATTAACCGGAATATTATACTTTGTGTATTAGGGATGACATCTAATTTAACAATTTAACAGAATATTATACTCTGTATATGATTTATGACATCTAATTTAACAATTAACCAGAAGATTATACACTGTGTATTAGTGATGACGTCTAATTTAACAATTAACCAGAAGATTATACACTTTTTATAAGTGATGACATCTAATTTAACAATTAACCAGAATATTATACGCCATGCATTAGTTATGGCATCTAATTTAACAATGAACATGAACAATGTGTGCTCTATATTAGTTATCATGCATAATTTGAGATTTAACCAGAGTTTTCAAGTACATTAGGCATGGCATCGTATTTAACAATTAACTGGAACATTTACAGTTGATATTAGATATCATATCTAATTTAACAATTAACCAGAATATTATACCCTGTGCATTAGTGATGACATCTAATTTAACAATTAACCAGAATATTATACACTGTATAATAGGGATGACATCTAATTTAACAATTAACCAGAATATTATACCCTGTGTATAAGTGATGACATCTAATTTAACAATTAACCGGGATATTATAACCAGTGTATTAGTGATGACATCTAATTTAACAATTAACCAGAATATTGTAACCTGTGTATGATTATGACATCTAATTTAACAATTAACCGGAATATTATCCCCTGTGTATTAGTGATGACATCTAATTTAACAATTAACCAGACGATTATACACTGTGTATTCGTGATGACATCTAATTTAACAATTAACCAGACGATTATACACTGTGTATTAGTGATGACATCTAATTTAACAATTAACCAGAATATTATCCCCTGTGTATTAGTGATGACATCCAATTTAACAATTAACCAGAATATTATCAGCTGTGTATTAGTGATGACATCTAATTTAACAATTTAACAGAATATTATCCCCTGTGTATTAGTGATGACATCTAATTTGACAATTAACCAGACGATTATACACTGTGTATTAGTGATGACATGTAATTTAACAATTAACCAGAATATTATCACCTGTGTATTAGTGATGACATCTAATTTGACAATTAACCAGACGATTATACACTGTGTATTAGTGATGACATGTAATTCAACAATTAACCAGAATATTATACCCTATGTATTAGCGATGGCGTCTAATTTAACAATGAACATGAACAATGTGTGCTCTATATTAGTTATCATGCCTAATTTGAGATTGAACCAGAGTTTTCAAGTACATTAGGGATGGCATCGTATTTAACAATTAACTGGAACATTGGCACTTGATATTAATTATCATATCTAATTTAACAATTAACCAGAATATTATACATTGTGTATTTGTGATGACATCTAATTTAACAATTAACCAGAATATTATACCCTCTGTGTAAGTGATGACATCGAATTTAACAATTAACCAGAAGAATATAACCTGTGTATTAGGAATGACATCTAATTTAACAATTAACCAGAATATTATACTCTATGTATTAGGAATGACATCTAATTTAACAACGAACTGGATGTTTTACATTCTATATTAGAGTGAACTGTGGAAGAGTCTGTCACACTAATATTGGCCTTTGTAACCACTCCAGGCTCTGCTCCACAAACCACTGACCACCTCCAGGTGCTTACCCATTGTCTCGCGAGACAAGGAGGCCAAAGAAGAATAAGAATTTGTTATCATGCATATTTTAACAATTAAAAGCGGTAGAGAAGCTACGGGACTACAACGCGACAAATCTCTAGTACCTGATGGCTCACCTGCTAGGGTGTTAAAAGGGATAGTTACAGAGATTTTCGATGCACTTGATACGATTTTCCAAAATTCCCTGGATTCTGGCACAGTCCCAGCAGATTGGAAGTTAGCGAATGTAAAACCTGTAGTCAAGAAAGGAGGGAGAGAGGACGCAGGGAACTACAGGCCAGTTAGCCTAATGTCTGTCATTGGGAAAATGCGGGAATCTACTATTAAGGAAGTCCTAACTGTGCACTTAGAAAAGCACAGTATGATTTGTGCAATTCAACATTATTTTACCAAAGGAACATCCTGTTTGACAAATTTAATCGAGTTTGTCTGAGAATATAGCTAGTAGGATTGATAAGGAGGACACTACCTGGAGGTGTAGTATACCTGGATATCCAAAAGGTGTTCAACAAGGTTACACATAAAAAAAGGTTAATAGGCAGGATAAGAGCTCATGGAGTTGGGGGCAATATATTAGCATGGATAGAGGACTGGCTTATTGATAAGAAGTAATTACTGGGCATAAAAGGGCCATTTTGGATGGCAGTGAATCCTGGAGTGCCACAAGGACCAGTGCTGAGAACTCAATCATTTACAATCAATATTGATGACTAAGTGACCGAGAGTAATGTATCTCCGTTTGCTGATGATACAAAGGTAGGTGGAAATGCACACTGTGAGAAGAACACAGAAAGGCAGCAAAGAGATATAGACAGGTTAAGTAAATGGACAACAAGTTGGCAGATGGAATTTCATGTGGGAAAGTGTGAAGTTACTCACTTTGGTCAGAACAGAAGAGCAGAAAAGTTTTAAATGTCCTGAATCTTCTAAATATTGATGTTCAGAGAGACTTTGATGCCCTCGTCCAAGGAACACAGACAGACAGCTTGCGGATACAGCAAGCAATTAGGAAGGTAAAAGGCATGTTTGCCTTTTTTGCGAGGGGATAGGAATACAGGAATATATAAGTCTTGCTACAATTGTGCAGATTTTTGGTGAGTCCACACCTGGAAAACTGTGTACTGTTTTGGTCTCCATATTTAAGTCATCGAAGATAGTACAGCGGACATTCACTAGATTGGTCTCTGGGATGAGGGGGTTATCCTGTGATGAGAGGCTGAGTAAATTGGGTTTATATTCTCTGGAGTTTCGAAGAATGAGGGGTGATCTTTTTGAAACATGCAAGATTCTGAAAGGACTTGACAAGGGAGTTACGGAAAGGTTATTGCCCTGGGTGGGATAAGGGAGGATCATTTAGGACTGAGATGAGAATAAATATTTAAACTCAAAGCAATGTGAATCCTTTGAATTCTGTACATCAGAGAAATGTGGATGTCCCATCATTGAATATATTTAATGCTGAAATGGACAGATTTTGGTGTCTCAGGGAATCAAGGGATAAGGGCAGCAGGCAGGAAAGTGAAGACCAAGATCAGCCATGATCATGTTGCATGGTGGAGCAGGCTCGACGTGTCATATGGTCTATTCCTGCTCCTATTTCTTATCTTCTTCATGTCTAATATCATCCTGTCAATCTCCCTGTTACCTTCACCAAGGTCATGACATCCTTCTGAAAGTGTGGTGTTCGGAATTATTCACAATACTCCAGCTGAGGCTGGACCAGTGATATGTCAAGTTTTAGCATAAGTTCCTTGTTTTTTTTTAATTGATTGAAAGCATTTGCAAAAGCAAATATTATTCACTCTTTCTTAAGTGCGATATCAACTTGCCCTGTAACATTGAATAATATGTGTCTATGTTCCCGAGGTACCTCCACCCTTGCATACCACTCGGAAAAGCACCATTTAGATTCTACTGCCTCTCCATGTGGTTTTCTTTAATTCGTTCATGGAATGCGAGGGTCACTGGCTAGGCCAGCATTTATTTCACATCCCTCATTACCCTTGAGAATGTGGGGGTGAGCTGCCTTCTTGAACCATTGCACGATGTGTGGTGTAGGGACACCCGCAGTGCTATTTTACTGTTGCAGTTTAAAATAACTGAGTGGATTGTTCAGCTATTTTAGAGTGCAGGTAAGAGTCAACCACATTACTGTGGGTCTGGAGTTACATGTAGGCCAGACCAGGTAAGGACAGCAGATTTCCTCCACTGAAATATATTAGTGATCCAGATGAGAGTTTACAACAATCTGGCAGTTACCTGATCATTATTGAGTTGAGCTCTTTAAACACCAGATTTATTTAATTGAATTCATTTCCTCCATCTGCAATGGTGGGATTTGAACTGATATCTCCAGATCATTAGTCCAGGCCTCTGGATTACCAGCCCAGTGTTATTAGCACTATGCTGCTGTCCCCATATTGTTTCCACAAAGTAGTTCACTTCACACTTATCCATATTAAATTGTATCTTCCATATTCCTGTCCACTTCACCAGTCTCTCTCTGTCACATTTCAGTCTGTTAGTATCCTGTTCACTAGTGACTACATTGTCAAATGTTCTATCACCTGCAAATTTAAATTATATTCAATATACCCAACTCCATTTATATATAACAAGACAATATAACGGTGAGGAGATATTCCACCAGCTATCTAAAACCCTGTCTATTTCACACTAGGAGGACTGTGTACAGTTCTGGACATCACACCTTAGAAAAGATATATTGGCCATTGAAGGAGAGCAGCACAGAGTCATCAGAATAATATGAGGGGACCAAGGGTTAAATTGTGTGGTCAGGTTACATAAACTAGGCTTGTAGCTTGTATTCTCCGGAATGTTCAGGGGTCATTCCAACAGAGTGAGGGTTTTAGAATTTTGAAAATTATTGAGAAGGCAGATAGAAAGTTTTATCTGCTGGTCGGGGAGTCGAGAACAAGGGGACATGATCTTAAAATCAGAGCCAGATTGTGAAGGAGAGGAATTAGGAAACATTTCTTCAGACAAATAGTGATCAAAGAGTGGAATTGACACCACAAAAAACAACAAATGCGAGCGCAAGAAATAATTTAAATCTGCAACTGATAGATTGTTACTGAACAAGGGGATTAATGGAAATGGAACAAAGACAGGTGAATGGAGTTAGCATAGAAATCAGACAGGATCACAATGAATGGTGGAAAAAACCCGAGGAGTATAACATTCCAATCCTATTTCTAAGTACCGACCTGCACATTATACCTAGTGTCAGTAGCGAACAGAAGGGCAGGTCGAATACATAGCTTCTTCAACATTACACTAACAGTGAATCCCCATTATATACCCGGTGTCAGTATCGAGCTCTCCAGTGTAGGTACAATACAGAGCTCCCTCTACATTACACTGGCAGTGAACACCATTATAAACCCAGTGTCAGTAAAGAGCTCTCCCAATGTAGGTACAATACAGAGCTCCCTCGACATTACCCTGACAGTGAATCCCCACTATATACCCAGTGTCAGTATCGAGCATTCCCAGTGTAGGTACAATACAGAGCTCCGTCTACATTACCCTGACAGTGAACCCCAATATATACCCAACGCCAGTGTCAAGCACTCCCAGTGTAAGTACAATACAGATCTCCCTCGACATAACCCTGACAGTGAACCCCATTATATACCCAGTGTTAGTATCCAGCACTCCCATTGTAGCTACAATACAGAGCTCCCTCTACATTACCCTGACAGTGAACCCCATTATATACCCAGTGTCAGTGTCCAGCACTCCCATTGTAGCTACAATACAGAGCTTCCTCTACATTACCCTGACAGTGAACCCCATTATATACCCAGTGTCAGTGTCCAGCACTCCCATTGTAGCTACAATACAGAGCTTCCTCTACATTACCCTGACAGTGAACCCCATTATATACCCAGTGTTAGTATCCAGCACTCCCATTGTAGCTACAATACAGAGCTCCCTCTACATTACCCTGACTGTGAACCCAATTATATACCCAGTGTCCACATCGGGCACTCGCAGTGTCTTTATAATACAGAGCTCCCTCTACGTTACCCTGACTGTGAACACCATTATATACCCAGTGTCAGGATGGGGCACTCCCAGTGTCTGTACAATACAGAGCTCCCTCTACATTACCCTGACAGTGACCCCCATTATATACCCAGTGTCAGTATCGATCACTCCGAGGCTAGGTACAATACAATGCTCCCTCTACAATACCCTGACAGTGAACCCCATTATATACCCAGTGTCAGTATCGATCACTCCGAGGCTAGGTACAATACAATGCTCCCTCTACAATACCCTGACAGTGAACCCCATTATATACCCAGTGTCAGAATGGAGAACAGCCTGTGTCGGTACAATACAGAGCTCCCTCGACATTACACTGACAGTGAACCCCCACTATATACCCAGTGTCAGTATCGAGCACTCCCAGTGCAAGTACAATACAGAGCTCCTTCTCCATTACCCTGACAGTGAAGCCCCATTATATACCCACTGTCAGTATCAAGCAACCCAGTGTAGGTAGAATACAGAGCTCCCTCTGCATTACCCTGACAGTGATCCCCAATATACACCCAACGCCATTGTCAAGCACCAACAGTGTTCGTACAATACAGATCTCCCTCGACATAACCCTGTCAGTGAACCCCATTATATACCCAGTGTCAGTATCGAGCACTCCCAGTGTAGGTGCAATACAGAGCTCCCTCTACATTACCCTGACAGTGAACCACATTATAGACCCAGTGTCAGTATCGAGCAGTCCCAGTGTAGGTCCAATACAGAGCTCCCCCTACATTACACTGACATTGAACCCCAATAGATACCCTGCGCCTGTGTCATGCACTCCCTGCTTAGGTACAATACAGAGCTCCTTCGACATTACCCTGACAGTGAACCCCATTATACACCCAGTGTCAGTATCGAGCACTCCCAGTGCAGGTTCAAGACAGAGCTCCCTCTACCTTACCATGACTGAGACCCCAATTATATACCCAGTGTCAGTATCGAGCACTCCCAGTGTAGGTACAATGCAGAGCTCCCCCTACATTACTCTGACAGTGAACAACATTACATACCCAGTGTCAGTATCGAGCAGTCCCAGTGTAGGTCCGATACAGAGCTCCCTCTACATTACACTGACAGTGAACCCCAATATATACCCTGAGCCTGTGTCAAGCACTCCCTGCTTAGGTACAATACAGAGCTCCTTCGACATTTCCCTGACATTGAACCACATTATATACCCAGTGTCAGTATCGAGCACTCCCAGTGCAGGTTCAATACAGTGCTCCCTCTACATTACCCTGACAGTGAACCCCCAGTATATACCCAGTGTCAGTATCGAGCTCTCCAAGTGTTGGTACAATACAGACCTCCATCTACATTACCCTGACAGTGAACCCCAATATATACCCAGCACCAGTGTCCAGCACTCCCAGTGTACGTACAATACAGATCTCCATCTACATTAGGCAGACAGTAAACTCCATTATATACCCAGTGTTAGTATCGAGCACTCCCAGTGCAGGTACAAGACATAGCTACCTTTGCATTACCCTGACAGTGATCCCCCTTTATTTACCCAGTGTTAGTGTCGAGCACTCCCAGTGTAGGAACAATACAGAGCTCCCTCCACATTATCCTGACAATGAACCGGAATATATACCCTGCGCCAGTGTCAAGCACTCCCAGCGTAGGTGCAATACAGAGCTCCCTCGAAATTACCCTGACAGTGATCCTCATTATATACCCAGTGTCAGTATCGGACACTGCCAGTGTCTGTACAATACAGAGCTCCCTGGACATTACCCTGACAGTGAACCCCATTATATACCCAGTGTCAGTATCGGGCACTCCCAGTTTCTGTACAATACAGAGCTCCCTCGACATCACCATGACAGTTAACCCCATTATATACCCAGTGTGTGTATCGGGCCCTCAAAATGGAGGTACAATACGGAGCGCCCGCTACATTAACCTGACAGTGAACCCGATTATATTCCCAGTGTCAGTATAGAGCACTCCCAATGTAGGTACAATACAGAGCTCGCTCTTCAGTACCCTGACAGTCAACCCCAATACATACCCAGTGCCAATGTCTAGCACTCCCAGTGTGGGGACAATACAAATCTCCCTCTACATTATCCTGACAGTGACCCCCAATATTTCTGTATTGTACCTACGCTGGGAGTGCTCGAGACTGACACTAGGTATATTATGGGGTTCACTGTCAGGTTAATGTAGAGGGAGCTCTGTATTGTACTGACACTGGGAGTGCTCGATACTGACACTGGTTATATAATCGGATTCACTGTCAGGTTTGTGTAGAGGGAGCTCTGCATTATACCTACACTTGGAGAGCTCGATGCTGACACGCGGTTTATAATGGGGGTTCACTGTCACGGTAATGTCGACGTACGTCGTCATTGTACCTGCACTGGGAGTGCTCGATACTGATACTGGGTATATAATGGAGTGTTCACTGTTCGTGTAGTGTGGAGGGAGCTCTGTATTGCACCTGCACTGGGAGTGCTCGATACTGACACTGGCTATATAATGGGGTTCACTGTCAGGGTAATGTCGAGGGAGCTCTGTATTGTACCTACACTGGGAGAGCTCGACACTGACATTGAGTATATATTGGGATTTACTGACAGGGTAATGTAGAGGGATATCTGTACAGTACCTACACTGGGAGTGCTTGACACTGGCGCTAGGTATATATTGGGGTTCTCTGTCAGGGTACTGTACACCGAGCTCTGTATTGTACCTACACTGGGAGTGCTCGAGACTGACACTGGGCATATTATGGGGTTCACTGTCAGGGTAATGTAGAGGGAGTTCTGTATTATAGCGACACTGGGAGTGCTCGATACTGACACTGGGTATATAATCGGATTCACTGTCAGGTTTATGTAGAGGGAGCTCTGTGTTGTACCTACACTGGAAGTGTTCGATGCTAACACTGGGTATATCATGGGGTTCACTGGCAGGGTAATGCAGAGGGAGCTCTGTATTGCACCGACACTGGGAGTGCTCGATATTGACACTGAGTATATAATGGGGTTCACTGTCAGGGTAATGTCGAAGGAGCTCTGTATTGTACCTACGCAGGAAGTGCTTGACAAGGGCGCTGGGTATATATTGGACTTCACTGTCAGGGTAATGTAAGGGAGCTCTGTATTGTACCTACGCTGGGAGTGCTCCATACAAGCACTGGGTATATAATTAGGTTCTCTGCCAGGGTAATGTAGAGGGAGCTCTGTGTTGTACCTACCCTGGGAGTGCTCGATACTGATGCTGGGTATATAATGCATTTTACAGTCCACGTAATGTAGAGGGAGATCTGTATTGTATGTACACTGGGAGTGCTTGACTCTGGCGCCGGTTATATATTGGGGTTGACTGTCAGGGTAATGTAGAAGGACCTCTGTATTGTACCTACACCGGGAGTGCTCGATACTGTGACTGGGTAAATAATAGGGTGTTCACTGTCAGGGTAGTATAGAGGGAGCTCTGTATTATACCTGCAGTGGGAGTGCTCGGTACGGACACTGGGTGTGCAATGGGGTTCACTGTCAGTGTAAAGTAGAGGGAGATCTGTATCGTACCTACACTGGGAGTGCTTGACACTGGCGCTGGGCATATATTGGGGTTCACGTGTCAAAGTACTGTAGAGTGAGCTTTGTATTGTACCGACACTGTGAGTGCTCGATACTGACACTGGGTATATAATTGGGTTCTCTGTCAGGTAATGTGGAGGTAGCTCTGTATTGTACCTACACTGGTAGTGCTTTTCCCTGACATTGGGTGTATAATGGAGTTTACTGTCCGCGAAATGTCGGGGGGATCTGTATTGTATGTTCACTGGGAGTGCTTGACACTGACGCTGGGTATATATTGGGGTTCACTGTCAGGATAATGTAGATGGACCTCTGCATTGTACCTACACTTGGAGAGCTCGATACTGACACTGGGCATAGAATGGGATTAACTGTCAAGGTAATGTCGAGGGAGCTCTGTATTGTCCAGACACTGGGAGAGCTCGATGTGGACACTGGGTGTATAATGGGGTTCACTGTCAAGGTAATGTCGTGGGAGCTCTGTATTGTACAGACACTGGGAGTGCCCGATGCTGACACTGGGGAAATAATGGGGATCACTGTCAGGGTAATGTCGAGGAAGAAATGTATTGCACCTAAGCAGGGAGTGCTTGACACTGGCGTTGGGTAGATATTGGGGATTACTGTCCAGGTAATGTAGAGGTAGCTCTGTATTTTACCTACACTGGTAGTGTTCGATCCTGACTTTGGGGATATAAAGGAGTTTACTCTCCGCGTAATTTAGAGGGGGATCTGTATTGTCCGTACACTGGGAGTGCTTGACCCTGGCGCTGGGTATATATTGGGGTTCACTGTCAGGGTAATGTAGAGGGAGATCTGTATTGTACCTACACTGGGAGTGCTTGACACTGGCGCTGGGTATATATTAGGGTTTACTGTGAGAGTACTGGAGATCGAGCTCTGTATTGTACCTACACTGGGATTGCTCGATACTGACACTGGGTATATTATGGGGTTCACAGTCAGGGTAATGTAGAGGGAGCTCTGTATTGTAACTACACTGGGAGTGTTCGATACTGACACTAGGTATATAGTGGGGTTCATTCTCAGGGAAATGTAGAGGGAGCTCTGTATTGTACAGACACTGGGAGTGCCCGATACTGACACTGGGTATATAATGGTGTTCACAGTCAGGGTAACGTACAGGGAGGTCTGTATTGTACAGACACTGCGAGTGCTCGATATTAACACAGGGTATATAATGGGGGTCACTGTCAGGGTAACGTAGAGGGAGCTCTGAATTGCCCCACCCTGGGAGAGGTCGATACTGACACTGGGTATATAATGGGGTTGTCTGTCAAGGTAATGTCGAGGGAGCTCAGTATTGTACAGACACTGTTATTTCCCGGTACTGACACTGGGTATATAATGGTGTTCACTGTCAGGGTAATGTCGAGGATGCTCTGTATTGTGCCGACGCTGGGAGTGCCTGACACTGGCGTTGGGTATATATTGGTATTCACTGTCAGGGTAATGTAGAGGGAGCTCTGTATTTCACCAACACTGGTAGTGCTCGATACTGACACTGGGTATATAAAGGAGTTTACTGTCCGCCTAATGTAGAGGGGGATCTGTATTGTACGTACACTGGGAGTGCTTCACACTGGCACTGTGTATATATTGGGGTTCACTGTCAGGGTAATGTAGGGGGAGATCTGTATTGTACCTACACTGGGAGTGCTTGAAACTGGCGCTGGGTATATATTGGGGTTTACTGTGAGAGTACTGGAGATCGAGCTCTGTATTGTACCTACACTGGGAGTGCTCGATACTGACACAGGGTATATAATGGGGTTGACTGTCAGGGTAATGTAGAGGGAGCTCTGTATTGTGCCTACATAGGGAGTGCTCGATACTGACACAGGGTATATAATGGGGTTGACTGTCAGGGTAATGTAGAGGGAGGTCTGTATTGTACCTACACTGGGAG
The DNA here is from genome assembly GCF_036365525.1 of Heterodontus francisci. Classification (NCBI taxonomy): domain Eukaryota; kingdom Metazoa; phylum Chordata; class Chondrichthyes; order Heterodontiformes; family Heterodontidae; genus Heterodontus; species Heterodontus francisci. The sequence goes on from NW_027140336.1 coordinate 2,665,997, forward strand.
TGCTCGATACTGACACAGGGTGTATAATGGGGTTCATTCTCAGGGAAATGTAGAGGGAGATCTGTATTGTGCCGACTCCGGGAGTGCCCGATACAGACACTGGGTATATAATGCGGTTCACAGTCAGGGTAACGGACAGGGAGGTCTGTATTGTACAGACACTGCGAGTGCTCGATATTAACACAGGGTATATAATGGGGGTCACTGTCAGGGTAACGTAGAGGGAGCTCTGAATTGCCCCTACCCTGGGAGAGGTCGATACTGACACTGGGTATATAATGGTGTTGTCTGTCAAGGTAATGTCGAGGGAGCTCAGTATTGTACAGACACTGTTATTTCCCGGTACTGACACTGGGTATATAATGGTGTTCACTGTCAGGGTAATGTAGAGGGGGCTCTGTGCTGTACCTACACTGGGAGTGCTCGATGCTGACACTGGGTATATAATGGGTTTCAATGTCAGGGTAATGTAGAGGGAGCTCTGTATTGTACAGACACTGGGAGTGCCCGATACAGACACTGGGTATATAATGCGGTTCACAGTCAGGGTAACGGACAGGGAGGTCTGTATTGTACAGACACTGCGAGTGCTCGATATTAACACAGGGTATATAATGGGGGTCACTGTCAGGGTAACGTAGAGGGAGCTCTGAATTGCCCCTACCCTGGGAGAGGTCGATACTGACACTGGGTATATAATGGGGTTGTCTGTCAAGGTAATGTCGAGGGAGCTCAGTATTGTACAGACACTGTTATTTCCCGGTACTGACACTGGGGATATAATGGTGTTCACTGTCAGGGTAATGTAGAGGGGGCTCTGTGCTGTCCCTACACTGGGAGTGCTCGATGCTGACACTGGGTATATAATGGGTTTCAATGTCAGGGTAATGTAGAGGGAGCTCTGTATTGTACAGACAGTGGGAGTGCCCGATACAGACACTGGGTATATAATGGGGTTCACAGTCAGGGTAACGGACAGGGAGGTCTGTATTGTCCAGACACTGCGAGTGCTCGATATTAACACAGGGTATATAATGGGGGTCACTGTCAGGGTAACGTAGAGGGAGCTCTGAATTGCCCCTACCCTGGGAGAGGTCGATACTGACACTGGGTATATAATGGGGTTGTCTGTCAAGGTAATGTCGAGGGAGCTCAGTATTGTACAGACACTGTTATTTCCCGGTACTGACACTGGGTATATAATGGTGTTCACTGTCAGGGTAATGTAGAGGGGGCTCTCTGCTGTACCTACACTGGGAGTGCTCGATGCTGACACTGGGTATATAATGGGTTTCACTGTCAGAGTAATGTAGAGGGAGCTCTGTATTATACCTACACTGGGAGAGCTCGATATTGACACTGGGTAATTAAGGGGGTTCACTGTCAGGGTAATGTAGAGGGAGCTCTGTGTTGTACCTACACTGGGAGTGCCCGATCCTGACAGTGGGTATATAATGGGGTTCACAGGCAGGGTACTGTAGAGGGAGCTCTGTATTGTACCTACACTGGGAGAGATCGATAGTGACACTGGGTATATAATGGGGTTCACTGTCAGGGTAATGTGGAGGGAGCTCTGTATTGTATCTACTCTGGTGGTGCTCGATACTGGCACTGTGTATATAGTGGGTGTTCACTCTCAGGGTACTGTAGAGGGAGCTCTGTATTGTACCTACACTGGGAGTGCTCGAGACTGACACTGGGTATATTATGGGTTTCACTCTCAGGGTAATGCAGAGGGAGCTCTGTGCTGTACCTACACTGGGAGTGCTCGATGCTGACACTGGGTATATAATGGGTTTCAATGCCAGGGTAATGTAGAGGTAGCTCTGTATTATACCTACGCTGGGAGAGCTCGATATTGACACTGGGTAATTAAGGGGGTTCACTGTCAGGGTAATGTAGAGGGAGCTATGTGTTGTACCTACACTGGGAGTGCTCGATACTTACACTGGGTCTATAGTGGGTGTTCACTGTTAGGGCAATGCAGAGGGAGCTCAGTATTGTACCTACACTGGGAGTGCTTGATTCTGACACTGTGTATATAATGGGGTTCACTGTTACGGTAATGTAGAGGGAGCTGTGTATTGCACCTGCACTGGGTGCGCTCGATACTGACACAGTGTTTACAATGCTGTTCACTGCCAGGGTTCTGTAAAGGGAACTCTGTATTGTACTTACACTGCGACTGCTCGATACTGACACTGGGTGTATCGTGGGTGTTCACTGTCAGGGTAATGTAGAGGCAGCTCTTTATTGTACCTACACCGGGAGAGCTCGATACTGACAGTGGGTATATAATGGGGGTTCACTGTCAGGGTAATGTAGAGGGAGCTATGTATTCTACCTGCCCTTCTGTTCGCTACTGACACTGGGTATAATGTGCAGGTCGGTACATAGAAACAGGATTGGACTGTGATACCCCTGGGGTGTTTTCCACCGTTCATTGTGATCCTGTCTGATTTCTATGCTAACTCCATTCACCTGTCTTTGTTCCATTTCCATTAATCCCCTTGTTCAGTAACAATCTATCAGTTGCAGATTTAAATTATTTCTTAAGCTCGCATTTGTTGTTTTTTGTGGGGTCAATTCCACTCTTTGATCACTATTTGTCTGAAGAAATGTTTCCTAATTCCTCTCCTTCACAAACTGGCTCTGATTTTAAGATCATGTCCCCTTGTTTTCGACTCCCCGACCAGCAGATAAAACTTTCTATCTGCCTTCTCAATAATTTTCAAAATCCTAAAACCCTCACTCTGTTGGAATGACCCCTGAACATTCCGGAGAATACAAGCTACAAGCCTAGTTTATGTAACCTGATCACACAATTTAACCCTTGGTGCCCTCATATTATTCTGATGACTCTGTGCTGCTCTCCTTCAATGGCCAAAAAATATTTTCTCAGGTGTGATGTACAGAACTGTACACAGTACTCCTAGTGTGAAATAGACAGTGTTTTAGATAGCTGGTGGAAAATCACCTCACCTTTATATTGTATTGTTATATATAAATGGAGTTGGGTATATTGAATATAATTTAAATTTGCAGGCGATAGAACATTTGACAATGTAGTCAGTAGTGAACAGGACACTAATAGACTGACATATGACAGAGAGAGACTGGTGAAATGGGCAGGAACATGGGAGATGAAATTTAATTTGGATAAGTGTGAAGTGAACTACTTTGTGGAAACAATATGGGGACAGCAGCATAGTGCTAATGATACTGGGCTGGTAATCCAGAGGCCTGGACTAATGATCTGGAGATATCAGTTCAAATCCCACCATTGCAGATGGAGCAAATTAATTCAATTAACTAAATCTGATGTTTAAAGAGCTCAACTCAATAATGATCAGGTAACTGCCAGATTGTTGTAAACTCTCATCTGGTTCACTAATACATTTCTGTGGAGGAAATCTGCTGTCCTTACCTGGTCTGGCCTACATGTAACTCCAGACCCACAGTAATGTGGTTGACTCTTACCTGCCCTTTAAAATAGCTGAATAATCCACTTAGTTATGTTAAACTGCTACAGTAAAATAGCACTGTGGGTGTCCCTACACCACACGTAGTGCAGTGGTTCAAGAAGACAGCTCACCCCCACCTTCTCAAGGGTAATGAGGGATGTGAAATAAATGCTGGCCCAGCCAGTGACACTCGCATTCCATGAACGAATTAAAGAAAACCACATGGAGAGGCAGTAGAATCTAAATGGTGCTTTTCCGAGTGGGATGCAAGAGTGGAGGTACCTCGGGAACATAGACACAAATCTTTCAATGTTACAGGGCAAGTTGATATCGCACTTAAGAAAGAGTGAATAATATTTGCTTTTGCAAATGCATTCAATCAATTAAAAAAAAAACAAGGAAGTCATGCTAAAACTTGACATATCACTGGTCCAGCCTCAGCTGGAGTATTGTGAATGATTCCGAACACCACACTTTCAGAAGGATGTCATGACCTTGGTGAAGGTAACAGGGAGATTGACAGGATGATATTAGACATGAAGAAGATAAGAAATAGGAGCAGGAATAGACCATATGACACGTCGAGCCTGCTCCACCATGCAACATGATCATGGCTGATCTTGGTCTTCACTTTCCTGCCTGCTGCCCTTATCCCTTGATTCCCTGAGACACCAAAATCTGTCCATTTCAGCATTAACTATATTCAATGATGGGACATCCACATTTCTCTGATGTACAGAATTCAAAGGATTCACATTGCTTTGAGTTTAAATATTTATTCTCATCTCAGTCCTAAATGGTCCTCCCTTATCCCACCCAGGGCAATAACCTTTCAGTATCTCCCCTGTCATGTCCTTTCTGAATCTTGTATGCTTCAATAAGATCACCCCTCATTCTTCGAAACTCCAGAGAATATAAACCCAATTTACTCAGCCTCTCATCACAGGATAACCCCTTCATCCCAGAGACCAATCTCGTGAATGTTTGCTGTACTATCTTCGATGACTTAAATATGGAGACCAAAACAATACATAGTATTCCAGGTGTGGTCTCACCAAAACTCGGCATAATTGTAGCAAGACTTATTTATTCTGGTATTCCTATACCCTCGCAATAAAGACAAACATGCCATTTACCTTCCTAATTGCTTGCTGTACCCGCATGCTGTCTGTCTGTGTTCCTTGTACGAGGGCATAAAAGTCTCTCTGAACATCAATATTTAGAAGATTCAGGACAATTAAAAATATTCTGCTCTTCCATTCTGACCAAAGTGAGTAACTTCACACTTTCCCATATGAAATTCCATCTGACAGCTTGTTGTCCATTTACTTAACCTGCCTATATCTCTTTGCTGCCTTTCTGTGTTATTCTCACAGTGTGCATTTCCGCCTTCCTTTGTATCATCAGCAAACGGAGATACATTACTCTCTGTCTCTTAGTCATCAAAATAGATTGTTAATGATTGAGTTCTCAGCACTGGTCCTTGTGGCACTCCAGGATTCACTGCCATCCAAAATGGCCCTTTTATGCCCATTAATTACTTCTTATCAATTAGCCAGTCCTCTATCCATGCTAATATATTGCCCCCAACTCCATGAGCTCTTATCCTGCCTATTAACCTTTTTTATGTGTAACCTTGTTGAACACCTTTTGGATATCCAGGTATACTACACCTCCAGGTTCCTCCTTATCAATCCGACTAGCAACATCCTCTGACAAACTCTATTAAATTTGTCAAACAGGATGTTCCTTTGGTAAAATAATGTTGAATTGCACAAATCATACTGTGCTTTTCTAAGTGCACAGTTAGGACTTCCTTAATAGTAGATTCCCGCATTTTCCCAATGACAGACATTAGGCTCACTGGCCTGTAGTTCCCTGCGTCCTCTCTTCCTCCTTTCTTGACTGCAGGTTTTACATTCGCTAACTTCCAATCTGCTGGGACTGTGCCAGAATCCAGGTAATTTTGGAAAATCGTATCAAGTGCATCGAAAATCTCTGTAACTATCTCTTTTAACACCCCAGCAGGTAAGCCATCAGGTCCTGGAGATTTGTCGTGTTGTAGTCCCGTAGCTGTCTCTACCACTTTTAATTGTTAAAATATGCATGATAACAAATTCTTATTCTTCTTTGGCCTCCTTGTCTCGAGAGACAATGGGTAAGCGCCTGGAGGTGGTCAGTGGTTTGTGGAGCAGCGCCTGGAGTGGCTGGAAAGGCCGATATTAGTGTGACAGACTCTTCCACAGGGCACTCTAATATAGAATGTAAAACGTCCAGTTAGTTGTTAAATTAGATGTCATTCCTGATACATAAGGTATAATCTTCAGGTTAATTGTTAAATTAGATATCATGGGTAAAATGTTGGCAAAGGTTATAAGAGATATGATTTATAATCATCTTGAAAAGAATAAGTTCATTTGCGATAGTCAGCACGGTTTTGTGAAAGGTCGGTCGTGCCTCACAAACCTTATTGAGTTTTTCGAGAAGGTGACCAAACAGGTGGATGAGGGTAAAGCCCTGGATGTGGTGTGTATGGATTTCAGTAAGGCGTTTGATAAGGTTCCCCACGGTAGGCTATTGCAGAAAATACGGAAGTATGGGGTTGAAGGTGATTTAGAGCTTTGGATCAGAAATTGGCTAGCTGAAAGAAGACAGAGGGTGGTGGTTGATGGCAAATGTTCATCCTGGAGTTTAGTTACTAGTGGTGTACCGCAAGGATCTGTTTTGGGGCCACTGCTGTTTGTCATTTTTATAAATGTCCTGGATGAGGGTGTAGAAGGGTGGGTTAGTAAATTTGCGGATGACACGAAGGTCGGTGGAGTTGTGGATAGTGTCGAAGGGTGTTGTAGGGTACAGAGGGACATAGATAGGCTTCAGAGCTGGGCTGAGAGATGGCAAATGGAGTTTAATGCGGGGAAGTGTGAGGTGATTCACTTTGGAAGGAGTAACAGCAATGCAGAGTACTGGGCTAATGGGAAGATTCTTGGTAGTGTAGATGAGCAGAGAGATCTTGGTGTCCAGGTACATAAATCCCTGAAAGTTGCTACCCAGGGTAATAGGGCTGTTTAGAAAGCATATGGTGTGTTAGCTTTTATTAGTAGGGGGGTCGAGTTTCGGAGCCACGAGGTCATGATGCAGCTGTACAAAACTCTGGTGAGGCCGCACCTTGAGTATTGCGTGCAGTTCTGGTCACCGCATTATAGGAAGGATGTGGAAGCTTTGGAAAGGGTGCAGAGGAGATTTACTAGGATGTTGCCTGGTATGGAGGCAAGGTCTTACGAGGAAAGGCTGAGGGACTTGGGGTTGTTTTCGTCAGAGAGAAGGAGGAGGAGAGGTGACTTAATAGAGACATACAAGATAATCAGAGGGTTAGATAGGGTGGATAGTGAGAGTCTTTTTCCTCGGATGAGGATGGCAAACACGAGGGGACATAGCTTTAAGTTGAGGGGTGATAGATATAGGACAGATGTCAGAGGTAGTTTCTTTACGCAGAGAGTAGTAGGGGCGTGGAACGCCCTGCCTGCAACAGTAGTAGACTCGCCAACTTTAAGGGCATTTAAGTGGTCATTGGACAGACATATGGATGAAAATGGAATAGTGTAGGTCAGATGGTTTCATAGGTCGGCGAAACATCGAGGGCCGAAGGGCCTGTACTGCGCTGTAACGTTCTAATTCTAATTCTAATTCTGATCATCCCTAATGCACAGGGTATAATATTCTGGTTGATTGTTAAATTAGATGTCACCCCTAATACACAGGCTATAATATTCTGGTTAATTGTTAAATTATATGTCATCTCTTATACACAGCTGATAATATTCCGGTTAATTGTTAAATTAGATGTCATCCCTAATACAAAGGGATAATATTCTGGTTGATTGTTAAAGTAGATGTCATCACCTTTCCACAGGGGATAATATTCTGGTTAATTGTTGAATTAGATGTCATCCCTAATACACAGTGTATACTATTCTGGTTAATTGTTAAATTAGATGTCATCACTAATACACAATGTATAATATTCTGGTTAATTGTTAAATTAGATGTCATCACTAATACACAATGTATAATATTCTGGTTAATTTTTAAATTAGATGTCAGCACTTATACACAGGTTATAATATGCCGGTTAATTGTTAAATTAGATGTCATCACTAATGCACAGGGTATAATATTCTGGTTAATTGTTAAATTAGATGTCATCACTGATACACAGGGGATAATATTCTGGTTAATTGTTAAATTAGATGTCATCACTAATACACAGGGTATAATATTCTGGTTTATTGTTACATTAGATATCATCACTAATACACGGTATGATATTCTGGTTAATTGCTAAATTAGATGTCATCCCTAATACACAGGGTGTAATATTCTGGTTAATTGTTAAATTAGATCTCATCACTAATACACAGGGGATAATATTCTGGTTAATTATTAAATTAGATGTCATCACTGACACACAGGGGATAATATTCCGGTTAATTGTTAAATTAGATGTCATCCCTGATACACAGGGTGTAATATTCTGGTTAATTGTTAAATTAGATGTCATCACCTATGCACAGGGGATAATATTCCGGTTAATTGTTAAATTAGATGTCATCCCTAATACACAGTGAATAATGTTCTGGTTAATTGTTAAATGATACATGTAAAACATTCCAGTTAATTATTAAATTAGATGTCATCCCTAATACACGGTATAATCTGATTAATTGTTAGATTTGACATGATAACAAATGTAAAATGTATAATGTTCCAGTTAATTGTTAAATTAGATGTCACCCTAATATGCAGGGGGTAGAGTTTATGTTAATTGTTGAACTAGACATGATACCTTATAGAGTGTTAAACGTTCCAGTTAATTGTTGTATTGGATGTCATCCCTAATACGCAGGGTATAATATTCTGGTTAATTGTTAAATTGTGCATGATAATTAATATAGAGTGTTAAATGTTCCAGTTAATTTTTAAATGGGATGTCATCTTCAATACACCGGGGAACTTATTCTGGTTACTTGTTAAAATAGGCATGATAGCTAATAGTGTCCAATGTTCCAGTTAACAGTTAAATTAGATGACAGATATTAAACAGCAAATATCATATTCTGGTTAATTGTTACTTTGGACATGATAACTAATATAGAGTGTCAAACGATACTGTTCATTATTGAGTTAGATTTCATCCCTCAAACACAGGGTATAATATTCTGTGTAATTGCTAAATTAAATGTCGCCTGTAATACACCGGGTAGAATCCTCCAGTTAATTGTTAAATTAGGCATGTCAAATAGTATAGATGGTAAATAATTCCAGTTAATTGTTAAACTAGACGTAGTCACTCATCGCCAGCGGATAATCGGTGAATTCAAAAGTTAGGCATGATAACGAATCTGGAATGTAAATTTGACAGTTCTGTTTGGAGTGTTAAACTTTCCACTTAGTTGTTAAATGAATTGTAGTCACTAGGACACAGGGGATAATACACTGGTTTGTTGTTGAATTAGGCATGATAACTAAGAAAGAGTGTAAAATGTTCCAGTTAATTGTTAAATTAGATGCCATCCCTAATACACTGGGAATAATATTCTGGTTATGTCTCAAATTAGGCATGATAACTAAAATATAGCATACGTTGATCAATCACATTGTTAAATTAGGTATCATCCCTAATACACAGGGTTTAACCAGGTTATTTTAAAAATTTGACATGATAACCAGTATATCGTGTAAAACTTTCCAGTTTATTAAATTCGAAACCATCCCTGATACCCTGGTTGTAATATTCTGGTTAAATATATATATTAGGCATGATTACTTATGTGGAGTGTAAAACTTTTAAGTTAATTATGAAATGATGTGTCATCTCAAATACACTGGGAGTAACATTCTGGTTAATTGATAAATTAGGCACGATGACTAATATAGTAATTAATTGTTAAATTAGAAATCATCTCTAATACAGAAGGGTATAATAGTCTTGTTAGTTGTTTTATTAGACATGATGATTAATACCAAGTGGATAACATTCCAGTTAATTGTTAATTTAGATGTCATCCCTAATACACAGTGTATAATATTCTGGTTAATTATTAAATTTGATGTCATCACTAATACAAAGGTGATAATATTCTGGTAATTGTTAAATTCGATGTCATCACTAATACACATGGTATAATATTCCGGTTAATTGTTAAATTAGATGTCATCCCGAATACACAGGGTACAATACTCTGGTTAATTGTTAACTTAGGCATGATGACTGGTATGGAGTGTCAAGGTGTTCCAGTTATCTGTTAAATTATATATCACCTCGAATACACAGCGGGTAGTGTGAATGTTACTTGTTGAATTAGACATGATAGCTAAACTGGAGTGTAAAACGTTCCAGTTAATTGTTGAAATCTATGTCGTCCCGAACACACAGGGTATAATATTGTGTTTATTTGTTAAATTAGGCACGATAGTTAATATGGAGTGTACAATGTTCCAGCTAATTGTTAAATTAGATCTCATCCTTAATACACGGGATAAACTGGTTACTTGTTAAACTAGGCACGATAACTAGTACAGGGTGTAAAACGTTTCAGTTAAGTGTTAATTTAGATGTCATCCCTAATACACATGGTATAATATTCTGGTTAATTGTTAAATTAGATGTCATCCCTAATACTCAGGGGATAATATTCTGGTTGATTGTTAAATTAGGCATGATAGCTAATAGAGTGTAAATTGTTCCGGTTAATGGTTAAATTACTAAATAATCACTAATACACAGGGTATAATCTGGTTAGTTCTTAGATGTGACATGATAACCAGTTTCGAGTGGAAAAGCATTCCAGTTTATTAAATTCGATATCATCCCTGATACCCAGGTTGTAATATTCTGGTTAAATGTTCAAATTAGGCTTGATAACTTATATGGAGTATATAACGTTCCAGTTAATTGTTACATTAAATGCCATCCCTAATACACTGGGTATAATACTCTGGTTAATTGTTAACTTAGGCATGATAATTGGTATAGAGTGTAAATTGTTCCAGTTAATTGTTAAATTCAATGCGATGCCTAATACACTGGAAAATAATATTCTGGTTCAGTCTCAAATTCAGCATGACAACTAATACAGAGCGTACATTGTTCAAGTTCATTTTTAAATTAGATGCCTAATACACAGGGTACAATATTATGGTTAATTGTTAAATTAGGCATGATAACTAATATAGAGAGTCTAATGTCCCAGTTAATTGTAAAATTAGATGTCATCTCACATAAAGAGTGTATAATCTGGTTAAGTGTTCAAATTAGGCATGGTAACGCGTATGGAGTGCAAAATGTTCCAGTTAATTGTTAAATTAGATGTCATCCCGAATACATGTGGGATAATCTGGCTAATTGTTTAATTAGGCATGATAACGAACATAGAGTGTCTAATGTTCCAGTTAATTGTTAAATGAGATGTCATCTCGAATGCACAGGAAACCTTTTCTTGTTAATTATTTAATTAGACATGATAACTAATATAGAGTTTAAAACGTTCCCCTTAATTAAGTTACTAAGTCACCAGTAACCCCTCTCGATGCAGAAATCAGCAAGTGCATGGGAAAGGCGTCCACTGCCATGTCCAGACTGGCCAAGAGAGTGTGGGAAAATGGCGCACTGACACGGAACACAAAAGTCCGCGTGTATCAAGCCTGTGTCCTCAGTACCTTGCTTTACAGCAGCGAGGCCTGGACAACATATGTCAACCAAGAGTGAAGTTTCAATTCATTCCATTTTCGCTGCCTACGGAGAATCCTTGGCAGCAGATGGCAGGACCGTATCTCCAACGCAGAAGTCCTCAAGGTGGGCAACATTCCCGGCATATACACCCGACTGAGCCAGCGGCGCTTGAGATGGCTTGGCCATGTGAGCCGCATGGAAGATGGCAGGATCCCCAAGGACACATTGTGCAGCGAGCTTGCCACTGCCATCAGACCCACCGGCCGTCCATGTCTCCACTTTAAAGACGTCTGCAAACGCGACATGAAGTCCTATGACATTGATCACAAATCGTTGGAGTCAGTTGCTAGCGATCGCCAGAGCTGACGGACAGCCATAAAGGCGGGGCTAAAATGTGGCGAGTCGAAGAGACTTAGCTGTTGGTAGGACAAAAGATAGAAGTGCAAAGGGAAGAGCTAACTGTGTAAAAGCCCCGACAACCAATTTCATCTGCAGCGCCTGTGGAAGAGTCTGTAACTATAGAATTGGCCTTTATAGCCTATCCAGGTGCTGCTTCACAAACCACTGACCTGCTCCAGTCACTCGAGACAAGGAGGCCAAAGAAGAAGAAGGTGTCATCACCACTACACAGAGTATAATTAGATTAAATTAGAGTTACAGCACTGAAACATGCACTTCGGCCCACCGAGTCTGTGCCGAACATCAAACACCCATTTATACTAATCCTTCACCAATCCCATATTCCTACCAAACATCCTCACCTGTTCCTATATTTCCCTACCACCTACCTATACTAATGACAATTTATAATGATCAATTTACCTATCAACCTGCAAGTCTTTTGGCTTGTGGGAGGAAACCGGAGCACCCAGAGAAAACCCACGCAGACACAGGGAGAACTTGCAAACGCCACACAGACAGTACCCGGAATCGAACCCGGGTCCCTGGAGCTGTGAGGCTGCGGTGCTAACCACTGCGCCACTGTGCTGCCCACGGTTGTATTTTAATTGTAAAATTAGACATGATAACTAATGTAGAGTGTAAAACATTCCAATATATTGTCAAGTTAAATTCTATCGCTAACAGACGGGGTATCATATTATGGTTAATTGTTAAATTAGGCCTGATAACATGCATAGACTGTAAACAGTTCCAGTTCATTGTTGAATTTGATGTTATCCCGAATACACAGGGTTTCATATTGTGGTTAATTGTTGAAATAGGCATGATACCTAATATAGAGTTTAGATTGTTCAAGCTCATTGTTAAATTCGATGCCATCCCTAATGGGGTATAATATTCTGGTGAATTGCTGAATTAGACATGATAACTAATAGAGTGTAAAACGTTCCAGTTAATTGTTTAATTTGATGACATCCCTAATACATAGGGGATAATATTCTAGTTAATTGTTGAATTATGCATGATAGCTAATAGAGTGTGCAACATTCCAGTCAATTGTTCAGTTACATTCCATCCATAATACACAGGCAATAATCTGGTTAATTGTTAAATTAAGTATGATAACTAATAGAGTGCAAAACGTTCCAGTTAATTGTCAAATTCGATGTCATCGCTAATACACCGGCTATAATATATGGCTAATTGTAATATGAGTTATGATCCTTCATAAAAAGTGGATAACAGTCCGGTTAATTGTTAAATTAGACTGCATCCCTAATGCGCGGTTATAATATTTTTGTTAATTGTTAAGTTTGACGTCATCCCGAATACAATGATATTCGTGCCCTGGTCCATCTGGATCTCAGCAGGCAGCCCATATTGGATAAAGAATTGGATTCGCCCCTCCACTACTACCTTGGCAGAGATAGTTCTTCGGGGGAATGGCCTCTGGAATCGGGTCGCCACATCCATAATGGTGAGAAGGTAATGGTTAACCCCTTTTGTTTTCGGCAGGTGTCCCACACAATCCACCAGCATTCTGTTGAAGGGTTCCCCAAAAGCTGGTATGGGACTTGGGGGTGCAGTTTTTATTGCAAGTTGGTGCTTCCCCACAACCTTGCACATGTGAACAGTTTTACAGAACTCCACCACATCTTTGTGGAGTTGTGGACAGTCAAAATGCTGTTTTGCAGGCTTGGGGTTTTCTGATGTCGACATGCCCAGCCATTGGAATTCCTGGGTTATTATTAGTATTTCCTTATGGTGCCTCGGGATCACCACTATCTGGTGAACCACTGTCCACTCTTCGTCTGTGAGGAGGTCTCCACTTCCCATTCACCTCATTTTTTAAAATAGTCACACTCTGGAACTCCCTCAGCTTCAGTTTAACTTTCGACAGTCTGTGCTAACGTTTTAACATTGGGTCTGCTTTCTGAGCCACGACCAAGGAAGACCTATTTAACACATCCCTTTTGTCCTCTAATATCCCAAAGAAGGTTTCAGATAACTAGACAAGTGGGTCATCAGTCTGCAGTGTCAGTTCAGCCTCCTCTGAAAGAGCTTGTTTGGCCATGGACCAGCACAACACAAAGGTAGGAAAAATGCCAGGGGCCTTCTCCTGTAACTGCTCTGTCTGCCTGACCTAGTTCAGTCTCTCAAAAGCCACTGGGAAAACTACCACCTTCACCCTGACCACATCATTACCCAGGAACAGGTAGACCCTGTCCAAAGGTAAACTGGGGACAATCCCCACGATTACCAGTAATGAAAGAAAGCGACACTCCAGGTGCATCCAATATAGAGGTATGGGCATTTACCCTCCCCGATGCTGTTTACTAATACCTGAGCGTTCGATGCCCTCTCTGGGAGAAAGTTCATGCAATTTCCCAGCAGTTGGGATTAGGTGGCCCCTGTATCCCAAGTATGGCTTTGGGCTTATTGCTGCATTCGAGGGGTATCGGGTCACTTTTCCTTAGGGTACAAAATCCTGGGATCTCGCAGGGATTTTGTTAAATGTCCCTGTACTCTCAGTGGTGGGCATACTGGGTTTTACTGCCGCAGTTAAAGCCACAGCCTGGTCTTCTGTGCTTCCCATGAGGGCTCTTTTTCCTGTATTGGTCTGGTGTACCCTAATTAATCCTACAGCTTTTCACTGTAACGTCCAGCAGTCAGCTCGGACGTGATGTGCCTTGTTACAGTGGAAACACACAGACTTTGGGGCATCACTCCTTCTCTAAGCACCGTCTGTTCCGGACTGACGAGGGACCCCTGTTTTCCAGCTCTCCCTTCTCACTCATGGCTGTTCATCCTGCTATCTGCCTCCCACCTTCCATCTTTTTCAGGTTTATGGAGGTGACTATGGAATGGTTTCCTTTGGGTAAGGGATTGTGTGCAAGCGTGAATTCATCAGCTAGTGTCGCTGCCTCCCTGGCTCTTGGAACCTTTTCTTCTTCCACTTGGGTCTTAATGGAAAGGGGAAGTGAATTTTTGATCTCCTACTGAACGATCACCACTCGAGGGTTTCATATACGGGCTGTATCTTGAGTGCCCATGCACAGAAACGAGTTGCTTCACCTTTCAAACTCGAGGTATGATTGTTCAGGCTGCTTTCAGAGAGTTTTGAGCTTTTGGTGGTACGCCTCCAGTACTGGCTCATATGCACTCAGGATAGGATTTTCAGCCATCACGTTGTTGCCTGATGAGAGTTCGTCACACTGTGCATAAACTGCCTGAGCTTTTCCTGTTAGTTTGCTTTGCAATAGCAGGGTTTGGCTCTCTGCTGGCCACTTCGGTTGTTTTGCAAGCTTTTCAAAAGAGATGAGAAATGCATGCATAGAACCATAGAAAATATTACAGCACAGAAGGGAGCCATTTAGCCCGTCCTGGTCTGTCCGTGCCGGCCGAGAAAACCTGCCGCCCAATCTAATTCCACCTTCGAGCACCTGGTCTGCAGCCTTGCAGGCTACAGCACCTCAGGTGCAGGTCTAGGTACATTTCAAATGAGTTGAGGGATTCTGCTTCCACCACCTGTTCCTGGCAGTGAATCCCAGACACCTGCCACCCTCTGGGTGAAAACGTTTTTCCTCATGTCCCCTCTAATCCTTCTCCCAATCATCTTAAATCTGTGCCCAGTGATAATTGACCTCTCTGCTAGGGGAAACAGGTCCTTCCCTATCTAGGCCTCTCATAATTTTGTGCACCTCAATCAAGTCACCCCTCAGCCCCCTCTGGTCTGAGGGAAACAACCCTAGCGGTTCCACTCCTCCTTCATAGCTGCAACTTTCAAGCCCTGACAACATTCTTTTCAATCTCCTCTGTACTCTCTCCAGTGCAACTCTGTATTCCCTGTAATGTGGCGACCAGAACTGTACGCAATACTCCAGCTGTGACCTAACCAGCGTTTTGTACAGTTCCAGCATGACATCTCTGCTTTTGAATTCTTTACCTCGATCAATAAAGGAAAGCATTCCATATGCCGCCTTCACCACTCTAACTACCTGTCATGCCGCCATCAGGGAACTGAGGACACACACTCCAAGGTCTCACACTTCCTCTACCCCTCGCCATATCCTCCCGTTTATTGTGTATTCCGTTGCTTTATTTGCCCTCCCCAAATGCATTGCCTCACAATTCTCTGGATTGAATTCCTTTTGCCACTTTTCTGCCCACTCAATGAAACATTGCTGTCATTCTGGACTCAACGGCTCGCCTCTTCACTATCAACTTTTCGCCCATTTTTCGGTCATCAGCAAATTTCCCAATCCTGCCCCCCACTTTTATGTCCAAATCATTAATATATACCACGGACAGCAAGGGGCCAAACACTGAGCCCTGTGGACGGCAATGGAAACAGCTTTGCATTCACAAAAAAACTTCTGTCTACGACTACCCTTTGTTTCCTGTCACTGAGCCAATTTTGGATCCAACCTGCCACATTCCCCTCAATCCCATGGGCTTTCATTTTACTGACCAGTCTGCCATGTGAGACATTGTCAAGTGCCTTACAAAATCCATGTAGACCACATCCACTACACTACCCTCATAATCCTCCTTGTTATTTCTTTAAAAATTCAATTAAGTTAGTAAGACACGACCTTCCCTTAGCACGTCCATGCTGGCTATCCCTGATTAATAACTACCTTTCTAAATGGCAGTTGATCCTGTCCTTCAGAATTGATTCTAATAATATACCCACCACCGAGGTCAGACTGAGCGGCCTATAATTATTTGGCGTTTCCTTCACATCCTTTTAAGACAATGGTACAATGTCTGTTGACCTCCAGTCCTCTGGTGTCTCTCCTCTGTCTAGTGAGGATCTGATGATGATCCTCAACGCATCCGTTATTTCCTCCCTGGCTTCCTTAAAAAACCTGGGATGCAATTCATCCGGCCTTGGCGATTTATCCACTTTCAGACATATCGGACGTCTAGTACTTCCTTTCTCATTATGCTTATTATATCTATATTACACACTCATCTTTTACTGCAATGTCTGCATCATCACTCTCCTTTGTGAAGACAGAGTCTAAAAAAACTCATTAAGCATCCTGCCCACATCATCTGCATCTATGTGTAAATTCCCTTGTGCATCTCTGACAGGCCCTACCCTTTCCTTAGTTATCCACTTGCTCTTAATGTCCTGATAAAACATCTTCGCTTTTTCCTTCATTTTACCTGCCAATATTTTTTCATGTCCTCTCTTTGCTTTTCTAATTTCCTTTTTTGCTTCACCCCTTCACTTTCTATACTCGTCTTGGCTTTCTAAATTATTACGTTTGTTTTTGTTTATGTGATCATCATAATCTTTCTTTTTTCTTCTTTAACTCAGCCTGTAAGCCTCTAGTTAACCAGGGGGCTCCATATATGGCCGTATCACTCTTTATCGTTCTGGTGACATGCCTGCACTGCGCCTGTAGTATCTCGCTTTTGAATGCCTCCCACTGGTTTGCCAATGATTTTCCTTCCAGCAGCTGTATTTCAGTCCACTTTCACCAGAACGCCTCTCAGTTTTGTAAAATTTGCCTTCCCACAATTTAGAATTTTAACTCCTGTCTTATCTTTGTCCTTTTCCATTATCATGCTAAAACTAACTGGATTATGATTGACATCACCAAAATGGTCACCGACTGTTATTTCATGCACTTGCCCAGCTTCATTACAAAAGACTAAATCTAGAATTGCGCCCCCTCTACGTTGGGCTTGTTACATTCTGGCCAAAAATAAGTTCTCTTGAATGCAGTTCAAGAATTTTGTGCCCTCCGTGCCCTTCACACTGTTTGTATCCCAGTTAATAGTGGGTTATTTGAAATACTCAACGATCGCTTTATCACTCAGAAATTTGCCTACACATTTGTTGTTCTATGTCTTTCTCGCTATTTGGGGGTCTATTGTGCGCTACTGATAGTGTGGCTGTCCATTTTTTACATTTCTGAGCTCCACCCATGTGGCCTCGTTTGATGATTACCTTCCCACAATTTAGAATTTTAACTCCTGCCTTATCTTTGTCCTTTTCCATTATTATGCTAAAACTAACTGTATTATGATTGCCATCACCAAAATGGTCACCCAGTGCTATTTCATCCACTTGCCCAGCTTCATTAAAGAACAAAGAACAAAGAACAAAGAAAATTACAGCACAGGAACAGGCCCTTCGGCCCTCCAAGCCTACGCCGATCCAAATCCTATATCTAAACCTGTCACCTATTTTCTAAGGGTCTGTATCTCTTTACTTCCTGCCCATTCATGTATCTGTCTAGATATATCTTAAAAGACGCTATCGTGCCCGCGTCTACCACCTCCGCTGGCAACGCATTCCAGGCACCCACCACCCTCTGCGTAAAGAACTTTCCACGCATATCCCCCCTAAACTTTTCCCCTTTCACTTTGAACTCGTGTCCCCTCGTAATTGAATCCCCCACTCTGGGAAAAAGCTTCTTACTATCCAACCTGTCTATACCTCTCATGATTTTGTACACCTCAATCAGGTCCCCCCTCAACCTCCGTCTTTCTAATGAAAATAATCCTAATCTACTCAACCTCTCTTCATAGCTAGCGCCCTCCATACCAGGCAACATCCTGGTGAACTTCCTCTGCACCCTCTCCAAAGCATCCACATCCTTATTAATGTGGCGACCAGAACTGCACACAGTATTCCAAATGTGGCCGAACCAAAGTCCTATACAACTGTAACATGACCGGCCAACTCTTGTACTCAATACCCCGTCCGATGAAGGAAAGCATGCCGTATGCCTTCCTGACCACTCTATTGACCTGCGTTGCCACCTTCAGGGAACAATGGACCTGAACACGCAAATCTCTCTGTACATCAATTTTCCCCAGGACTTTTCCATTTACTGTATAGTTCACTCTTGAATTGGATCTTCCAAAATGCATCACCTCGCATTTGCCCTGATTGAACTCCATCTGCCATTTCTCTGCCCAACTCTCCAGTCTATCTATATTCTGCTGTATTCTCTGACAGTCCCCTTCACTATCTGCTACTCTACCAATCTTAGTGTCGTCTGCAAACTTGCTAATCAGACCACCTATACTTTCCTCCAAATCATGTATGTATATCACAAGCAACAGTGGCCCCAGCACGGATCCCTTTGGAACACCACTGGTCACACGTCTCCATTTTGAGAAACTCCCTTCCACTGCTACTCTCTGTCTCCTGTTGCCCAGCCAGTTCTTTATCCAGCTAGCTAGTACACCCTGGCCCCATGCGCCTTCACTTTCTCCATCAGCCTACCATGGGGAACCTTATCAAACGCCTTACTGAAGTCCATGTATACGACATCTACAGCCCTTCCCTCATCAATCAACTTTTTCTCTTCCTCAAATAATTCTATTAAGTTGGTAAGACATGACCTTCCCTGCACAAAACCACGTTGCCTATCACTGATAAGCCCATTTTCTTCAAAATGGGAATAGATCCTGTCCCTCAGTATCTTCTCCAGCAGCTTCCCGATCACTGACGTCAGACGCACCAGTCTATAATTACCTGGACTATCCCTGCTACCCTTCTTAAACAAGGGGACAACATTAGCAATTCTCCAGTCCTCCGGGACCTCACCCGTGTTTAAGGATGTTGCAAAGATATCTGTTAAGGCCCCAACTATTTCCTCTGTCGCTTCCCTCTGTAACCTGGGATAGATCCCATCCGGACCTGGTGACTTGTCCACCTTAATGCCTTTTAGAATAGCCAACACTTCCTCCCTCCTTTTGCCGACTTGACCTAGAGTAATCAAACATCTGTCTCTAACCTCAACATCCGTCATGTCCCTCTCCTCGGTGAATACCGATGCAAAGTACTCACTTTTCGTTGTGCAGCTTTTCCAGGAGCAGAGGCAGTGCGAGCGAGGAGTGAACAGCTGGGAAGTCAATTTCATCGGGAGTTTCGGTGGAGCAGGGACTGCTGGGTAAGTACAAACCTATATATTTGGGCTGTGTAAATTCTCTTCCCTTTTCGTTGTGCAGCTTTTCCAGGAGCACAGGCAGTGCGAGCGAGGAGTTAACAGCTGGGAAGTCAATTTCATCGGGAGTTTCGGTGGAGCAGGGACTGCTGGGTAAGTAGAAACCTATATATTTGGGCTGTGTAAATTCTCTTACCTTTTCGTTGTTCAGCTTTTCCAGGAGCACAGGCAGTGCGAGCGAGGAGTGAACAGCTGGGAAGTCAATTTCATCGGGAGTTTCGGTGGAGCAGGGACTGCTGGGTAAGTGGAAACCTAGATATTTGGGCTGTGTAAATTCTCTTACCTTTTCGTTGTGCAGCTTTTCCAGGAGCACAGGCAGTGCGAGCGAGAAGTGAACAGCTGGGAAGTCAATTTCATCGGGAGTTTCGGTGGAGCAGGGACTGCTGGGTAAGTAGAAACCTATATATTTGGGCTGTTTCTGAACCCGAGACACTACTCTTGTAGTGTCTAACACCCGCCCTCCTCCTCTTACCAAAAAAAAGGACTCGGTTGTGTGTAGGTAAGGTAAGGCTTTTTCTATTTCTCTTCTTGTTTTATCGTGTGATTGGTTAAAAACTTGGGAATTTAGAATAGTGGGAATGGAGGTTAAGGCAGTTGAATGTTCCTCCTGCAAAATGTAGGAGGGAAGGGTCGCCAAGGGTGTCCCTGCTGACTGCATCTGCGGGAAGTACACCCAGCTCCAGCTCCTCGAGGACCGCGTTAGGGAACTGGAGCTGGAGGAACTTCGGATCATTAGGGGGGCGGAGGGGATTATTGAGAGGAGTTATCGGGAGGCAGTCACACCTCAGGTAAAAGAAGAAGGTAGATGGGTTACCGTCAGGGGAAGGAGAGGGAACCAGCAGGCAGTGCAGGGATCCCCTGTGGCCGTTTCCCTCAACAACAAGTATACAGTTTTGGATATTGTTGGGGGAGACGACTTACCAGGGGTAGGCAATGGGATACAGGTCTCTGGCGCAGAGTCTGTCCCTGTTGCTCAGAAGGGAAGGGGTAAGAGGAGCAGAGCATTAGTCATTGGGGACTCCATAGTTAGGGGAACAGATAGGAGGTTTTGTGGGAACGAGAGAGACTCACGGTTGGTGTGTTGCCTCCCAGGTGCCAGGGTACGTGATGTCTCGGATCGTGTTTTTGGGATCCTCAAGGGGGAGGGGGAGCAGCCCCAAGTCGTGGTACACATAGGCACCAACGACGTAGGTAGGAAGACAGATGAGGATTTAAGGCAGAAATTCAGGGAGCTAGGGTGGAAGCTTAGAGCGAGAACAAACAGTGTTGTTATCTCTGGGTTGTTGCCCGTGCCACGTGCTAGCGAAGTGAGGAATAGGGAGAGAAAGGAGTTGAACACGTGGCTGCAGGGATGATGGAAGAGGGAGGGTTTTGGTTTCCTGGATAATTGGGGCTATTTCTGGGGTAGGTGGGACCTCTACAAACAGGGTGGTCTTCACCTGAACCAGAGGGGTACCAATATCCTGGGGGGGAGATTTGCTAGTGCTCTTCGGGGGTGTTTAAACTAATTCAGCAGGGGGATGGGAACCTACATTGTAGTTCCAGTGTGCAGGATGTTGAGAGTAGTGAGGTCAGGGATAAGGTTATATGGACACAAGAGGGCACTGGCAAGCAAGAGCTAGGTTTAAAATGTGTCTACTTCAACGCCAGGAGCATCCGGAATAAGGTTGGAGAGCTTGCAGCATGGGTTGGTACCTGGGATCTCGATGTTGTGGCCATTTCAGAGGCATGGGTAGAGCAGGGACAGTGATGGATGTTGCTGGTTCCGGGATTTAGATGTTTCACTAAGAACAGAGAAGATGGTAAAAGAGGGGGGGGGGGGGGTGTGGCATTGTTAATCAAGGAAAGTATTACAGCGGCAGAATGGACGTTTGAGGACTCGTCTACTGAGGTAGTATGGGCCGAGGTTAGAAACAGGAGAGGAGAGGTCACCCTGTTGGGAGTTTTCTATAGACCTCCAAATAGTTCCAGAGATGTAGAGGACAGGATAGCAAAGATGATTCTTGACAGGAGCGAGAGTAACAGGGTAGTGGTTATGGGGGACCTTAACTTTCCAAATATTGACTGGAAATACTATAGTTCGAGTACTTTAGATGGGTCTGTTTTTGTCCAGTGTGTGCAGGAGGGTTTTCTGACACAGTATGTAGACAGGCCAACCAGGGGCGAAGCCACATTGGATTTGGTACTGGGTAATGAACCCGGCCAGGTGTTAGATTTAGAAGTTGGTGAGCACTTTGGTGATAGTGATCACAATTCGGTTAGGTTGACCTTAGCGATTGGCTGGGACAGGCGTAGACAGCAGGGCAAGAATTATAGCTGGGGGAAAGGAAATTATGATGCGATTAAGCAAGATTTAGGATGCGTAGGATGGGGAAGGAAACTGCAGGGGATGGGCACAATCGAAATGTGGAGCTTATTCAAGGAGCAGCTACTGCGTGTCCTTGATAAGTATGTACCTGTCAGGCAGGGAGGAAGTTGTCGAGCGAGAGAGCCGTGGTTTACTAAAGAAGTTGAAGAGCTTGTCAAGAGGAAGAAGAAGGCTTATGTTAGGATGAGTCGTGAAGGCTCAGTTAGGGCGCTTGAGAGTTACAAGCTCGCCAGGGAGGATCTAAAGGGAGAGATAAGAAGAGCAAGGAGAGGACACGAGAAGTCATTGGCGGACAGGATCAAAGAAAACCCTAAGGCTTTCTATGGGTATATCGGGAATAAAAGAATGACTGGAGATAGGTTAAGTCCAATCAAGGATAGTAGTGGGAAGTTGTGTGTGGAATCGGAGGAGATAGGGGAAGCGTTAAATGAATATTTTTCGTCAGTATTTACAGTGGAGAAAGA
Source organism: Heterodontus francisci (assembly GCF_036365525.1). Taxonomy (NCBI): domain Eukaryota; kingdom Metazoa; phylum Chordata; class Chondrichthyes; order Heterodontiformes; family Heterodontidae; genus Heterodontus; species Heterodontus francisci. Next base: position 2,688,400 of record NW_027140336.1, read on the forward strand.
AAATGTTGTCGAGGAGAATACTGAGATACAGACTACTAGGCGAGATGGGATTGAGGTTCACAAGGAGGAGGTGTTTGCAATTTTGAAAAGTGTGAAAATAGATAAATCCCCTGGTCCAGATGGGATTTATCCTTGGATTCTCTGAGAAGCCAGGGAGGAGATTGCAGAGCCTTTGTCCTTGATTTATATGTCGTCATTGTCGACAGGAATAGTGCCAGAAGACTGGAGGATAGCAAATGTTGTCCCCTTGTTCAAGAAGGGGAGTAGAGACAGCCCTGGTAATTATAGACCTGTGAGCCTTACTTCGGTTGTGGGTAAAATGTTGGAAAAGGGTATAAGAGATAGGATTTATAATCATCTTGAAAAGAATAAGTTCATTAGAGATAGTCAGCACGGTTTTGTGAAGGGTAGGTGGTGCCTCACAAATCTTCTTGAGTTTTTCGAGAAGGTGACCAAACAGGTGGATGAGGGTAAAGCCGTGGATGTGGTCTATATGGGGTTCAGTAAGGCGTTTGATAAGGTTCCCCACGGTAGGCTATTGCAGAAAATACAGAAGTATGGGATTGAAGGTGAATTCGTGCTTTGGATCAGAAATTGGCTAGCTGAAAGAAGACAGAGGGTGGTGGTTGATGGTAAATGTTCATCCTGGAGTATAGTTTCTCGTGGTGTACCGCAAGGATCTGTTTTGGGGCCACTGCTGTTTGTCATTTTTATAAATGACCTGGATGAGGGTGTAGAAGGCTGGGTTAGTAAATTTGCGGATGACACGAAGGTCGGTGGAGTTGTGGATAGTGCCGAAGGATGTTGTAGGTTACAGAGGGACATAAATAGGCTGCAGAGCTGGGCTGAGAGATGGCAAATGGAGTTTAATGCGGAAAAGTGTGAGGTGATTCACTTCGGAAGGCGTAACAGGATTGCAGAATACTGGGCTAATGGGAAAATTCTTGGTAGTGTAGATCAGCAGAGAGATCTTGGTGTCCAGGTACATAAATCCCTGAAAGTTGCCACCCATGTTAATAGAGCTGTTAAGAAGGCATATGGTGTGTTAGCTTTTATTAGTAGGGGGATCGAGTTTAGGAGCCACGAGGTCATGCTGCAGCTGTACAAAACTCTGGCGCGGCCGCACCTGCTGTATTGCCTGCAGTTCTGGTCACCGCATTATAGCAAGGATGTGGAAGCTTTGGAAAAGGTGCAGAGGATATTTACTAGGATGTTGCCTGGTATGGAGGGAAGGTCTTACGAGGAAAGGCTGAGGGACTTGTGGTTGTTTTCGTTAGAGAGAAGGAGGTGAAGAGGTGACTTAATAGAGACGTATAAGATAATCAGAGGATTGGACAGGGTGGATCGTGAGAGCGTTTTTCCTCGGATGGTGATGGCAACCACGAGGGGACATAGCTTTAAGTTGAGGGGTGATAGATATAGGACAGAAGTCAGAGGTAGTTTCTTCACACAGAGAGTAGTAGGGGCGTGGAACGCCCTCCCTGCAACAATAGTAGACTCGCCAACTCTAAGGGCATTTATGTAGTCATTGGATAGACATATAGATGATAATGGAATAGTGTAGGTCAGATGGTTTCACAGGTCGGCGCAACATCGAGGGCTGAAGGGCCAGTACTGCGCTGTCATGTTCTTTTTAGAATCTCACCCATTTTCTCTGACTCCACGCATAACTTTCATCCTTTGTCCTTGAGTGGGCCAATCCTTTATCTAGTTACCCTCTTGCTCCTTATATATGAATAAAAGGCTTTGGGATTTTCCTTAACCCTGTTTGCTAAAGAAGACTAAATCTAGAATTGCGCCCCCTCTTCGTTTGGCTTGTTACATTCTGGCTAAAAAGAAGTTCACTTGAATGCAGTTCAAGAATTTTGTGCCCTCCGTGCCCTTCACACTGTTTGTCTCCCAGTTAATACTGGGTTAGTTGAAATCCTCAACTATAGCATTAACACTCAGAAATTTGCCTACACATTTGTTGTTCTATCTCTTTCTCGCTATTTGGGGGTCTATTGTACACTACTGATAGTGTGGCTGTCCATTTTTTACATTTCTGAGCTCCACCCATGTGGCCTCGTTTGATGATTTATTTAGCACATCATCCCTCCTCAAAGTTGTTATTGATTCCTTAACTAATAATGCTGTATCCCTTCTTTTTTATCTCCCTCTCTATCCCGCTTGAAAACTCCATATCCAAAGATGTGGAGCTGCAATTTTTGCCCTACTTTAAGCCAAGTTTCCATTATAGCAATGCTATTGTGTTACAATTTGTCTATCTGTGTCCTCAGCTCATCTCATTTATTTGCGAAACTCCTTGAATTTGAATAAATACCCTTTAACACTGCCAAATTCTTGTTCTGCACACTTTTTAACATTTGCTTCTCCTGTCTTTCCGAGTCACGCGCTAATTTTCTGCCTTCCGTCCCCTCGCCTGAAATTGTCCTATCTGAAATTGCCTTCAGATTCCCATGCCCCTTCCAAACTATTTTACACCATCCCCAACAGCTCTGGAAAAACTTCCTGCAAAGAAATTTGTCCCAGTCCTGTTCAGATGCAGACTCTGTGGCTTTTACTGGTCCCACCTTCCCCAGAACCGGTCCCAATATCCCAGATATCTGAAGCCCTCCTTCCTGCATCATCTCTCCAGCCACACATTCATTTTCCTATTTACATACTCACGAGCACGTGGCCTTGGGAATAATCTGCCCTCGGGAGTAATCTGCCCTAATATCTGCTCTGTGGCTCGGTGACATGTTTTGTTTTATAATTCCTCTGTGATCAGCTTGGAACTGTTTATGACATTAAGTACACGATACAAAGATAGTTTGTTGTTGTTGATATTGGTGCCTTCGGGACAACAATGTGTATAACTCTCCAGCCAGAAAAAAAACAATGGCTCACCACTTCTCCCTATTTTCTGTGCCTTAGCCAATGCAATGTTTACAGAACCATTGCCAGATTGATCCATTGTTTCCAGTTTTCCTAAGAAGCCTATTAAGTGGCAATTTATCACATGCCTTTAAAAGTCTAAATACTTAACATCACCTGCACCACCCTCATCAATTCCCTCTATCACTTCATCACATAACTCCTTCACGTTCGTAAGCTACAATTTGCCTTTAACAAGTTCATGATGGTTGAGATTTATAAACCCTTGATTTTCAAAACAAGGATTTCGTTACCAGTGAGCATAAATGTGATTGGTGAACGGCATTAGGTGCAGGCTAGGAGAATGGCAGTGTAGGTTTAGATGACCTAAAGTTTTCAGAGGGCAGACTGTGTGAATGTTGTCACAACAGCATTGAAATAGCCAAGTCTAAAGATAATAAAGGCATAGATGAGAGTTTCAACATGAGAAGGCCTGAGGTGGGGTTGAGTCGTGGTCGCATACAGAAGTAGAAACCTGGCGACAGGGTGACCAAGACTGGGAATTCAATATTCAAGGATATTCGACATTTAGGAAGGACAGGCCAAAGGGAAAAAGAGGTGGTGTTGTGAGGGTAAGAAAGGGTGAGATCAGTACTTTATTACGGGAGGATCTCCGATCGGAAGAGCAAAATGTGGAATCTGTTTGGATGGAGCTAAGAAACAGCAAGGGGCAGAAAAGCATTGGTAGAAGTTCTTTATAGGCCACTAAACAGTAGTGGTAGTGTGGAACATGGCATTAAACAGTAGATAAGAGAATCATGTAGCATGGGTAATACAGTAATCACGGGTGCCTTCAATCTTCATGTAGACTGGGTAAACCTAATAATCACTAATGCTGTGGAGGACGAGTTTCTGGGTTGTGCTTGGATGATTTTCTCGAGCAGTATGTTGATGAACTGACAAAAGAACAGGCTATTTTAGATCGAGTGTTATGCAATGAGAAAAGATTAATTAATAATCTTGTTGTAAAATAATCTTCAGGGATGAGTGATCATAATATGAAGAAATTTACATCATGTTTGAATATGAGGCAGTTTAATCTAAAGCCAGGGTGTTAAATTAGAACAATGAAAATTGTGAAGCTATGAGGGGCAAATTGGCCGAGCTGGATTGGGAAAATACATTAAAAGGTATGACGGTACTTAGGCAATGAATAATCTTTAAAGAAATATTACATCGTTTACAGCAACTATATATTCCTTCAAGGAATAAAAAAAAACAAAGTAAAGGCAGTCAACCTTGGATAACAAAGAAAATTAAGGATTGTATAAGATTAAAAGGAAATGCCTATAAAGGTTCCAGATATGGTCGTAAACCTGAGGATTGGGAGTATTTAGAATACAGAAAAGGAAGACGAAGAAACAAATGGAGAATAGAATACGAATGTTAGCCAGTTTAAAAAAAAATCATTAAAACGGTCTGCAAAGGCTTCTCTCGGTATGTAAAACGGAAACGTTTTCTTAAGACAAATGTGCGTCCTTTACAGGCAGAGTCAGGATAATTTACGGGCTGCGCAGTGGTTAGCACTGCCGCCTCACAGCTCCAGCGAACCGGGTTCAATTCTGGGTACTGCCTGTGTGGCGTTTGCAAGTTCTCCCTGTGTCTGCGTGGGTTTCCTCCGGGTGCGTCGGTTTCCTCCCACATGCCAAAGACTCGCTGGCTAGTAGGTTAATTGGCCATGATAAAATTGCCACTATTACAGGTAGGTGGTAGGGAAATATGGAGACAGGTGGGTATGTGGTAGGAATATGGAAATAGTGTAGGATTAGTATAAATGGGTGGTTGATGGTCGGCACAGACTCGGTGGGCCGAAGGGCCTGTTTCAGTGCTGTATCTCTAAACTAAACTAAACTAAACATCATGGAAAATCGACAAATGGCATGGAAACTATATGATTACTTTGTGTCTGTCTTCACTGAGGAAGATACAAGAAATCTCCCAGAGATTAGAGATCCAAGGGATTAGGGAGAATGAGGAATTGAAGGAAATTAGTCTTAGTAAGAAGGATGTATTGCAAAATTTAATGGGTCTGAAGGTTGATAAGTCACCAGGACCTGATATTTTACATTTCTGAGTGTTGAAAGGGTACCTATGATGATAGCGAATGCAATGGCGATCATCTTCCAAAATTCTATAGTTTTTGGAAAGGTTCCTGTAGATTTCAAGGTCACAAATGTCACCTCACTATTTAAGAAGGGAGAGAGAAAAAACATTGAATTGCAGACGTGTTAGCCGTACATCAGTCGTTGGGAAAATGCTAGAATCTATTTTAAAGGATGTGATGAGCGGATACTTGGATAATAATGATCTGATTGGGCATTGTCAACATGGATTTATGATTGGGAAATCATGTTGCATGAAGCTGTTGGAGTTTTTTGAGGATGTTACCAACTGAATTGATAAAGGGAATTCGGTGGACGTACTATACTTGAATTTTCAGAAGGCATTTGATAAATTCCCTTTAGCAAAATAAAAGCACATGGGATAGGAGGCAATATACTGACATGGATTAAGGATTGGTTAACGGGAAAAAAGCGGATAGTAGAATAAATGGGTCATTCACAAGTTGGAAGGATGTGACTAGCGTGGTATCACAGGGATCAGTGCCAGAGCCCCAGCTGTTAACAATATATATCAATGATTTGGATGTGGGGACCAAATGTAATATTTCCAATTTCGTGGATGACACAAAACTAGGTGGGAGTGTGTGTTGTGAGGAAGATTCAAAACAGCTTCAATGGGATTTGAACAGAATTGATGAATGATCTAGTGCCAGACAATGATCATCTCCAACAAAAGAGAATCAAACCATCTACCCTTGACATTCAATGGCATTACCATCGCTGTATCCCCCACTATCAACATCCTGGGGGTTACCATTGACCAGAAAGTGAACTGGAGTAGTCATATAAATACTGTGGCTACAAGAGCAGGTCGGAGGTAGGAATCCTGCGGCGAGTAACTCACCTTCTGACTCCCCAAAGCCTGTCCACCAACTACAAGGCACAAGTCAGGAGTGTGATGGAATACTGTCCACTTGTCTGGATGGGTACAGCTCCAACAACACTCAAGAGGCTCGACAGCATCTAGGACAAAGCAGCCTGCTTGATTGGCTCCCCATCCACAAACATTCACTTCCTCCACCACCGATGCACACTGGCAGCAGTGTGTACTATCAACAAGATGCACTGCAGCAACGCACCAAGGATCCTTAAAGAGCACTTTCCAAACTCACGACCTCTACCACCAGAAGGACAATGGCAGCAAATGCATGCGAACACCACCACCTGCAGGTTCCGCGCCACGCCATACCCCATCCTGACTTGGAGCTATATCGCCGTTCCTTCACTGCCACAGGGCCAAAATCCTGGAACACCCTTCCTACCCCACGTGGAGTGCAGAGGTTCAAGAAGGCAGCTCCCCACCACCTTCTAAAGGGCAATTAGGGATGGGCAATAAATGTTGGCCTCGCCAGCGACGCTGGCCCCATGAATGAATAAAAAAAAACATGGCAGATGGCGCATAATGTGAAAAAAAGTGAGGTTATCCATTTTGGAAGGAGGAACTGATGTGCAGTGCATTTCTTTTTAACGATAAGGCATTATAAAGTGTAGATGTGCAAAGGGATCTGTGAGTCCTTGTCAATCAGTCATTGAAAGCTAATATGCAGGTGCAGCAAGCCATTAAGAAGGCTAATGGTATGTTGGCCTTCATTGCAGGAGGATTTTAGTACAGGAGTAAGGAAGTCTTGCTTCAATTATATAGAACCTTGGTTAGACCACACTTGGTGTGCTATGTGTAGTTTTAGTCCCCTTTCCTTAGGAAGGGTATTATTGTAATAGAAGGAGTGCAGCGAAGGTTCACCAGACTTTGTTCCTGGGATGGCGGACTGTCCTATGAAGAGAGATTGGGGAACCTGGGCTGTATTCTCTGAAGTTTCGAAGAATGTAACCTACAAAATACTTAAAGGGATAGACACTGTAGATGTAGGTAAGATGTTTTCCCTGGTTAGGGAGTCTGGATCCAGGGGACACAATTTCGAAAGAGAGAAGCCACTTAGGACCGAGATGAAGAGAAATTTCTTTACTCAGAGGGCTGTGAATCTTTGGAACTCTCTACCCCAAATGGCTGTGGAAGTTTAGTCATTGAGTATGTTTAAAGAAGACTTACCAGGGGTAAGCAATGGGGTACATGTCTCTGGCACAGAGTCTGTCCCTGTTGCTCAGAACGGAAGGGGGAAGACGAGCAGAGCATTAGTCATTGAGGACTCCGTAGTTAGGGGAACGGATAGGAGGTTCTGTGGGAACGAGAGAGACTCACGTTTGGTGTGTTGCCTCCCAGGTGCCAGGGCTCGTGATGTCTCGGATCGTGTTTTTAGGATCCTTAAGGGGGAGGGGGAGCAGCCCCAAGTCGTGGTACACATAGGCACCAACGACATAGGTAGGAAGATAGATGAGGATTTAAGGCAGAAATTCAGGGAGCTAGGGTGGCAGCTTAGATCGAGAACAAACAGAGTTGTTATCTCTGGGTTGTTGCCCGTGCCACGTGCTAGCGAAACGAGGAATAGGGGGAGAGAGGAGTTGAACACGTGGCTGCAGGGATGATGTAGGAGGGAGGGTTTTGGTTTCCTGGATAATTGGGGCTCTTCCTGGGGTAGGTGGGACCTCTACAAACAGGATGGTCTTCACCTGAACCAGAGGGGTACCAATATCCTGGGGGGGGGGGGGGGGAGATTTGCTAGTGCTCTTCGGGGGGGTTTAAACTAATTCAGCAGGGGGATGGGAACCTAAATTGTAGTTCCAGTGTACAGGATGTTGAGATTAGTGAGGTCAGGGATAAGGTTTCAAGGACGCAAGAGGGCACTGACAGGCAAGAATTTGGTTTAATGTGTGTCGACTTCAACGCCAGGAGCATCCGAAATAAGGCGGGTGAGCTTGCAGCATGGGTTGGTACCTGGGATCTCGATGTTGTGGCCATTTCGGAGACATGGATAGAGCAGGGGCAGGAATGGATGTTGCAGGTTCCGGGATTTAGATGTTTCAGTAAGAAAAGAGAAGATGGTAAAAGAGGAGGGGGGGGGGGAGGTGTGGCATTGTTAATCAAGGAGAGTATTACAGCGGCAGAAAGGACGTTTGAGGACTCGTCTACTGAGGTAGTATGGGTCGAGGTTAGAAACAGGAGAGAAGAGGTCACCCTGTTGGGAGTTTTCTATAGACCTCCGAATCGTTCCAGAGATGTAGAGGAAAGGATAGCGAAGATGATTCTCGACAGGAGCGAGAGTAACAGGGTAGTTGTTATGGGGGACTTTAACTTTCCAAATATTGACTGGAAATACGATAGTTCGAGTACTTTAGATGGGTCAGTTTTTGTCCAGTGTGTGCAGGAGGGTTTTCTGACACAGTATGTAGACAGGCCAACCAGGGGCGATGCCACTTTGGATTTGGTACTGGGTAATGAACCCAGCCAGGTGTTAGATTTAGATGTAGGTGAGCACTTTGGTGATAGTGATCACAATTCGGTTAGGTTTACCTTAGCGATGTACAGTGACAGGTATATACCGCAGGGCAAGGATTATAGCTGGGGGAAAGGAAATTATGATGCGATTAAGCAAGATTTATGATGCGTAGGATGGGAAAGTAAACTGCAGGGGATAGGCACAATCGAAATGTGGAGCTTATTCAAGGAGCAGCAAAAGCGTGTCCTTGAGAAGTAAGTACCTGTCAGGCAGGGAGGAAGTTGTCGAGCGAGGGAGCCGTGGTTTACTAAAGAAGTTGAAGCGCTTGTCAAGAGGAAGAAGAAGGCTTATATTCGGATGAGACGTGAAGGCTCAGTTTGGGCGCTTGAGAGTTACAAGCTAGCCAGGAAGGATCTAAAGGGAGAGCTAAGAAGAGCAAGGAGAGGGCACGAGAAGTCATTGGCGGATAGGATCAAGGAAAACCCTAAGGCTTTCTGTAGGTATATCAGGAATAAAAGAATGACTAGAGTTAGATTAGGGCCAATCAAGGATAGTAGTGGGAAGTTGTGTGTGGAATCAGAGGAGATAGGGGAAGCGTTAAATGAATATTTTTCGTCAGTATTTACAGTAGAGAAAGAAAATGTTGTCGAGGAGAATACTGAGATTCAGACTACTAGGCTAGATGGGATTGAGGTTCACAAGAAGGAGGTGTTAGCAATTTTGGAAAGTGTGAAAATAGATAAGTCCCCTGGGCCAGATGGGATTTATCCTAGGATTCTCTGTGAAGCCAGGGAGGAGTTTGCAGAGCCTTTGTACTTGATCTTCATGTCGTCATTGTCGAGAGGAATAGAGCCGGAAGACTGGAGGATAGCAAATGTTGTCCCCTTGTTCAAGAAGGGGAGTAGAGACAGCCCTGGTAATTATAGGCCTGTGAGCCTTACTTCGGTTGTGGGTAAAATGTTGGAAAGGGTTATAAGAGATAGGATTCATAATCATCTTGAAAAGAATAAGTTCATTAGCGATAGTCAGCACTGTTTTGTGAAAGTAGGTCGTGCCTCACAAACCTTATTGAGTTTTTCGAGAAGGTGACCAAACAGGTGGATGAGGGTAAATCAGTGGATGTGGTGTATATGGATTTCAGTAAGGCGTTTGATAAGGTTCCCCACGGTAGGCGATTGCAGAAAATACGGAAGTATGGGGTTGAAGGTGATTTAGAGCTTTGGATCAGAAATTGGCCAGCTGAAAGAAGACAGAGGGTGGTGGTTGATGGCAAATGTTCATCCTGGAGTTTAGTTACTAGTGGTATACCGCAAGGATCTGTTTTGGGGCCACTGCTGTTTGTCATTTTTATAAATGACCTGGATGAGGGTGTAGAAGGCTGGGTTAGTAAATTTGCGGATGACACGAAGGTCGGTGGAGTTGTGGATAGTGCCGAAGGATGTTGTAGGGTACAGAGGGACATAGATAGGCTGCAGTGCTGGGCTGAGAGATGGCAAATGGAGTTTAATGCGGAAAAGTGTGAGGTGATTCACTTTGGAAGGAGTAACAGGAATGCAGAGTACTGGGCTAATGCGAAGATTCTTGGTAGTGTAGATGAGCAGAGAGATCTTGGTGTCCAGGTACATAAATCCCTGAAAGTTGCTACCCAGGTTAATAGGGCTGTTAAGAAGGCATATGGTGTGTTAGCTTTTATTAGTAGGGGGATCGAGTTTCGGAGCCACGAGGTCATGCTGCAGCTGTACAAAACTCCGGTGAGGCCGAGTATTGCGTGCAGTTTTGGTCAACGCATTATAGGAAGGATGTGGAAGCTTTGGAAAGGGTGCAGAGGAGATTTACTAGGATGTTGCCTGGTATGGAGGGAAGGTCTTACGAGGAAAGGCTGAGGGACTTGAGGTTGTTTTCGTTGGAGAGAAGGAGGAGGAGAGGTGACCTAATAGAGACATATAAGATAATCAGAGGGTTAGATAGGGTGGATAGTGAGAGTCTTTTTCCTCGGATGGTGATGGCAAACATGAGGGGACATAGCTTTAAGTTGAGGGGTGATAGATATAGGACAGATGTTAGAGGTAGTTTCTTTACTCAGAGAGTAGTAGGGGCGTGGAACGCCCTGCCTGCAACAGTAGTAGACTCGCCAACTTTAAGGGCATTTCAGTGGTCATTGGATAGACATATGGATGAAAATGGAATAGTATAGGTCAGATGGTTTCACAGGTCGGCGCAACATCGAGGGCCGAAGGGCCTGTACTGCGCTGTAATATTCTAATAATGTTCTAATAAAGAATTGGTATTTAGAAACCTGTCAATGATATAAAGTGATATGAGGATAGTGTTTGAAAAAGACAGTGAAGTTGATGATCAGCCATGATCATATTGAATGACACGGCATGCTCAATGGGCTGAATGGCCTTCTGCTTGTCCTATGTTCCCATGTAAAATAACAGGCAGCTTTGTGCTTGTTCATGACTGAAACGTTCCCACCATCGTATCACCTTGAGATTCTTACTGCACTGCAATTACATGGTTTATTCTATCCCTCTTTTTTCTTAAACAAAGTTTAACTGATGCAAACCACCAATCCAATGGCACCACTTCCACAACCAAAGAGGAATGAAAGATGCCTCCAATTGACTCTGCTATTTCCTCCTTTCCTTCCCTCAACAACTCTCAGTTAACCCATCCAAATCGGCTAAATGTCCTACTTCATTGTGGTACAAAAATATTTGATTGAAAGGGGTTAACTGAACCTTGTTTGTTCAATGACTGTAATTAATGTCAGTCTCCATAGACCCTAATTGTAGCATTGGAGGGTTTTGTTATTCTATTAATAAGGGATTGCTTTCAGTGTGTTATTCCATTGTGTCAGTGGGAGCATCATCCCCGGCAATAACAGAGATCAGCAGTTGCAGAGAAACTGAGAGAATAGATCAGAATCTGAGAGCAACAGATTGGAATGTTACAACAATGGGTCAGAATCTGAGAACGATAGATTGGAATGTTACAACAATGGATCAGAATCTGAGAACAATAGATTGGAATGTTGCAACAATGGAAAGGAGTTTATCCTCTTGTTTTTTCCATCTTACTGCAGAATATTATTGGGTAACATTAGACCATCGGATCTATTGGGCACTGATGATGATTCAGTATATTTACTATCCGATTCTCGCTATTGTTGGTGTCCTTGGTAAGTCTCTCACTCTCTATCTAGCTATTAATTAATTAATTAATTAATTAATCGAGCTATCCATCATGACTAATTACATGACCGACTAACACCTTTTTTAATTCATTCATGGGATGTGTGCGTCGCTGGCCAGGGCAGATTTTATTGCTCATTCCTAATTGCCCTTGTTAAAGCCTTGTTGATCCGCTGCAGTCCATGTGAGGCACGTAGACCCACAGTGGTGATGGTAAGGGAGCACCAGGATTTTCACCCAGCGACTGTGAAGCAATGGCGATATAGTTCCAAGTCAGGCTGGTGTGTGACTTGGATGGGAACTTACTGGTGGTGTTGTTCACATGCATTTGCTGCCCTTGTCCTTCTAGGTGGTAGGGGTCGCGGATTTGGAACGTGCTCTCAAAGGATCGTTGGTGCGTTGCTACAGTTCATCTTGCAGATGGTACACACTGCTGTCACTGTTTGTCAGTGGTGGAGTGAGTGAATGTTTGTGGAAGGGGTGCCAGTCAAGCGGGCTGCTTTGTCCTGGATGGTGTCGAGCTTCTTGAGTGTTGTTGGAGCTGCACCCATCCAGGCAAGTGAAGAGAATTCCATCACATTCCTGACTTGTGCCTTGTAGATGTTGGCGGGCTGTGGGGAGTCAGGAGGTGAGTTACTCGCCACAGGATTCCTAGCCTCTGACCTGCTCTTGCAGCCACGCTATATATATATGGCTACTCCAGTTCAGTTTCGGGTCAAGGGTAACCACTAGGATGTTGATAGTGGGGGATTCAGCGATGGTAATGCCATTCAATATCAAGGGGAGATAGTTAGATTCTCTCTTGTTGGAGATGGTCATTAACCTGCACTTGTGTGGCACGAATGTTATTTGCCACTTATCAGCCCCAGCCAGGATATTGTCCAGGTCTTGCTGCATTTCCAGAAGGACTGCTTCAGTATTTGAGGAGTTGTGAATGGTGCTGAACATTGTGCAATAATCAGTGAAGATCCCCCCTCCTGGCCTTATGATTGAAGGAAGGTCATTGATGAAGCAGCTGAAGATGCTTGGGCCTGGGACACTACCCTGAGGAACTCCTGCAGTGCTGTCCGAGAGCTCAGATGATTGACCTGCAACAACCACAACCATCTTCCTTTGCGATAGGTTTGTCTCCAACCAGCGGAGAATTTCCCCCCTGATTCCATTGATTCCAGTTTTGCTTGGGCTCCTTGATGCCGTACTCGGTCAAATGATGCCTTGATGTCAAGGGCAATCACTCTCACCTCATCTCTTGAGATCAGCTCTTTTGTCCATGTTTGAACGAAGGCTGTGGTGTGGTCAGGTGCTGAGTGTCCCTGGCAGAGACCAGACTGAGTGTCACTGAGCAGGTTATTGCTAAGCAAATGCTGCTTGATGGCATTGTCGATGATACCTTCCATCACTTTACTGTGATTGAGAGTAGACTGATGGGGTGGTAGTCAGCCCTATTGGACTTGTTCTGCTTTTTGCGTACATGACATGCATAGGCAATTTTCCACATTGTCGGGAAGATGCCAATGTGGTCGCTGTACTGGAAAGGCTTGGCTACGGGCGCGGTAAGTTCTGAAGCACAGGGCTTCAGTACTATTGCTGGAATACTGTCAGGGCCCACAGTTTGTGCAGTATCCTGTGTCTTGTGTTTTTATTGATATTAAGAAGAGTGAATCGAATTCGCTGAAGTTTGACATCGGTGATAATGGAGACTGAAGGAGGAGGCCGAGATAATTATCAACTTAGAAATTCTGGTTGAATATTTCTGAAAATGCTTCTGCCTTATCTTTCGCACTGATGTGCTGGGCTCCCCCATCATTGAGGATGGGAATATATGTGGAGCCACCTCCTCCAGTTAGTTGTTTAATTGTCCACCACCTTCATGGCTGGATGTGGCAGGACTGCAGAGTTTAGTTCTGATCCGTTGGCTATGGGATCACATAGCTCTGTCTCTCGCATGCTGCTTATGCAGTTTGGCACTCAGATAGTCCTCGGTTGTAGCTTCACCTGGTTGACACATCATTTTGAGGTAAGCCTGGTGCTGCTCCTGGTATGCCCGCCTGCACTCTTCATTGAACCAGGGTTAGTCTCCAGGCTTGATGGTAATAGTAGAGTGGGTGATATGCAGGGCCATGACGTTACACATTGTGTTTGAGTACGATTCTGCTGCTGCTGATGGACCACAGCGCCTCATGGATGCCCAGTTTTGCATTGCTAGATCTGTTCGAAATCCATCCCATCTAGCACGGTGATAGTGCCACACAACACGATGGACGGTATCCTCAATGTGAAGGCGGGACTTCGTCTCCACAAGGACTGTGCGGTGGTCACTCCTAACAATACTGTCATGGATATATGCATCTGCAGCAGGCGGATTGTTGAGAGCAAGGTCAAGTATGCGTTGCCCTCTTGTTGGTTCCCTCATGACCTGCTGCAGACCCAGTCTAGCAGCTTTGTCCTTTAGGACTCAGCCAGCTCGGTCAGTAGTGGTGCTACCGAGCCACTCTTGGTGATGGGCATTGAGGTCCCCCACCCAGGGTACATTCTGTGCCCTTGCCACCATCAGTGCTTCCTCCAAGTGGTGTTCAACATGGAGGGGCACAGACTCATCAGCTGAGGGTGGGCCGTAGGTGGTAATCAGTAGGAGGATTCCTTGTCTATGTTTGGCCTGATGCCTTGAGACTTCATGGGGTCAGGAGTCAATGTTGAGGGCACCCAGGGCAACTCCCTCCCTCCTGTATACCACTGTTCCACCACCTCTGCTGGGTCTGTCCTGCCGGCGGGACAGGACATACCCAGGGAGAGTGATTGCAGTGTCTGGGACATTGTCAGCAAGGTATGATTTCGTGAGTATGACTACGTCAGGCTGTTGCTTGACTTGTCTGTGGGACAGCTCTCCCACTTTGGCACAAGCCCACAGATGTTACTAAGGAGGACTTTGCAGGGTCGTCAGGGGTGGGTTTGCCATTGTCGTTTCTGGTGCCTAGGTCGATGCCGTGTGGTTGCTCGGTTTCATTCTTTTTGTTGACTTCGTAGCAGTTAGGTACAACTGAGTGGCTTGCTAGGCCATTTCAGAGGGCATGAAATAGTCAACCACATTGCTGTGGATCTGGAGTCACCTGTCGGCCAGACCAGACAAGGATAGCAGATTTCCTTCTCTAAAGGACATTAGTGAACCAGATAGGTTTTTACAAAAATCGACAATGGTTTCATGGCCAATATTAGACTAGCTTTTTAATTCCAGATTTATTAATTGAATTAAAGTTTCACCTTCGAATTCTTTTAATTTTACCAACATTGACTGGGATTCACTTAATGTTAGAGGTCTATATGGAGCAGAATTTGTAAGGAGCATCCAGGAGGGTTTTCTAGAGCAGTATGTAGATAGTCCAACTCGGGAAGGGGCCATACTGGACCTGGTGTTGGGAAATGAGCCGGGCCAGGTGGTTGAAGTTTCAGTAGGGGTCTACTTTGGGAATAGTGATCACAATTCCGTAAGTTTTAGAATACTCATGGACAAAGACGAGAGTGGACCTAAAGGAAGAGTGCTAAATTGGGGGAAGGCCAACTATACCAAAATTCGGCAGGAGCTGGGGAATGTAGATTGGGAGCAGCTGTTTGAAGGTAAATCCACTTTTGATATGTGGGAGGCTTTCAAAGAGAGGTTGATTAGCGTGCAGGAGAGACATGTTGCTGTGAAAATGAGGGGTAGAAATGGCAAGATTAGGGAACCATGGATGACTGGTGAAATTGTGAGACTAGCTAAGAGGAAAAAGGAAGCACACATAAGGTCTAGGCGGCTGAAGGAAGACGAAGCTTTGAAAGAATATCGGGAGTATAGGACCAATCTGAAACGAGGAATTAAGAGGGCTAAAAGGGGTCATGAAATATCTTTAGCAAACAGGGTTAAGGAAAATCCCAAAGCCTTTTATTCATATATAAGGAGCAAGAGGGTAACTAGAGAAAGGATTGGCCCACTCAAGGACAAAGGAGGAAAGTTATGCGTGGAGTCAGAGAAAATGGGTGAGATTCTAAACGAGTACTTTGCATCGGTATTCACCGAGGAGAGGGACATGACGGATGTTGAGGTTAGGGACAGATGTTTGAGTACTCTAGGTCAAGTCGGCATAAGGAGGGAGGAATTGTTGGCTATTCTAAAAGGCATTAAGGTGGACAAGTCCCCAGGTCCGGATGGAATCTATCCCAGGTTACTGTGGGTAGCGAGAGAGCAAATAGTTGGGGCCTTAACAGATATCTTTGAAACATCCTTAAATACGGGTGAGGTCCCGGAGGACTGGAGAATTGCTAATGTTGTCCCCTTGCTTAAGAAGGGTAGCAGGGAAAATCCAGGTAATTATAGACCGGTGAGCCTGACGTCAGTGGTAGGGAAGCTGCTGGAGAAGATACCGAGGGATAGGATCTATTCCCATCTGGTAAGAAAATGGGCTTATCAGTGATAGGCAACATGGTTTTGTGCAGGGAAGGTCATGTCTTACCAACTTAATAGAATTCTTTGAGGAAGTGACAAAGTTGATTGATGAAGGAAGGGCTGTAGATGTCATATACATGGACTTCAGTAAGGCGTTTGATAAGGTTCCCCATGGTAGGCTGATGGAGAACGTGAAGGCGCATGGGGTCCAAGGTGTACTAGCTAGATGGATAAAGAACTGGCTGGGCAACAGGAGACAGAGAGTAGAAGTGGAAGGGAGTTTCTCAAAATGGAGACGTGTGACCAGTGGTGTTCCACAGGGATCCGTGCTGGGACCACTGTTGTTTGTGATATACATAAATGATTTGGAGGAAAGTATAGGTGGTCTGATTAGCAATTTTGCAGACGACACTAAGATTGGTGGAGTAGCAGATAGTGAAGGGGACTGTCAGAGAATACAGCAGAATATAGATAGACTGGAGAGTTGGGCGGAGAAATAGCAGATGGAGTTCAATCAGTGCAAATGCGAGGTGATGCATTTTGGAAGATCCAATTTAAGAGTGAACTAGACAGTAAATGGAAAAGTCCTGGGGAAAATTGATGTACAGAGAGATTTGGGTGTTCAGGTCCATTGTTCCCTGAAGGTGGCAACGCAGTTCAATAGAGTGGTCAAGAGGCAAACGGCATGCTTTCCATCATCGGACGGGGTATTGAGTACAAGAGTTGGCAGGTCATGTTACAGTTGTATAGGACTTTGGTTCGGCTACATTTGGAATACTGCGTGCAGTTCTGGTCGCCACATTACCAAAAGGATGTGGATGCTTTGGAGAGGGTGCAGAGGAGGTTCACCAGGATGTTGCCTGGTATGGAGGGCGCGAGCTATGAAGAGAGGTTGAGTAGATTAGGATTATTTTCAATAGAAAGACGGAGGTTGAGGGGGGACCTGATTGAGGTGTACAAAATCATGAGAGGTACAGACAGGGTGGATAGCAAGAAGCTTTTTCCCAGAGTGGGGGATTCAATTACAAGGGGACACGAGTTCAAAGTGAAAGGGGAAATGTTCAGGGGGGATATGCGTGGAAAGTTCTTTACGCAGAGGGTGGTGGGTGCAATGAATGCATTACCAGCGGAGGTGGTAGACGCGGGCACGATAGCGTCTTTTAAGATGTATCTAGACAGATACATGAATGGGCAGGAAGTAAAGAGATACAGACCCTTGGAAAATAGGCGACAGGTTTAGATAGAGGATTTGGATTGGCGTAGGCTTGGAGGGCCGAAGGGCCTGTTCCTGTGCTGTAATTTTCTTTGTTCTTTGTTCTTTGTTCTGCTGTGGTGGGATTCGACCCCCTGTTCCCAGAGCAATACGCTGTGTGTCCCCGTTATTAGTCCGGTAACAATGGCACCGCATCCCACCGTCTCTTCTGTGATATTATCCTCCGTGTGAACCCCATAGCTGTGGTATTAAATTAAAACATTGCATCTGTCTTTATCAAGGACGAAGATGCACCCCAGGCAATGTTGAAAGAGGAGGTAAGTCAGACACTAGACGGGTTTAAAATAGATAATGTGGAAGTAGTAGATAGGCTGTCTGTACTTAAGTGGATAAAGCACCAGGGAGATGCATCCAAGGATACTGAGGGAGGTGAGGGTGGAAGTCCCTGAGGCACTTGCCATAATTTATCATTCTTCCGTAGACTGGGGTGGTAGCAGAGGACTGGAGAATTGGAAACGTGACACTCCAGGTCAAAAAATAGTGTCAAGATAAGCCCAGCAGCTGCAGGCCAGTCAGTTTAACCTCGGTGGTGGGAAAGCGTCTAGAAAAAATAATTTGGCCTAAAATCAATCGTCACATAGACAAATGTACGCTAATTATGGAACGGCAGCATGATTCCATTAAGGCAAAAGCATGTTTAACTAAGTTTCTGGAGTTTTTATAAGAAGGTTACAGAGCGGATTGATGAGGGTGATGCTGTTGATGAGGCGTACATGGACCTCCAGAAGGCATTTGATACAGTGCCACACGCAACACTGATACAAAATTAGCTTAGTGACAGGAAACAGAAAGTAGTGATTAATGGATATTTTCGAGCTGGAGGAAGATTTGTAGTGGAGTTTCCCAGGGATCAGTGTTGGGATCCTTGCTTTTCCTGGTTTATATTAATGACCTGGACCTTGGTGTGCAGGGCGCAATTTCAAAGTTTGCAGATTATACGAAACTTGGAAGCATTGTCAACTGTGAGCAGGATATTGTAGAACTTCAAAAGGACATAGACAAGTTGGTGGAATGGGCAGAGAGGTGGAAAATAAAGTTCAATGCATAGAAATGTGAAGTGATTCATTTTGGTAGGACTTGTGTAACTTGTGAGATGGACTGAAAACACAAGCATGCTCATTTTTTGTGAAACTGTGTTCTCCCTTGTTTGTGTCATACTGATGTTTTTGATTGGTTTGTTTGTGTTCAACGTTAGCAGTCCGGTTTGGTAGAACCACACTCAAAAATGAGTCCATAGCATTCTCTACATGCTGTGGCATATAGGAGCTCATGGACACACCATGCGTCCAAAACAACCACTTCTGCAGGAAGTGTTACCGGCTGCAGAAGCTTGATCTCTGGGTTTCGGAAGTCGAACGGTGGCTGGTGTCGCTGTTGTGCATCCGCGAGGCAGAGACCTATGTGGATAGCACGTTTAGAGAGGTGGTCACACCGCAGGTTAGAAACATACAGGCAGATGACTGCCAGGCAGTTTAAGAGAACCAGGCACGGAGTGCAGGATTCCCCTGATATGATCTCACTCACTAATCGAATTTCCATTTTGGATACTGGTGAGGGTGACGGTTCCTCAGTGGAGTGCAGTAAGAGCCAGGTTGGTGGCATCACAGGTGGCTCAGCTGCACGGGAGAGGAGGAAGAGGAGTGGAAGAGCAATAGTGATAGTGGATTCGTTAGTTAGGGGAACAGACAGGCGGTCCTGCGGCAGTAAACGTGACTGCATGATGCTGTGTTGCCTCCCTGGTGCCACGGTCAAGGATTTCATGGAAAGGCTGAATAACATTCTTCTGGGGGAGGGTGAACAGCCAGAGGTCGTGGTCCATACTGGTACCAATGAAATATGTAAGAAGGGGATGAGCTCCTGAAAGCAGATTTTAGGGAGCTCGGAAGGATATTATAAAGAAAGCCCTCAAAAGCAATAAACTCAGTATTACTCCCAGTCCCACTGTTAGTGAAATAGGAATAGGAGAATTTAGTGAACACGTGGCTGGAGAACTGGAGTACGAGGGAGGGCATCAGATTTCTAAGACATTGGGACCGGTTCTGGGGCAAGTGGGACCTGTACATGATGGATGGGTTGCATCGTATCGGGGCTTGGATCAATATCCTCGCAGGGCGATTTGCTAGTGCTGTTCGGGAGGGTTTATGCTAAATTGTCATTGGTATGGAACTTGTCAGGTGTGCGAGAACCAGGAGCAACTATTAGAGAAGAATACCAAGGTGCACAGAACGGTGGGGTTGATAGATAACACGCGAGTAGGGATAGTATGTTATTAGGTGGTGCCAGAGTAAGGGAGAAAGTAATAAAGTCTGAATAAAGGTTAATGCACTTGTATGTGAATACAACGAGTGTTGTTAATAAGACTGGTGACGTACAGGTGCAGTGTGCCATGAGGAAATATAGTGTTGCAGCAATAACAGAGACCTGGCACAATGAAGGGCACAACTGGGTGTTAATATTCCTGGATACTCGGTATTCAGGAAAGACAGGAACGTGAAAAAAGGGGGAAGGTTGGCATTATTGATTAAGGAGAACATTGCAGTGCTGGAGAAGTAGGATGTCCCAGAAATGTAGGACCGATTCAATTTGGCTAAAGCTAAGGTTCAAAAAAGATGCAGTTACATTGCTCGGTGTTGCCTATAGGCCACCAGCGAGTGGGAAGGACGTGGCGGAACAAATTTCAAGGAAATTACAGAAAGGAACAACAATTATAGGGTAGTTATAAAGGGGGACTTTAATTAACAAAACATGGACTGGAATAATATTAGTGTAAAGGGCAGTCAGGGGCAAGAGTTCCAAGAATATGTTCAGGAACATTACATAAACAGGTCATTCTCACATTGGCAGGCTGTGACTATTGGGGTACTGCAGGGATCTGTGCTTGGGCCACAGCTGTTCACAGAATATATCAGTGACTTGGATGTGGGGACCAAATGTAGTATTTCCAATTTTGCAGATGACGCAAATTTTGGTGGGAATGTGTGTTGTGAGGAAAATGTAAAGCGGCTTCAAAGGGATTTGGACAGAGTTAGTGAGTGGGCAAGAACGTGGCAGATGGAATATAATGTGGAAAATGTGAGGTAATCCACTTTGGTAGGAGGAATAGATGTGCAGAGTATTTCCAAAATTGTAAGAGATTAGAAAATGTAGATGCACAAAGAGACCTGTGTGGCCTTATTAATAAATCACTGGAAGTTAACATGCAGGTGCTGCAAGCCATTAAGAAGGCTAATGGCATGCTAGCCTTTATCTTAAGAGGATTTGATCACTGGAGTGGTGAAGTCTTGTATCAATTGTATAGAACCTTGTGTAGACCACACCTGGAGCACTGTGTGCAATTTTGTTCCCCATACCTTAAGAAGGATATTATTGCCTTAGAGGGAGTGCAGCAAAGGTTCAACAGACTTGTTCTTAGGATGGTGGGACTGTCCTACGAAGAGAGATTGGGGAAACTGGGCCTGTATTCGCTAGCGTTTCCAGGAATGAGAGGTGATGTAATTGAAATCTACAAAATACTTAACCGGTTAGACAGGGTAGATGGAGGTAATATGTTTCCCCTGGTTGGAGAGTCTAGAACCATGGGACACAATTTCAAAACAAGGGGGAATTCACTTAGGACAGAGATGAGGAGGAATTTCGTTATTCGGAGGGTTGTGAATCTTTGTAATTCTCTACCCCAGAGGGCTGTGGAAGCTCATTCATTGGGTCTGTTTAAAGCAGAGATTGACAGATTCCCAAACACAAATGGCATAATGAGATATGAGGGTAGGGCGGGAACAAGCATTGAAGTGGATTATCATAGAATCATAGGAAGTTTAAGGCACAGAAAGAGGCCACTTGACCCATCTTGTCTGTGCTGTCCGAATAACGATCCACCTATTCCAATCTCAACTTCCAGTATTTGATCAATAGCCCTGCAGATTATGGCACTTAAGGTGCATATCCAGACTCCTTTTGAATGAGTTGAGGGTCTCTGCCTCAACTACCTTTTCAGGCAGTTATTTCCAGAGCATCACCACCCTTTGGGTGAAAAGGTTTTTCCACATCTCTCCTCTAATGTTTCTCCCAATCCCTTTAAATCTATGCCCGCTAGTCACTGACCTCTCTGCTAAGTTGAGTAGACACTTCACCTCCACTCTATCCTGGCCCCTCAAAGTTTTGTACATTTCAATCAGATCTCCTCTCAGCCTTCTCTGTTCCAATGAGAACAACCCCAGCCGATCCAATCTTTCTTCATAGCTGCATTTTCCCAGTCCTGGATAAATCCTCGTAAATCTCCTCTGTGCCCTCTTCGTGCAATTGCATATTTTCTGTAATGTGGTGACCAGAACTGCACACAGTACTCAAGTGTTGTCCTCGCCAATGAGTTATACAGTTCCAACATAACCTCCTGCTCTTATATTCTATACCTCGCCTAATAGAGAAAAATATTCCATATGCTTCTTATCCACCTTATCGACCTGTCCTGCTACCTTCAGTGATCTTTGGACATTCATTCCAATGTCCCTCACTTCCTCTACACGTCTCAGTATTTTCCCATTAATCGTGTATTCCTTTGCCTTGTTTTACCTCCCCAAATGCATCACCTCACACTTCTCCAGGTTGAATTCCATTTGCCACTTTTCTGCCCATCTGAATAGACCATCAATATCTTCTGCAGCCTACAGCTATCCTCCTCTCTATCTATCACATGGCCAATCTTTGTGTCATCTGCAAACTTCTTGATCATGGTCCCTACGTTTACCTTCAAATTATTAATATATACCACAAAAAGCAGGGGACCCAATACTGAGCCCTGTGAAACACCACTGAAAGCAGCCCTCCAGTCGGTAAAACGCCCATCAACAATTACCCTTTGTTTCCTGCCACTGAGCTAATTATATACCCACCTTGCTGTATTTCCCTGGATCCCATGGGATTTTATTTTTCCAACCAGTCTGCCAGGTGGGACATTGTCGAACGCCTTGCTAAAATCCACGTAGTCCACACCAATTGTACTATCCTCATCTATCTTCCTTGTTACTTCTTCAAAAAATTCGATCAGGTTGGTCAAACAAGATCTTCCCTTAACAAATCCATGCTGACTATCCTAGATTAACCTGTGCCTTTCTAAGCGCCAGTTTAGCCCGCCTCTCAGAATAGATTCCAATAATTTCCGCACTACTGAGGTGAGACCGATTGGCCTGTAATTATTCAGTTTATCCCTCAATCACTTTTCAAATAGATGTACAATGTGAGCAGTTCTCTAATCCTCCGGTACTACACCTGTATCCCGTGAAGACAATAAAATGATGGTCAGACCTTCTACTAATCCATCTCTTGCTTCTTTTATCAGTCTAGGATTCATTTCATTCGGTCCTTGTGATTTATCAACTCGCAAGGATGCTACTCCCATTAATGCTTCCTCTCTCCCTATGTTTATCATATCCAAAACTTCACAGTCTCCCTCCTTAACTACAATATCTGCGCCCCCCCTTTTGTAAAGACAGACGCAAAGTATTCATTAAGAGCCATACCAATATCTTCCTCCCCGACACATAGGTTACATTTTCGGTCTATTACGGGCCCTACTCTCCACTTAGTTATCCTCTTACTCTTAATGTACTGCAAAAAAAATCCTTGGGTTCACATTGATTTTGCTTGCCAATATTCTTTCATGATCTCTTTTTGCTTTCCTAATTTCCATTATGATATTAGCCCACCACTTTCTATGCTCTTGGTTTTCTGCAATGTTGAGTTTTCGGTGTCGGACAAAAGCTTTCCTGTTCTGCCTCATCTTATCTTATCGGGTGCTTGGGGCGGCACAGTGGCGCAGTGGTTAGCCTCACAGCTCCAGCGACCCGGGTTCGATTCCGGGTGCTACCTGTGCGGAGTTTGCAAGTTCTCCCTGTGTCTGCGTGGGTTTCCTCCGGGTGCTCTGGTTTCCTCCCACATGCCAAAGACTTGCAGGTTGATAGGTTAATTGGCCATTATAAATTGCCCCTAGTATAGGAAAGTGGCAGGGAAATGTAGGGACAGGTCTGGATGTGGTAGGAATATGGGATTAGTGCAGGATTAGTATAAATGGGTGGTTGATGGTCGGCACAGACTCGGTTGGCCGAAGGGCCTGTTTCAGTGCTGTATCTCTAAACTAAAACTAAACTTAATATCCACGGGGGTTGAGATTTGGCCGCCTCACCCTTTTTCTTTGTTGGAACATGTTTACCCTGAACACCTTGAATCTCCCCTTTTAGTGCCTCCCGCTGCTCTGAGACTGATTTACCTTCAATTAGCTGTTTCCAGTACACTTTCGCTAAATCACTCCTCAGTTTAGTAAAATTGGCTTTGCCCCAATTGAGAACTCGGACTCCTGTTCTCTGCTTGTCCTTTTCAACAATTATGTTAAAACTGACTGAATTATGATCACTACCACCAAAACACTCTCCCACTGCTACTTCTACCTGCCCACCTTCATTTTCTAAAAGTAATTCTAAAATTGCCCCCTCTCTTTTTGAACTTGGCAGATACTGGGCAGAAATGTTCTCCTGATTGCATCTCAAGAGTTCTGCTCCATCAAATCCTTTCAAACTAAAACTATCCTATTTAATATTTGGGGAATTTAAATCCCTTATATTGCTGCCCTATTGTTCATCCAGTTCTCAGTTCTTTGAGCACATGTCTGCTCTTCTACCTCCCTCTGACTTTGTGAGGGTCTATAGTACACGCTCAGCATCATATTGAATGGCAGGGCAGGATCGATGGCCTGAATGTTCTACTCCTGCTCCTATGTTGCTATATTCTACAACTGTATGTTTCTAGTCCAACGAGAAAGCAGGCAGTGCTAGACTTAATTCTTGGGAATGAGGTGGGCCAAATGGATCAATTATCAGTAGGAGAGCACTTAGGGATAGCGATCATTGCATCATAAGAATTAGGCTGACTATGGGAAAGGATAAAGAGCAATCCAGACTAAGAATGATTAACGGGGGGGGGGGGCTAACTTCAATGGGGTAAAAATGGAACTGGGGCAAATAAACTGGAGTCAAAAGGTGACAGTAAGGCTGGTAGATGAACAATGGGCGACCTTCAAAGAATAGATAGTTTGGGCACAGTCAAGGTATATTACATCGAAAGGGGAAAGCACGGCAAACAGATCCAGAGCTCCTTGGATGTCAAAAGAGGTAGTGATTACGATAAAGTAGAAAAATTGCGCTGATGACAGATGCCAGGTAGAAAATACTAGGCTGAATATAGAAGGTCCAGAGGGGATGTGAAAAAGCAAATATGAGAAACAAAAAGAGTGCATGAACAGAGATTGGCAGCTTGCATTAAAAGATATGCCAAAGTATTTAATCGACATTTAAATAGTAAAAGGGTGGTAAAAGCAGAAGTGGGGCCGATTAGGGACCGAAAAGGGGATTAACCCATGGAGGCAGAGGGCATAGCTGAGGTATTAAATGAATACTTTGCATCTGTCTTTACCAAGGAAGAAGATGCAACCCAGGCAATGGTGGAACAGGAGGTAATTCAGACAGTAGAGAAGTTTAAAATTGATAAAGAGGATGTATTCTCTAGGCTGTCTGTACATCAAGTGGATAGAGCACCAGGACCAGATAGATGCATCCAAGGTTACTGAGGGAAGTGAGGGTAGAAATTGCAGACTTTCAAAAGGCATTTGATACAGTGTCACACAACAGACTAGTGAGCAAACTTGTAGCTCATGGAATAAAATGGATGATGGGAACGTGGATATGAAGTTGGCTGAGTGACAGGAAAGAAAATGTATTGGTTGTTGGATGTTTTCCAAGCTGCAGAAAAGTTAGTAGTGGAGTTCTCCAGGGGTCCGTGTCGGGACCCTTGCTTTTCCTGATATATATTAACAACTTACACCTTGGAGCACAGGGTATGATTTCAAAGATTGTAGATGAAACGAAAGTTGGAAGCATCGTGAACTGTGAAGAGGATAGTGTTAATCTGCATAAGGACATAGACAAGTTGGTGGAATGGGCAGGCAGGTGACAAAAGACGTTCAATGCAGAGAAATGGGAAGTAATTCATTTTGGTAGGAAGAACATGGAGAGACAACATAAAATAAAGGGTACAATTCTAAAGGGAGTGCAGGAGCAGAGGGACCTGCGTGTATATGTGCAGAAGTCATTGAAGGTGACAGGACAGGTTGAGAGAGCGGTTTATAAAACACATAGTATACTGGGCTTCATTAATAGGAGCAAAGAGTACAAGAACAAGGAAGTCATGTTGAACTTGTACATGACACTGGTTCGGCCTCAGCTGGTGTATTGCGTCCAATTCTAGGTGCTGCACTTTAGGAAATATGTGATCACATTGGAGAGAGTACAGAAAGGATTCGTGCGAAGGTTTCGAGTGATGAGGAATTTCAGTTATGAAGATAGACTGGAGACGTTAGGACTGTTTTCCTCACAGAAGAGAAGGCCGAGAAGTGATTTTATAGAGGTGTTCAAAATCATGAGGAGACTGGACAGAGTAGATAAAGAGAAACTGGTCCCACTCGTGAAAGAAATGAGAACGAGTGGGCACTGATATAACTAAATTGGTACAGAAGTAAAAGTGAAATGAGGCAGTACCTTTTCGTGCAGCGAGTGGTTAAGATCTGGAATGTGTTGCCTGAGAGTGTGCTGGAGGCTGGTTGAATTGAAGCATTCAAAAGGGAATTATACAGTTATCTGAAAAGGAAGAACGTGCAGGGTTACGGCGAGAAGGCAGAGAATGGAACTGAGGGAGTTGCTCTTTCAGAGAGCTGGTGAGGACACGATCGGCAGAATGGCCTCCTCCAGCACATTAACGATTCTGTGATGTACCAAAACCTCAGCAGGTGTATACCCTGTACTGGAGGGTGAGATTGTTCTATCCTTCAGCAGGAAATTAGCCAACCGCTGAAACATACTGGGATTTGAACAACCATGAAGCATGTGTTTCGTCATTGCTTCTTTCACTATCCTAAGGATCTTTCAGCAGCTCCATTTGATGCCAGATGATAATGAAGTGAGGGGAGGTTTGATAGCATTTCGCTTCATGAAATTTTGGAACGAGGCAGAATTGAATTGAGAGCCATTATCTGAGACAAACTCGTTTGGTAAAGCATGAGAAGCAATAATAGCATTGGTGTTTACATTCATGACCTTGATTTGATCCATTTCGAGTGGTTATCAATCAGAACTAAGAAATTGTAATTTTATTTTCTTACAAAGCTATACATGAATTCTTTGAAATGGTCGACTCGTCCATGGCCATAATTGCTAAGGCATTTGAAGCAGCTTATTTCCGCAGTTTTGGCACATAGTACATTTGCTCACCAATAATCCTCGATAGCTGCCTAGAAAAGGCCAATAAACTAAACGTCTTGCATAGATTTCATACTGACCATTTCTGTGTGTTCGGTATGGAATTCTGTCAGAATTCTATCTCTCAAACAACTTGGTACCACCACTTTATGACCCCACTTCATGCAGTCTTGTTCACAAGGCAACTCATTGTGATGATTGTGGAATGGTTTCAGTTACCCGCCTGTACACTGGTCACTTTCTATCCATCCATTCAATGCCTGTTCATGGATTTTTTTTTCAACACTGAGTCCTTCTGAGTTTCAGCTGCAATTTCAGTTGCAGTGATTGGAAAGTCATCATCCACTACACCTATTATGAAGATTGCACCTTCACTGCCTAATTCTGAGATCTAATGCAGCAAACACGACAGTATATCAGCGTTAACATTTTTTTTTAGAACATCGATGTTGCGCCGACCTGTGAAACCATCTGACCTACACTATTCCATTTTCATCCATATGTCTATCCAATGACCACTTAAATGCCCTTAAAGTTGGCGACTCTACTGTTGTTGCAGGCAGGGCGTTCCACGCCCCTACTACTCTCTGAGTAAAGAAACTACCTCCAACATCTGTCCTATATCTATCACCCCTCAACTTAAAGCTATGTCCCCTCGTGTTTGCCATCACCATCCGAGGAAAAAGACTCTCACTGTCCACCCTATCTAACCCTCTGATTAACTTATATGTCTCTATTAAGTCACCTCTCCTCCTCCTTCTCTCCAACGAAAACAACCTCAAGTCCCTCATCATTTCCTCGTACGACCTTCCCTCCATACCAGGCAACATCCTAGTAAATCTCCTCTGCACACTTTCCAAAGCTTCCACATCCTTCCTGTAATGCGGTGACGAGAACTGCACGCAATACTCCAGGTGCGGTCTCACCAGAGTTTTGTACAGCTGCAGCATGACCTCGTGGCTCCGAAACTCGATCCCCCTACTAATAAAAGCTAACACACCATATGCCTTCTTAACAGCCCTATTAACCTGGGTAGCAACTTTCAGGGATTTATGTACCTGGACACCAAGATCTCTCTGTTCATCTACACTGCCAAGAATCCTCCCATTAGCCCAGCACTCTGCATTCCTGTTACTCCTTCCAAAGTGAATCACCTCACACTTTTCCGCATTAAACTCCATTTGCCATCTCTCAGCCCAGCTCTGCAGCCTATCTATGTCCCTCTGTACCCTACAACATCCTTCGGCACTATCCACAACTCCACCGACCTTCGTGTCATCCGCAAATTTACTAACCCACCCTTCTACACCCTCTTCCAGGTCATTTATAAAAATGACAAACAGCAGGGGCCCCAAAACAGATCCTTGTGGTACACCACTAGTAACTAAACTCCAGGATGAACATTTGCCATCAACCACCACCCTCTGTCTTCTTTCAGCTAGCCAATTTCTGATCCAAAGCTCTAAATCACCTTCAACCCCATACTTCCGTATTTTCTGCAGTAGCCTACCGTGGGGAACCTTATCAAACGCCTTACTGAAATCCATATACACCACAGCCACTGCTTTACCCTCATTCACCTGTTTGGTCACATTCTCGAAAAACTCAATAAGCTTTGTGAGGCACGACCTACCCTTCACAAAACCGTGCTGACTATCGCTAATGAACTTATTCTTTTCAAGATGATTATAAATCCTTTCTCTTATAACCTTTTCCAACATTTTACCCACAACCGAAGTAAGGCTCACATGTCTATAATTACCAGGGCTGTCTCTACTCCCCTTCTTGATCAAGGGGACAACATTTGCTATACTCCAGTCGTCCGGCACTATTCCTGTCGACAATGACGACATAAAGATCAAGGACAAAGGCTCTGCAATCTCCTCCCTGGCTTCCCAGAGAATCCTAGGATAAATCCCATCTGGCCCAGGGGACTTATCTATTTTCACACTTTCCAAAATTGCTAACACCTCCTCCTTGTGAACCTCAATCCCATCTTGCCTAGTAGTCTGAATCTCAGTATTCTCCTCGACAACATTTTCTTTCTCTTCTGTAAATACTGACGAAAAATATTCATTTAACGCTTCCCCTATCTCCTCTGATTCCACACACAACTTCCCACTACTATCCTTGATTGGCCCTAATCTAACTCTAGTCATTCTTTTATTCCTGATATACCTATAGAAAGCCTTAGGGTTTTCCTTGATCCTATCCGTCAATGACTTCTCGTGTCCTCTCCATGCTCTTCTTAGATCTCCCTTTAGATCCTTCCTGGCTAGCTTGTAACTCTCGTGCACCCTAACTGAGCCTTCACGTCTCATCCTAACATAAGCCTTCTTCTTTCTTTTGACAAGCGCTTCAACTTCTTTAGTAAACCACGGCTCCCTCGTTCGACAACTTCCTGCCTGCCTGACAGGACATGCAGTAGCTGCTCCTTGAATAAGCTCCACATTTCGATTGTGCCCATCCCCTGCAGTTTCCTTTCCCATCCTACGCATCCTAAATCTTGCCTAATCGCATCATAATTTACTTTCCCCCTGCTATAATTCTTGCCCTGCGGTATATACCTGTCCCTGCCCATCGCTAAGGTAAACCTAACCGAATTGTGATCACTATCACCAAAGTGCTCACCTACATCTAAATCTAACACCTGCCCGGTTTCATTACCCAGTACCAAATCCAATGTGGCATCGCCCCTGGTTGGCCTGTCTACATACTGTGTCAGAAATCCCTCTTGCACACACTGGACAAAAACTGACCCATCTAAAGTACTCGAACTATAGTATTTCTAGTCAATATTTGGAAAGTTAAAGTCCCCCATAGCAACTACCCTGTTACTCTCCGAACTGTGATATTTGACGATGTAATCATACTGTAAGAGAAGTACAGCCCACCTTTCATCCTTCATGCTCCCACTGTCAATATTGTCGAATTTGGTCCCAGAATAATTCGTAGATATTTATGATCTGTTACTGGGGTGTAGTTTTCATATTTCAAAAACTGGTGAAGCCTTATCATACAGAAGATGATTCCAATCACTTCCTTTTCTACCTGCGTGTAGTTGCATTCACTCTTCGTCAATGCACATGAAGAACATGCTTCTCTTGACCATCATACATGGCATGATTGATCACTGCTTCAACTCCATAGGTGAAGCCTTGCATGTTGGCTGCAGGTCACGATTTGTGCTATGATGAATGTGTAGTGCATCACCTGTCAAACTTATCTTACGTGCATACCTTCAGAGAGAACAAAGGCACACTTGCTCTTTTTTGAACTTCTCATTGAGATCAGGGAGACCTTTTAATACTTCATCCATCACTTGAAGATTCTCTTCCTCTGTTGCAGTCATGAACAACGCATCATCCTGATTACACAAGCAATGGATAACTCATTACAAAATCTTATTAATTGTATGTTGGAAGCTTTTTGGAGAGAACCTCACACCATAAGACAGCTTTGTGCACGAGTATAACACCACGTGTGCATTTATTGTAAGATACTGCCGACTCCTTAGATCCACCATGAGCTATGCATAAGCATGGGACAAATCCAACTTCATGAAAAGCTTGCATCCCAGGAAGTCCGCATACAACGTTTGAGAGGTCGGCAGTGGGTACTGCTCATTATCCACTGCCTGGTTGATTGCAACTTTGTAGTCCTTGCATAGTCTTATGATTTTGTTCTGACCTGGGCACGACTACAATCGGGGTTACCAATCTCTGAAATCAGTTTTCTCTCACACACTGTTCCTCTATGGCGTCTATATCTCGTCTTCAGCCTGGGTTCTTAGAGCATAAGGAACTGGCCCAGCTTTTCAATTTACTGGTTTTGATTCAGACCTGATTCAGATGTGCACTTTCACACCGATTATGTCTTCATAGCTAGCCACGGACATGTTGCTGAAAATTATTCAATGGCTGAGAAAGTTTATTGACTGTCTCAAAGTGGAAAATGTGCTTCCACTCTAACTTCAGCTTGTCAAGTCAGTCTTTGATCACTAACATTGGTTGGTTGAGATATTTCACTGCAACAATAGGTAACTTGAGGGACTTGCCATTATGTTGGAAATTACACTCCATTTGTCCACACGTTTCTAACACATCAGAAGAGTAGTTTTCCACCTGAGCTGTGCTCTCAGTTAGAGGTACGACACTGAATTTGACCTCGTAAATATCTGCATTCATAATGGAGCAATTTTCACTGCTGATTTACTAACTCCTTTGCACAAAGCTCTCTGTCATTTGAGTTATTGCGAGTGGCATAAACATTGAAGAGCCATAGCTCCTCTTTACTTAAGCACTCTTGATTTACTGAAGATTTTGAACTGCACCCTTGTGCTGTAAGTGTTTTGCATTCCACCGGAATGATTTCCCTTTCTTGCTTTGGCCTTTTCTCAGCTAGCAGTTGCAATGTGGTCATTCGTTTGGCAATTAAAACATTTGCCATTTCCCTACTGACACGCTAATGCGTGTGGTTGCCCTTCCAGTGATAACGAGACACTGAACCGCCATCACCAGCATACTTCTGACTAGTTTTCTCCTCATAGGCTTGGCAAAATCCTTCTAACTGTGGAAAAAAGCTGTACTAGTCACTTGCACAGGATGAATTCTCCGTGCATTTTTGTGGTAACTTCTATAGAACGAGTCATCGTTTACACCAGCTCAAATATAAGATTTTGTGTATTTAGTAACTCCACCAATCCACACACAAATCTGATTCATAATGCACGGTCAAAGAATGTGCTGAAACTGCAATGGAATATTAAATTGTTCACTGCCGCAATGTACTCACCAACTGTTTCACCACTTTTTGCATGTCTGGTTCCTACTTTGTAGCTTTCCACTATCTCTAATGGCTTTGAGTTGAAATGTTCCACCAACTTATTGATGATTGTTTCAAATGACACATTGTTTACCTTGTTCGGGTAGGATTTGTTCGTGTGCCACACACTTCCAAGCCAATCTCCATTAATAGCATTGTTTTCTTACAGTCTGAGCCTTGATATCTTCATTTTCACCTTCAAAATGTTATTAGCCCTAAAAATCATATCAATTATTTTAATATAAGAACTGAATGTTTGTTGAGCACTCTCATATGTTCCTCGTCTTCCACTGTATCCCATGGGCTCTGCCATATTGTCCCAAAATAAGCACGTTTATCCGATGTACAAATGGTATCTTCACCATCTGATTCAGCCTTGGAGCCAGCCAAATTCTCCATCACCCAAGTAGGACAGTCACCAGAAGCCGCATGATCTTTTTCACTGCAGTCCCTGCTGCTGTCAACTGCCTGTATTAATGAACTTTTATCTCATCTTGTCATCACCATTTTTAGCAAGCTGATGAAATCTGCAGTTTGTGGAGCAATGGAGGGGTGAGGGGGGGGTGGGGGCGGAGGTGTCGGCTGTGTCAGCTGCTGGCTGATCAAATGACTTGTTGAATGTTGGGTCCCTGACATTTTTTTTTCAAAGCTTGTCTTTTAAGACATGCCCTAACTGAAAGGGAAACTAACATTGAAACAGAAATGGAAAGCAATGCTGAAACAGAAACTGGGAAAATCTTTGGGTTTCTGGGGAAACTGAAACTGATTGGAATCAGATAAAATAAGACATATTCCTCTCTATATCAGGCCAATCACCCAGGAGTGGACCACCGTCAAGCTAAAGAAAGTGAAGATTGAATTCAGCAACTGTTTCTTTTACTTAAAGTGGCTGATTAAACAGACCTGGCCATTAAGTGCTTACAGCTGTCACTGAAGGGCTTGGATAAATGTGCTACTGGTGGATGCACACCATCGAGACTGTAGTAAGCAGAGTTGAGGAAGTTCCGGAGAGGTGGGCTGTTCTGGTGGAAACTGTACGTGTTCAGTTTGCAATAGAATGGAAACTGCTGTCAGATTAAAGACAGCAGTCAAATCCTGGGAGAAAGGAGCTGAGGAGGTTCAGAACTTTGATGGACTTTGTGGCTGCAAATGGTGCCAGATATGCTGAGAGGACAGCCCAGTAATTCTGTAGGATCTATTTCTGTTTTGGCTGCAGCAGCCGTCACACAAGGGGGTAGCAACAGGTGTACTTGAGTTTCGAAGTAGCAGTCCAGCATTAGATGCTTTCTTGATATTTCAGTATCTCCCAATACAAAAGAGGCAACAGGAATCACTCTTGAGGCAGGGATTCTTCAGAGACTGGAGGCAAAATGAATCTGTTACCTTTCAAACTGCAGGGGCTTCCTATCTGCAAAACAGCTTTTCCTCCACAGAGAGTAGCAACTCCTCTTTTCCTGGGTATGTTTCTCCCTCCGGGGGTCCTTTCCTCTCTCCAGGTAGGCGATAGCCACACCTCAAAAGTAGGATTTCTTTTTGCAAGAGAGGCAAGTCTTCTTTTACAGAGAGTTGCTTTTTTCGCTGGTTTGCAAAAGGCTCACTGCATGTTGCTGGTCCAGGTTGCACGTATTTCACAGTGCAAACTGAGACTAAAATTAACAATCAAATCATGTGACAGTTATAACTATTCCTCTCATTTTCTTGTTGTGCTGCTTGGAACAAGGTGCCTTGCAGTCTGTGAACACTTCACTCAGTCCACAACTTAAATATCATCTCTTAAAGAAAAAAAAGAACCACTCCCATAACATCATTATGCTATCAAAGCGTTGAGTTATTAGCATTGTATACAAATAGGTTACATGTACAAACCATGTCCCAATGATGGTTATTTTCATATCTGCTATATGTCTGCAGAAATACATCCGCTCCAATAAGCACTTTCAACTTCCAAACTTTATCAGACAATTTTCAAGACGTGCTGTGTTTGATTCCTTCATTAATGCCTTTGTACAAAGTTTGGGAAGAGATAGTGATGGGAATGATTGACAGGGAAATCTTCTAAACATATATTCATAGCTCCTGCTCTCTCACAAAGAAATGTAAACTGATGGATTTAAAAGAACCTGGAAATGTAATATCCAGGATAAACACATCAACAGAGACCTGCAATAACCTATAGCTCAAGGAAAGCACATGGCAATATTTTGCTCTGTGACTCAGTTGGTGAAAAACAGCTGTCTAGTAAACAGAATATCCTGGCTTAAAATCCCAGCACAGCCTGAATTCAGACGATGTTGTGAAATTGAGTAGGACAATCAGGCAGGAAAGTTATCTACCTTTGCTTCGGAAAGGATTTCGGAATGTCTGATTGAAACACTTGCTCTGCGTGCAGAAATTCACTGTAAATATTTGAAAGGCATCTCAATCACCCACTATTTGTTCAAAGTTGCATTCGACCTGAAAACAACTCTCAAAATTAATCAGACTAAATCTGAATGTGACCGTGTTGTGTCTGTAAGCGTGTTGGTGTTGCTATGTGTCACTTCTAACCGAGACTGGGACATGACGCAAGGTTGATCTGAGATTTGTAATACGTTGTCAGTCCGGAAGGTGAAAACTTAAAAAGAAAAAAAAACACAATAACTCCAGTGCCCAAATTGCAGAATCTGTAGATCCGCTTTGGAAAAGTGAATCAGGGCAGAATCAAGATGTGAATTGCCTAACTGCCCAGAAATGATGAAGTGCATTCTCCCGATTAATGATGAAGTGCATTCTCCCGGTTTATGATGCTGGAACATACCTCACATAGAGGTTATTGCAACAGTGCTACCAATTGAAGAAATGTCTAACGTGGTTACCGAGTGACAGTAAATATGTTATTCAACTTTGTTCCATTCAATCCAGCTGTGATGAACTTTGAAATTTGTTCTCATTTCTTAAACAATATCTGAAGGGTCTCGATAAGGATATTGACTGGTTCGGAGAGCGGGGCCTGGGTGAGCAGCAGGTATGTGTAACAGGGCCAAGACTGGATATAGGAAGTTGCTCGACCGTCTCATCTCTCTCTCTTCTCTCACTCTCTTTCTCGCTCTCTCTCTCTCTGATTGGGCTGTATTGATTGACAATTGCTGATTTTTGTTTTTTTTTGATAAATAAAGGAAGTTCCCTCCAACAGTTTGTTTATTGTGATTGACATCTGCAAACAACTTTTTTGTCCCAGGAAACAAGAACATGACTAAAGTGAATTAGTGCAAGATCATTCTTGATCTGTATTAAAGGCATGTGATTTCAGCTGCCATGGTCCAGTGGTTAAAACTTTCAACTTATCCCACTTTTATTTGAGCCCTGTTCGCAGAGGACCTATTCAGGAATTTAAATTATCTCTTTTTCTTTAATACTCAATTCCCACAGAACGCTTGCATTGGAATTCCTCATAGTTCTCGCCATTGCTATCCATTCTGGAGGTACTGACAGCATTGGCCAAATGTAGGCACGCTCAGAGGGCTGTGGGAGGGGGTTTCTTTTTGGATTTTATGGCTCTATTAGTCCATTAACAGCAACAGTATGGATGCAGAGAAATTTCGAGCGCCCGGCCCCTCAGAGGGCATTCTGCCGGGATGAAATTTAATCTGGGGACGAAATGAAGGTGAGAATAAAAGGTGAAAGGAATTGGGGCCAAAATTCCCGGATATTTGGGAAGCAGAACATGGTGGGTGTGCATTGTGATAATAGGTGTATACGAACTTGGGTTATTGTCCAGGCTATGCTGAAGGAGGGGAAAGAAGTTGTTTTGCCTTCCCATCGAAGCTGAATGTTGGGTTTGAGGCGACAAACAGTTTCTTAGCGGAAGTGGATCAAACGCCTTTTGAAAGTCCATAGACATAACTTCAATCATGTACATTCATCAACCACCTCCTTTGCTTCATCAACGAACTCCATCAAGTTTACCTCACCGCCACCTCTCTCCACTCCTCCACAGTTGTTAAATTATCAGACTGCATATCCAACACCCAGTACTGGATGAGGAGACATTTCCTCCAATTAAATATTGGGAAGACAGAAGTCATTGTTTTGGTCCTTGGTCCAAACTCCCCTCCATTGCTACAGACTCCATTCCTCTCCCTGACAACGGTATGAGATTACATCGGTCTGTTTGCAACTTTAGTGTTACATTTGACTCCGAGATGATTTTCTGACCTGATATTTGTTCCATCACTAAAATCGCCTGCTTACACCTTAGTAACATCAAGTCCCGTTCCTCTGTCACCACTGTGTTTGCTGACTTACACTGGCTTCCAGTCAGGAAAAGTCTAGATTTTTAAATTCTCAACCTTGTTTTCAAATCCCACCAAAGGCACGCCCCTCCCTATCGCTGTAATCTCCTCCAGCCCCGCAACCCTCCAAGATAGCTGCTCTCCATTAATTCAGACATCTTGTGCAACCCTCTGCAATAACCTCCCTACACCTCTCCGTAATCTCCACCTCACGTTCCTCCTCTAAGACTCTCCTTCAAACCCACCTCTTTGATCCAAGCTTTTGGTCATCTGATCTGATATCTCCTGCTGTGGCTCACTGTCATGTTTTGTTTTATAATGCTCCTGGGAAGCACCAATGGATGTTCTACTATATTAAAAACACTTTATAAACAGAATTTTTGAAATCTGCCAGACCTGCTTTGTCATTACTGTATCCAGGCTGCAAGTTATTTATAAATCTATCATTTTCCAAACAATTAATATTTTTGTCCTGGGTTGTGAACGCTTAACATTTCCCAGCGGTGGCACTATGCTGGCTACTCTGTAGTTACAGGAGTTATTCTCTGTATCCTTTTGTAAGCAGGGTATAAAATGTACAAACCTCCAGCCCTCTGTTATCATTCCCATATCCAAGGATGATTGGAAGATTATGGTCAGTGCCTGTGCCATTTCCACCATTCCTTCCTTCAGCAACCCTCATATCTATCATCTAGACTGGGTAAATGGTCCGTTTATTGCGGTACAAAAAGTGCTGGTTTAAAAGGGGTTTACTGAACCTGCTTGTTGAGTGACTGTAATTAATGTCTGTCGCCATGGACCCTAATTGTGTCACTGGAGGGTTTCCCTCTTCTATTAATATGTGTCATGAAAAACTCCACAAGCCAAAGGTGAAATATTAATGGAATTAATTGGTAACTTACATTAAACTTTTAATGAAAAGTCTTGCAAGTAACTTTAAAAAGCAAACGGCTGGCATCCAATATGGCCACCGTAAGTTAGATGTGAAACAGTAAAAGATCAAACTGCAGACGAAAAGTCTCCCAAAGCCTAACCAGAACAATGGCTTACTCTGATTGAATTATCTGGAATTGCTTTATCAACACGGGGGCATGCAGCACCTTGAATTCCAGAAGGGGAATCCAGAATAACCCTCAATAATATAAAAAACAAAAGAGTTTGATGGACTCATGTGAAAGCCTTCACAGCTCTGCAGAAACTGTAAGCTTTATCCCATTGACAGCAGACACAGTAACTGAAAATCCATCACCAAAGCAGGCTCTTTCTCTCTCTCTCTCTCCACCGCTCCAGCATCTATAGAATTTTGGGAGATGGTCACCAATGGATCCACTACCTCCATTGCCACCTCTTTTGACACTCTGGGATGTAGAATATCAGGTCCTGGGGGCTTATTAACCTTCAACCCCATCCATTTCTCCAATACAACCTTCTTACTGATACTAATTTCCTTCAATTCCTCATTCCCCCTAATCCCTTGGATCTCAAGTTCTGGGAGATTTCTTACATATTCCTAATTGAAGACAGACACAAAATAATCATTTAGCTTCTCTACCATTTCTCTATTCCCCATTATAAATTTCTTGACTCTGTCTGCAATGGACCTTCATTTGTCTTAGCCAAACGTTTCCTTTTTATGTACCTATGGAAGATTTTTACAGTCCGTTTATATGTTTTTGTTAGCTTACTTTCATATTCTAAACTCCCTTTCTTTATCATTTCTTCATTTGCTGTTTTCTACAATGATCCCAATCCTCAGTTACATTACTATTTCTGGTAACTGTGTAGGCCTTTTCTTTTAATCTTATACAATCCTTAACTTTCTTTGTTATCCATGGTTGACTGCCTTTACTTTTCTGGTTATTGTGCCTTGAATGTATCGTTGCTGTAAACTATGTAATATTTCA
The DNA here is from genome assembly GCF_036365525.1 of Heterodontus francisci. Classification (NCBI taxonomy): domain Eukaryota; kingdom Metazoa; phylum Chordata; class Chondrichthyes; order Heterodontiformes; family Heterodontidae; genus Heterodontus; species Heterodontus francisci. The sequence continues at coordinate 2,725,956 of NW_027140336.1, forward strand.
GCCAATTTGCCCCTCATCCCTCTATAATTCCCTTTGTTCAATTTGACACCCTAGCATTAGATTGAAAAACCTCAATTACAAACATAATGTAAAATTCTATCATATTACGGTCATTTATCCCGAAAGGTTATTTTTCAACAAAATTATTAATTAGAACTTTCTCATTACCTAATACTAGATCTAAAATAGCCTGTTCTCTAGTCGGTTCCTCAACATACTGCTCAAGAAAATCATCCCGAAGACGCACTTAGAAACTCATCCTGCTCATTAGGTTTACCCAGTCGATTTCCAAATTGGAGTCACCTATGATTACTGTATTACCGATGTGACATGCTTCTCTAATCTCCTGATTAATGCCATGTCCCACACTACTACTACTGTTTGGTGGTCTATAAACAACTCCGACCAATGTTTGCTGCCCCTTGCTGTTTCTTAGCTCCACCCAAACAGAGTCCTCATTTTTTTCTTCCGATCTGAGATCCTCCCTTCCAAATATACTGTCTTCATCCCTTATTATCAGCGCAACACCACCTCATTTTCCTTTTGCCTCACTGTCTTTTCTACCTCCTGTTATCAGCTTTACTTCCAATTTGAGCTACCCTTCACGTTCCCACTCCCATGATAAGCTGGTTTTAAACCTCCCCAACAGCACTATCAAATCTTGCTGTGAGGATGTTCGTTCCAGTACTGTTAAGGTGTAGCTTGTCCATCTTGTACAGGTCCCACCTGCCCCAGAACCGGTCACAATGCCTCAGAAATATGATTCCCTCCCTCCTACATCAATTCTCCAGCCACGTCTTCATTTGATCAATCCTCCTATTCCGATGCTCACTAGCACGTAGCAGTGGGAGTAAACCTGCGATTACTGCACTTGAGGTCCTGCTTTTAATTTCCTTCTTAACTCCCTAAATTCTGATTTCAGAACCTCATCCCTTTTCCCACCTATACCATTGGTCCCTGGCCTGGTGTATTATTGGCAGTGGCCCTACTCAATGATTGGCTCCAGTGTCCTTGCTTCTGTTGCCAGGGGTACAGATCTCCAGTCAGGGTCCTGGTCCCAGGGCTGTCCTGGCAGTGGCCATGACCAGTTGACTGGATCTGGTGTCCTCTCCACACTAATCTAGGGTTTAAGGATCCAGAATGGCCCTGCATCCAGGCCTTGTGAAGTACTGGCAGTTCCCAAGGTCCGGGTGGTGTTGCAAATACAACTGAGCTGCTGGCCCTCTAATTGTTCAGCAACTTTGGCAGGCGGAATCCCCAACCTTAAAGGGATGTGCACCATGGAACCAGGCAATTAATTGCCCGAGTGCCACTGAATTGTGTCAGTAATCAGCTCTGAATTGCTAAGATCTGGTTCCGCTCATATATTCGGCCTGCCGTCAGGAACCCTGCTGGCTCCACTATATTCAGCTTCCTGTCCCCAGCAGAAATTGCTGTCATTGATACAAAAACTAGATCCATCCCTGAATGTAGTAACAAATGTACAAATGTCACCCCAAATTCCTTCAAAATGTTGTTTTTTCTTCAAACCTGGTGTAACATTTCCTGATAACTTCCCTTGTTTACAGTCAACTTAGTAACAATTGAGATTATTTGTTTCATTATTTTTTCAGGGGACTCATTCTCAATTGTTGCTTTGAAATAATTAAATTCTGTGCTGCCTTTCCCAGCTGCGGGAAATTCTCAGTCAGTCCAGCATTTAGCTTTATATACAACAGCAAAGTGCTGCAGATGCTGGAAATATGAAATAAAAACAGAATATGCTGGAAATATTCCGCAGGTCTGGCAGCATCTGTGGAAAGGGAAGCAGAGTTAATCTTTCAGGTCAGTGATCCTTCATCAGAACTGGGAGAGATTAGAGATGGAACAGTTTTTATACCAGACGGGGAAAAGAGGGAGGGGGCGTATTATGATCAACATTCAGTTTGACAATTTCAATATCATCCGTTTGTTATTTAATCTCTCCTGTCTTCCACCGTATCATAGACCTTCCCATTTGTTCATTCAGGTCCAATCATTTTAATACCTCACTGGATACAGGAACACATTTATAAATCTCAATAAGTACTCAATCAAACTGGTAACTTTGCTCCAGCCTGATGTATAATTTCTCTGTTTATTTCCCTTCCTCACAGTTAACTTGCTGACGATTGGGATCCTGTCTCGGGGAAGGTGCGGTCTCTCCAAATGTGTCACTCGCTACCTGGTGGCCATGTCAGCGGCGGACCTACTGGTCATTATCCTGGACCTGATATTGAGACACATTCCCATTGTTTATGGGGAACGGTTTATGTACCTGTATTCCATCCCCGTGTGTAATATCCACGCCGTCCTGCTTTACACAGTCACAGACTGTTCTGTCTGGTTCACCGTCACTTTCACCTTTGATCGATTTGTGGCCATTTGTTGCCAGAAACTGAAAAGTAAATATTGCACTGAGAAAACATGGGCTGTGGTTGTGGGAACAGTGACTGTGCTGAGCTGTTTAAAGAACATCTTCTGGTATTTTATGTTAACGGGTCGGTATTTGCTGGTGAACAATCCCTGGTTTTGCTTGGTAACAATGGAGGTTTATTATTCTCGTGTATGGGCAGCAATCGAGTTCCTCCATAACATTCTAACCCCGATTGCCCCATTTATATTGATTCTGATGCTCAATGCTGTCACCGTCAGACACATTTTAGTGAGCAGCAGAGGACGCAAGAGACTCCGGGTTCACAGCAGTGGGGAGAGTCGCAGAGACCCAGAGATGGAGAGCCGAAGGAAATCCATAATTTTACTGTTCGTTATTTGTGGGAATTTCATTCTGTTATGGGCAATGTTTACGGTGAGTACAATAAGATGGCGGATGTTGAACTTGGGGCCTGTGGTTGAGTCTGAAGCTCCACCTGCTTATTTGCAGGAATTGGGCTTCATGCTGCAGCTCTTGAGTTGCTCCACAAACACTGCGATTTACGCCGTGACTCAGAGTCAGTTCAGAGAGCAGTTGAAGAATGTGCTGAAATATCCCTTTACTACAATTGTTAAATTCATTCAGTGATGAGAGAAACTAAATTACTGACTATTTCCAGCAGCCGGGGATCGTGGCCTGTCACTCTGGAGAGAGAGTGACGTGGGGCCTGTCACAATGGAGACATGGCGGGGGGTGCGGCCTGTCTCTATTGTGACAAAGTGGGGCGGGGCATGTTACTATGGTGCCAGAGAGGGGCGGGGCCTGTCATCATGGAGGCAGAACGAGGACGGGGGCACACAGTATGGAGCCAGAGCGGTGCGGGACATGTCGCTATGGTGACAGTGTGGGGCGTGGCCTGTAACTATGGTGACAGCGTGCGGTCGGGAACTTTCGCTATGGAGTCAGAGCTCTATGGAGAGCGCGGTCTGTGCGATGGTGGAGGGTGAGAGCGGGGCCAGTTTCTCATGATGACGGTGACTGGAGGCGGGGTCTGTTGGCCAGAGTGATGGAGAGAGGGGGCGGGGCCAGTTTCCAAGGATGATGGAGAGTGTGGACGGGGAATGTTTCCAGAGTGATGGGTTGGGGGTGGGGCATATTCTGTGACACAATTTATAACCTTTACAATATTTAGACACGTTTATCAATGTTTATAACTATTTGTAAACATTTAAACATCTGTACATGTTTATCTGTATATGTTGCCTGGTATGGAGGGCGCTAGCTATGAAGAGAGGTTGAGTAGATTCGGATTATTTTCATAAGAAAGATGGAGGTTGAGGGGGGACCTGATTGAGGTGTACAAAATCATGAGAGGTATAGACAGGGTGGATAGCAAGAAGCTTTTTCCCAGAGTGGGGGATTCAATTACAAGGGGACACGAGTTCAAAGTGAAAGGGGAAAAGTTTAGGGGGGATATGCGTGGAACGTTCTTTACGCAGAGGGTGGTGGGTGCATGGAACGCATTGCCAGCGGAGGTGGTAGACTCGGGCACGATAGCATCTTTTAAGATGTATTTAGACAGATACATGAATGGGCAGGAAGTAAAGAGATACAGACCCTTAGAAAATAGGTGACAGGTTTAGATAGAGGATTTGGATCGGCGTAGGCTTGGAGGGTCGAAGGGCCTGTTCCTGTGCTGTAATTTTCTTTGTTCCTTACACGCCTTTATAACCATTATAATACTTGATGACCATTTATACCCCATTTTAAACCTTTTTAAACCTTTATAATACTTTATAACACTTTCCAATCATCCATAATCCCTTGTAACTGTTTAAAATCCTTTATAACCCTTGATAAGCTTTTATTATCCTTTATGATTGTGTTTGATTTATTATATAGTATACTACATTGAAAGCAATACAAGTAAATCGCTGCTTCACCTGAAAGGAGTGCCTGGGGCCTTGGTTAATGAAGAGTGGGTAGGTGAAAGGACAGGTATTACATCTCCTGCGATTACATGGAAAGCACACAATGTGATATACTGTATTCGCTGCTCACCATGTGGTCTCCTCTACATTGGGGAAGCCAAATGCAGACTGGGTGACTGCCTTGCGGAACACCACCCCTCAATCTGAAAGCATGATTCCGAGAGTTCCGGTTGCTTGCCATTTCAACACTCCCCCCTGCTCTCATGCTCACACCTCTGTCCTGGGATTGCTGCAGTGTAACAGTGAACATCAACGCAAGCTCGAGGAACAGCATCTCATTTACCAATTAAGCACGCTGCAGCCTGCCGGACTGAACATTGAGTTCAATAATTTCAGAGCATGACAGGCACACCTTTTTTACTTTTAGTTATTTTCTTTCTTTTTTACATTTGGTTTGCTTATTTTATTGTAGTTTTTTTCATTTTGCATTTTTAAACCACTTTTTCATGTTTGTGCTTTGTGCCAAGGCTGTTCATTGTTCTGTCAATTAATACCCTCTCTGCACTACTGGTCTGTCTTTCAGCACACCATTAACATACCGTTTGCCTTTGCTGCATGACCTTCTGGTCATTTATTCTCTGTGACCTGTCCGATCAACACCTTCCCTTTTGTTATCCCGTGCCCCACCCCCGATTTATTTGCTTAAAACCTATTACATTTCTAACCTTTGCCAGTTCTGATGAAGGGTCACTGACCTGAAACGTTAACTCTGCTCCTCTCTCCACAGATGCTGCCAGACCTGCTGAGTATTTCTAGCACTTCTTGTTTTTTATTTCAGATTTACAGCATCTGCAGTATTTTTCTTTTATATTACCACTTTGTATTCTATCTGCCATTTTCCTGCCCACTCACCCAACCTGTCTATATCCCAATGCCGCTTGTTTGTGTTCTGCTCACTGTTTACTTGTCCACATAACTCTGTATCATCAACAAACCTGGATACATTACACTCAGTTGCATGTTATGGACAGGTAGGTAATAGGGTTGCTGGCTTCCACTATCACATCCCAACTGCCCACTGAGGTAGTGTTTCTGTTAAAGTACTGTTTAAGCCGCCGAGTGTTTTAAGGGTTAGATAAACTGACCAACGGCAGGTTTTCTCTTCCATTGAAACAAAGCAAGATAACTATTTTTCCACAATAACTAAATTGTTCATAACCTTTGTTCACTGATGCATTCACTCACAAACAAACATAAGCATAGATAGAAAGGAAAAGTTAAGATGCACTGAAAGTCCCAAGTGATGTAAGAGTTTTGTTTTTTTTTTAAACCTGTTGCATCACCTCGGGAGGAAAGTCTTTTCAAAGGTGCAGGCCTGAATGTTTGTAGTCTAGAACTTGCTGAAGTGTTGCAGATTCCTGCTTTAATTCCACTGGTGGGGATTTCAAAGTCACCTCGCAATTACTGTCTGCCTCAGTTGTTCAAAAAGTATGTGAAACTGTTTTTGCAGGTCGGGCAGGTTTGCTTAGCTGGTCAGCCTCACATTGTCTCTGTCTGGATGTAAGGCCTTCAGTTCAGTTCAGTTCAGAGATACAGCACTGAAACAGGCCCTTCGGCCCACCGAGTCTGTGCCGACCATCAACCACCAATTTATACTAATCCTACACTCATCCCATATTCCTACCGCATCCCCACCTGTCCCTATCTTTCCCTACCACCTACCTATAATTGGGGCAATTTATAATGGCCAATTTACCTACCAACCTGCAAGTCTTTTGGCTTGTGGGAGGAAACTGGAGCACCCAGAGAAAAGCCACGCAGACACAGGGAGAACTTGCAAACTCCACACAGGCAGTACCCAGAATTGAACCGGGGTCGCTGGAGCTGTGTGGCTGCGGTGCTAACCACTGCGCCACTGTGCCGCCCCGAAGTCTCTCTCTCTCTCTTTTTAAGGAAAAAATGTCTGACAGGCTTGGTTTCGGTCATGTGACCAAAGAATGCTCTCCCCTGCAGGGTTTATACAACAGCTTTGAATTTGCACAGTTGTTGAAATTGGGATTTTAAGATGGCTCATCATGATACCGTGGTGTTAGGTCAAACCTATTTTGACTTTTGAATCTGCAGTCTCCCTTTCTGCCAGGGTGTTTCATAACACAATAGTTGAAGACAGGTGAGAATGGTGAGAGACTGGGAATTGTTTGCATTCAGAGGGACATGATGTTCGCTTTGCTTTGAATAGCCTGTTTCCAATTGTAATGAATTCCCAGGGCTGGACCAGATGTGATGATGGATTTTAGATTTTAGAGATACAGCACTGAAACAGGCCCTTCGGCCCACCGAGTCTGTGCCGAACATCAACCACCCATTTATACTAATCCTACACTAATCCCATATTCCTACCACATCCCCACCTGTCCCTATAATTCCCTACCACCTACCTATACTAGTGACAATTTGTAATGGCCAATTTACCTATCAACCTGCAAGTCTTTTGGCTTGTGGGAGGAAACCGGAGCACCCGGAGGAAACCCACGCAGACACAGGGAGAACTTGCAAACTCCACACCGGCAGTACCCGGAATCGAACCCGGGTCCCTGGAGCTGTGAGGTGCGGTGCTAACCACTGCGCCACTGTGGTCTCCAGCGACCCAGATACTTTGTATTACAGGAGTAGAGTTACCTGACCAAAAGCCAATCTTGTCTGTAAAAATGTGTCCATGTTTTGGAGTTTAACTCACCACGTCATTTTTATAGTTAATTCCTGTTGCAGTTCGCTTCATTTTTCATCCTTGCTTTTTCTGCGAGCATAACAACTGAATCCGACTGGGCTTACTTCTGTACTCAGTGGTTCCTCTCTGTCCTCCCCTGAAGGTGCTGACTCTGACTGGTTTCAGTTCTACACTCCCTGGTTCCGCTCTCTCTCCTCTCCTAAATTTGCTGACTCTGACTGTGTTCATTTCTACACTAACTGTTCTTCTCTCCCCTACCCTGACTCTAACTGGGTTCAGTTCGACACTCTCTGGTTCCTCTCACCCTCCTCTGAAGGTGGCGATTCTGACTGGGTTCAGCCCGACACTCATTTGTTCCCCTTTGTTTCCTCCCCTGAAAGTTCTGAAACTGACTGTGTTCAGTTCTACACTTATAGGCTCCTCTCACTCCTCACCTGAAGTTGGTGAATCTGGCTGAGTTCAATTCTAAACTCACTGGTTCCCGCCTCTCTCTCCTCCCTGATGGTGCTGACTCTGGATCTATAGTTCTATACTCACTGCTACACAGTTTGTAAAGGATGTGAAACCGGTCAGTGTCGATATTGGGAGAGTCTTGGGGGTATTCGTCCAAGGAATGCACAAAGTTATCATGCAAGTGCAACAGGCTCTTCGGAAGGCAATTGGCATGTTGATCTGTATTGCAAGGGGATTGGAGTACAGGAATAAAGACTTCTAACGAAAATTGTATAGGGCTTTAGTGAGACTGCAAGGAATACTGCATGCGGTTTTGGTCTCCACATTTAAGAAAGGATATAGTTGAACTGGAGGCTGTCTCACGAAGATTTACTAAATTGATCCCAGGGATGAGGGGGTTGTCCTTTGATGAGAGGCTGAATAAATTGTGCCCGTATTCTGTGTTGTTTAGAAGAATTAGAGGCGATCTGTTGGCGATATAAAATATTCTGAAAGGGCTGAGTAGAGTAGAAGCTAAGAGATTGTTCCCACTGCTCAGGGAATCTAGAACACGGGGAGCACAGTCTCAGGATAAGGGACCGATCATTCAGGACTGAGATGAGGAGAAATTAATTCACTCAAAGGGTTTTGGATCTTTGGAATTCTCTAACTCAGAAGGTTGGGGATGCTCCATCCTTGAATGCATGTAAGGCTGAGATAGACAGATTTTTTGTCTCGCAGGGTATCAAAGGATATGGGGAGCGAGCAGGAACGTGGAATTGAAGCTCAAGATCTGTCATGATCGTATGGAATGGCGGAGTAGGCTCGATGGGCTGTATGGTCTACTTCTCTTATTTCTTGTGCTCTTGTGTCCCTTCACTGTTTTCCCCCTCTCTCTCTTTTCCCCTGAAGATGCTGATTCTGTCTGTGTGTACGTGCTCTCTCCCCATCATCCGACACTCTGGCCCTCCCTTTTCATTACAACATCTCCCAGTTCTGATGATGGGCGCTCACTGACCACTCTCCATTTCTCCTTCTTATTCAGATTCTCGCTGATATTCCCCACTTCACATAATGATGCACCAGAGAAAGAGGCCATTCGATCTATTATGTATGTGCTGGCTGTCTGAAAGAACTAACCAATATGTCACCTTCCCCATAGCCTTGGAAAATTTCCCCACTGAAGTTTTTATTTAATTTCCTTTTGGAAGTTGTTATTGAGTCTGCTTCCTCCATCCTTTCAGACATTGAATTCCAGATCAGAACAACTCTCTGTCTGAAAACATTTCTTCTCACCTCCTCCGGCTGCCTTCATTGGCCAATTATTTTAAATGTCTGTCCTCTGGTTACTGATCCTTCTGCCAGTGGAAAGAGTGTCTCCCTCTCTACTCAAAGAAAATCCCTCATCATTTTGAACATGTCCATTAAATCTCCCATTAACCTTCTCTGCTCGCATGAGAACAATCCCAGCCTCTCCAGAGAATTAAAACCCCTCATTCCTGGTATCAATCGAGTAAATCTCTCCTACACTTTCTCCAAAGCCTTGAATCTTTTCTCAAGTCTGATGCCCAGACTGGATACAATAATCGAGCTGAGATCTAATTAGTGATTTATAAAGGTTTATCAGAATCTCCTTGCCTCTGGTCTGCAGGCTTCTATTTATAAAGCCAGGTATCCGGTATGCTTGTTAAACCACTTTATTAATTTGTCCTGCAATCATCAAAGATTTCTGTGCATGCACCCCGGGTCTCCCTGATCCTTCACACTGTTTCAAATTGTATCATTTATTTTATATTGCCTCTCCTCATTCTTCCTTCCAAAATGCATTACTTTACATTTTTTCTGCATTAAATGTCTTCTGCCATGTATCTCCCTATTGCACCAGTCTCTCTGTATTATCCAGAGATGAGGTACCATCCCTTTCCACTACTTACCAATCCTCTGTCATTTGCAGACATTCCAAGACGAGTCCACATTTCTCCTCCATTTACAGACACTCCCTGAGTGTTCCCAACTCTTCTTGTTCCTCTTGGAGTTTGCTGTTTACACTGTGCTTTCCGGCCGGTGTTTACCTGGGACCTACTCCTCTCAGCGTTTATTAACCGACTCGCTCCACCTCTTGAACTTGGCAGCTCACAACATCCGGCTGGTTGATGATATCTCTGGACCAATAGGAAGAAAAAAGGCACGGCTGGGGGACTGAGCTGGAAGTTGGTCCTCCAACCAAATGGAGAGAATGAGGGGCGGTGCCTATGGCCCTGAATGGGCGGGGCTGAGCCCAGATCTCCCTCATTGGGTGAAACTCTGCATCATTTTGAAAGCTGATTTCTCTCAAACACCAGGAGCTAACTGCCCATTTCGGTGGTGGTTCACCGTACACCACTATGAATTCCCAGAAAAACGAACGCTCCGATTTCTACTTTCTGGCCACCTTTCCATGCAATCTGCTGCCTGGTCGTTCGCCACAGACAGCCTGATCTTGGTTACCTAGCGGATTGTACAGACAGTTATGGAGACTAAGCTGGTTACCAAGCAGAAAACAGAGGTTCGGGGTGAAGTGTAGTTAGTCAGACTGGCGGAAAGTGGGAAGTGGTGTTCCACAGGGATTGGTGCTGGGACCACTGCTATTCACTCTGTTCACAAATGATTTAGACCCGGGAACCGGAAGTACAATTTAAAAATTTGTGGATGACACCAAATTGGGAGATAGTTACTCCTGAGGAAAACTGAGACGAAATGCACCAAGACATCGATAAACTTGCAGAAAAGGAATTGTAATCGGCAAATGAATGTCAATATAGATAAAACTGCTGTGATGTATTTTGGCAGGATGAATAAGGAGGATACACTACAATTTGGAAAATAAGAGTCCAAATGGGACAGAGGAGCAAAGGTACAGATACATTGACCAATTAAAGTAGCAACACCGCTGAATAAGGCCATAAAAGATGAAAATGAAGATCAAAGGTTCATTTCTATAGGAATAGAATTGAAAAGAAGTGAATTTGTGTTAAACTAGTATTGAGCATTGGTTAGACTACACGTGGAGAACTGCGAACAGTTCTGGTCTCCTCATTATCAAAAGGATATGAAGGCACTGGAAAAGGTGCGAAGAATATTTGCAAGATTTGTCTAAGTATTGAGAGGATAAAGTTATCAAGAAAGGCTGAACAGACTGGAGCTCTTTGCTGGAGATAATGGAGATGGTTGATGGGTGAGCTCATAGAGGTCTTTCGGATTAGTCAAAGCTTAAACAGGCCGGACATGGTGAAAATATTTCCATTTGAGGGCGGTTCCCAAACTAATGATCATACATATCAGATAGTCACCAATAAACCAATACTGAATTCAGGAGAGCCTTCTTTACCCAAAGCGAGGGAAGAATGTGGAATGTGATACCACAGGGAATAGTTGTGATGAATAGCAGAGATACATTTAAAGGGAAGCTAGGTAAATTTAAGCGGGACAAAGGAATGGAAGGATATGCTGATCAGATTCGCTGAATTATGGACCATCTCATTTCCAAAGATCTCTCAGCTTATCTAATAGCTGATTTTGTCTCCTTCAATTGTGGGTGGTATTTGTCCATATTCTCCTCGCATCTTGTTCCAATCTGGGTTCAGTGTCATACAGTTCGGGTAGTCAGGCATTATTCATCCCTGGTCCTCTGCTGACTGGTACAACCCCAAACAGTTCCTTTGTAAGGATTCTTCTGGTTCTTCATGTATTTGACAGAATACTGAAACCTAGCTTTCTTACAGTCCACTCCTGGAGGTCCCATTTCCAAGAAACATTCGCACCACACAAGTGCCAATGGCCATCACCAACTAGAGCAAACCTAACCATCTCCCCTTGGCATTTCCATCACTGAATTCACCGCCATCAATAACCTGGGATTACTATTGTCCAGAAAATTAACTGGACCAGCCATAAAAAAGTGTGATGACAAGAGCAGACCGGAGGCTGGGATTTCTGTGGTAAGTAACTCACCTCCTGACTCCACAAACACTGTTACCATCTACAAGGCACAAGTCAGGAGTCTGCTGGAATACTCTCCACTTGCCTGGATGTGTGTGGCTTCAACAACACTCAAAGCTCAACAACCTCCAAGACGAAGCAGTCTGCTTGATCTGCACCATATTATGCATTCACTCCCTCCACCACCTGCACACAATGGCAACAGTATGAACCATATACAAGATGCACTGCAGCAATTCAACAAACCTCTTTCCACAGCACCTTCTGAATCTGTGACCTCTGGCACCCTGAAGGCAAAGAGCAACAGGCACATGGGAACACCACCGCCTGCAAGTTCCCTCTCAGGCACACACCATCCTGACGTGGAACAATATCGCCGTTCCTTCACTGTCTGGGGCGAAAATGCTGGAACTCCCTTCCTAACAGCACTGTGGGTTTATCTATCTCACATGCACTGACGAAGTTCAAGAAGGCGGTTCACCACCACTTTCTCTAGGGGTGGGCTACAAGTTCTGGCCTTGCCAGCGATGCTCCCATCCCATGTGATAAAAAACTCCAATCTGCAACCTACAGCAGCGGAGTTCCACAATGGGAGTGATTCCACAGTAACTGTTAGGATTGCATCCACGAGTATGTTTTGGCTAATTTATCCTGCCATCAAGCACTATAGATCCAAATAAAAGATTAGGGCATAGAAGGAAGCCATTCAGGCTGTCGTGTCCATGCCAGTCGAGAATACTAGCCGCACAATCTAATCCCACCTTCCAGCACCTGGTCTATAGCCTAGGTTTCAGAACCTCAGATTCGTGTCCATGTACCTTTTAAAAGATTTGAGGATTTCTGCCTCCACCACCATTCCTGGCAGTTAATTTCTGACACCCAGCACCCTCTGGGGGAAAATGTTTTTCCTCATGTTCCCTCTAACACATTAATAGGGAAGTCCTGGAAACACATTGAAGATCTGTACTCTGTACGATTTAAGGTAGTTATGGAAAAAGACAAAGAAGGGCCGGAAATAAAGGTAATGAATTGGGAATAGGCCGATTTCAATATGATAAAACAGAATCTGCCCAATGTGGACAGGGGGCAGCTACTTGCAGGGGAGTCTACATCACATCAGTGGGAGTCATTCAAAGAGGAAATTGTGAGAGATCCGAGCCGACATGTACCTGTTAATGTGAAGGGTAGGACCAACAGGTCCAGGGAACCCTGAATGTCAAAGGAAGTAGAGGATTGGATAAGGAAAAATGAGGCTTACGGCAGATACCAAGTGCTGAAAATAGTGGAGGCACTAGAGGAGTATAGAAAGTGCAGGGAGGGACTTAAAAAAGTAACTAGGACAGCGAAGAGGTGTCATGAAAAAAATACTGGCGGGCAAAATAAAGGAAAAGCCTAAGACGTTGTATAAGTATATTACGGCTCGGAGAACAACCTGGGGAAGGTTATGATCCATAGGGGACCAACGTGGCAACCTTTGTGTGGGGCCAGAGGGCGTAGGTGAGCTTTTAAATGATTATTTATCATCGGTGTTCACTATGGAGAAGAACGATGTAGGTGTGGAGAGCAAGGAGGGAAATTGTGATACACTTGAACATATTAGGATTGAAATGGAGGAAGTACTAGCGGGCTTAAAAGTGGTGAAATCTCCAGGCCCAGATGAATTGCATCACAGGCTGTTATGTAAGGCAAGGGTGGAAACAGCAGGGGCTCTGAGACAAATTTTCAAATCCTCTCTGGCCACAAAAGAGGTACCAGAGGACTGGAGGACAGTGAATGTGGTACGATCATTTAAGAAGGGTAGCAGAGATAAACTCGATAATTACAGGCAGGTCAGTCTAACATCAGTGATTGTAAATATTGAGAAAAATTCTGATGGACAAGATTAATCTCCATTTGGAGAGGCAAGGATTAAGTACGGACAGTCAGCATGGATTTGTTAGTGGGAGATCGTGTCTAACTAACTTGATTGATTTTTCCGAGTTGGTGACTGGATGTGTAGATAAGGGTAACACAGTTGATGTAGTGTATATGGACTTCAGTAAGGCTTTTGATAAGATCCCGCATGGGAGATTTAAAAGGAGGTAAGAGCCCATGGGATCCAGGGCAAGTTGGCAAATTGGATCCAAAATTGGCTTTGTGGCAGGCGGCAGAGGGTAATGGTCGAAGCCTTTTTTTTGCGATTGGAAGCCTGTGACCAGTAGTGTACCACAGGGATCGGTGATGGGACCCTTGCCGATATAGTGTATTTTAATGACCTAGACGTATATTTAGGAGGTATGATCAGTAAGTTCGCAGTTGACACGAAAATTGGTGGTGTTGGAAATAGTGAGGAGGAAATCCTTAGATTGCAGGGAGATATAGATGATCTGGTAAGATGGACAGAGCAGTGGCAAATGGAATTTAGTCCTGAGAAATGTGTGATAATGCATTTTGGGAGGGCGAACAAGGCAAGGGAATACACAGTGCAAGGTATGACCATAGGAAGTACAGAGGGTCAGCGGGACCTTGGTGTACTTCTCCATAGATCATTGAAGACAGCAGCACAGATATATAAGGTGGTTAAGAAGGCATATGGGATACTTGCCTTTATTAGCCAAGGCATAGAATATACGAGCACGGTGGTTATGATGGATCTGTATAAAACGCCAGTTAGGCCACAGCTGGAGTACAGTGTCACAACACTATAAGAAGGATGTGATTGCACTGGAGAGAGTGCAGAGGAGATTCTCCAGGATGTTGCCTGGGCTGGATCATTTCAGCTATGAAGAGAGACTGAAAAGGCGAGGGTTGTTTTCCTGAGAGCAGAGAAGGTTGAGGGGGAACATATTGAGGCTTGCAAGATTATGAGGGTCATTAATAGGATTGATAGGAAGAAACTTTGTTTTCCATTACTGGAGGAGCCAAGGGGGCACCAGGGGGCATAGATTTAAGGTAAGGGGCAGGATGTTTTGGGAAGATTTGAGGAAACGTTTTTTCACGCAGAGGGTGGTTGGAATCTGGAACACACTGCCTGAAGGGGTGGTAGAGACAGGAACCCTCACAACATTTAAGAAGTATTTAGATGAGCACTTAAAACGCCACAGCATGCAAGGCTATGGGCCAAGTGTTGGAAAATGGGTTTAGAATAGTTGGGTGCTGGATGGCCGGCACAGTCATTTTTATTTATTTATTTTTTTATTTAGAGATACAGCACTGAAACAGGCCCTTCGGCCAACTGAGTCTGTGCCGACCATCAACCACCCATTGATACTAATCCGATACTATTTTCATATTCCTACCACATCCCCATCTGTCCCAATATTTCCCTACCACCTACCTGTATTAGGGGCAATTTATAATGGCCAATTTACCTGTCAAACTGCAAGTCTTTTGGCTTGTGGGAGGAAACCGGATCACCAGGAGGAAACCCACGCAGACACAGGAAGTAATTGCAAACTTCACACAGGCAGTACCCAGAAATGAACCCCGGTCGCTGGAGCTGTGAGGCTGCGGTGCTAACCACTGCGCCACTGTGCTGAAGGGCCTGTTTCTGTGCTGTATAACTCGATGTTTCTATCTGTCCTTATCTAGGGATTAAATGACTGTTGCATAATTGTACCGCAACCTTCAAAGCAGAATTTAACTGATTTACTTTCAATCGGACTTCAGAGCAGCAACTTTGGTGATGGCAGGGCCCAGCGCCCTCTTGATCGCTTCGCACATTGCTCATATTCCCTTTATCACATGCAGTTTGGATTTCTTGACATAATCTGATTCAGTGGTTGTGCAAGATCTCGCTTCTTTACACAGTTTTCTTGGCTACTTTCAGGTCGTGCAGTGTCTAAGCTGTCAGGCTTATGTTGTGCATCATAGAGGCGTTGTTTTTACATCACTGATACATTATCTCAGCTGAGCAGGTGTCAAACCAGCCCATGTTGCGGGTTCTACCTTTACCAAATGATGCTTCTGCTGCTTCATAAATAATTCAGCTTCGTGATTTCCAAACTCCATCAATCTCAGCATCGGTGCTTCCTGTTAAGGCTTTGGTGGGTAACAAGTGTTCCAATGACAGTGCAAAGTGCTGGTATTTAGCATCATTGCTTCGGTAAGGGATGTTGATATGTGGTGGGCCTTCGTGTTTGGAGCTGTGGAGATTCTGGAAGTGCAACTACACTTTGCAGCTGATAAGAGAGTGTTCGGTGTTGTGATCTGTGCTATGATAGGTGCGGGTGTGGAGAAAACTGGGACGATCGCACCTCTGCGTGATGTAAAGGTCTGGTTGGTGCCAATGACTTAACTTGTTCTCCTTGACTATACGTGTCATGAAAACTGTGGTCATGGGACAAGGTGTTGAATCTCTGCCCCTGATCGCACTAAATAACACCCTACAGGAAGTGGTTAGCAAATTCTGCTGCATTGAGCCCACCGTGACAGACAACCTGCCCTTTGATGCAGAGCTCAATGCACACATAGGGAAAGCAGCTACCACCTTTGGCCAACTCGTGAAACACACATGGGATAACACCGAGCTGGGCCTGAGGACCAAGCGGATGGTTTATAAGGCCTGTGTTCTCAGCACTTTGTTGTATGGCTGTGAAACATGGGCAACTGACAGCTACCAGGAAAAGAAGCTCAATAATTTCCACCTTCACTGTCGGCCGCACATTATGGGTATATCCTGGCAGGACAAAATCACAAATGCAGCAGCCCTCCCAAAGACAGAACTCCCAAGCGTAATCACAAATCAAACAGAAGCAGCATCGGTGGATCAGACACGTCCGCAGGTTGGAAGACAATCGGACACCCAAGGACTTTCTGTATGGTGAGTTAGCCGGGGTCAGGCAACCAGTGGGGCGCCAAAAGCTCCACTTAAAGGATGCTTGCAAGTGTGACATGAAGGTCCTAAATGTCGACTATTGCACTTGGGAGTCACTAGCTGACGAAAGAGGGAAATGGCAACACATCCTGTGGAAAGGAAATTTAGCAGTGTCCATGAGACACTCTGTACCCTGAGCTGCCCACCGGATGCAGAAGGTATCAAGTGTGCTCCCTTTCCACGGTCCCCAGGCACAGACAATATCTTGGGAGAGAGGCTGGCAGATAAATTGACTCCACCCAACATGGCCCACGCACATCGTGGACCTGCACAATTTAATCATGCCCAAGAACAGGTCCTGACGAAGCTGCTAAAAAGCCTGTTGCCGAGGGTTCTCCATCTCCCTGCGTAGTGACAGTGACCGCTCTTGACATGGGTAGGCGGTGGCATAGTGGTGTAACCACTGGACTAGTAACCCAGAGACCCAGGGTATTTCTCCGGGGACATGGACTCGAATCCAACCACAGCAGAAGGTGGAATTTGAATTCAAATAATAAATCTCTAATTAAAGTCTAATGATGGCCATGAAACCATTGTCGATTGTTGTCAAAACCCATCTCGTTTACTAATGTCCTTTAGGGAAGGAAATCTGCTGTCCTTACCTGGTCTGGCCTACATGTGACTCCAGACCCACAGCAATGTGGTTAACGCTTACATGCCCTCCGAAATGGCCTCGCAAGCCACTCAGTTGTACCTAACCGGTACGAAGTTAATGAAAAGGAATGCAACCAGACGGACCACCCAGCATGGATCTAGGCACCAGAAACGACAACGGACAACCCAGCCCTGTCGACCCTACAATGTCCTCCTGACTAACATCTGGGGCATGTGCCAAAGTTGCGAGAGCTGTCCCACAGAGCAGTCAAGCAACAGCCTGACATCGTCATACTCACTGAATTATACCTTACAGACAATGTCACTACGCTGCAGTCACTATCCCTGGGTATGTCCTGTGCCACCGGCAGGACAGACCCACCAGAGGTGGTGGCACAGTGGTATACAATAGGGATGGAATTGCCCTGGGAGTCCTCAACATCGACTCCGGACCCCATGAAGTCTCATGACGTCAGGTCAAACATGGCGAAGGTAACCTCCTACTGATTACCACCTGCCGCCCTCCCTCAGCTGATGCCTCAATACTCCATCATGTTGAACACCACTTGGAGGAAGCACTGAGTGTGGCAAGGGCACAAAATGTACTCTGGGTGAGGGACATCAATGTCCATCACCAAGAGTGGGTCGTTAGTACCACTACTGACCGGGCTGGCCGAGTCCTAAAGGACATAGCTGCTCGACTGGGTCTGCGGAAGGTGGTGGGAGAACCAACACGAGGGAAAAACATACTTGACCTCGTCCTTATCAAACTGCCTGCTGCAGATGCTTCTGTCCATGGCTGTATTGGTAGGAGTTACCACCACACAGTCCTTGTGGAGACGATGTCCCACCTTCGCATTGAGGATACCATCCATCGTGCTGTGTGGCAATCTCACCGTACGAATTGGGATAGATTTCGAACAGATCGAGCAATGCAAAACTGGGCATCTATGAGGCGCTGTGGGCCATCAGCTGCAGCAGAATTGCACTCAACCACAATCTGCAACCTCAGTCTACCATTACCATCAGGCCAGAAGACAATCCCTGGTTCAAGGAAAAGTGCAGGAGGGCATGCCAGGAGCAGCACCAGGCATACCTCAAAATGAGGTGTAAACCTGGTGAAGCTACAACCCAGGACTACTTGCGTGCCAAACTGGGTAAGCAGCATGCGATAGACAGTGCTAAGCAATCCCATAACCAGCGGAGCAGATCTAATCTCTGCAGTCCTGTCACATCCAGCCGTGAATGGTGGTGGACAATTAAACAACTAACTGGAGGCGGTGGCTCTACAAATATCCCCATCCTCAATGATGGGGGAGCACAGCACATCAGTGCGAGAGATAAGGCTGAAGCATTTGCAACAATGTTCAGAGAGAACTGCCGAGTTGATGATCCGTCTCGGCCTCCTCCTGAAGTCCCCAGCATCACAGATGCCAGATTTCAGCCAATTTGATTCACTCCACGTAATATGAAGAAACGACTGAAAGCACTGGATACTGCAAAAGCTATGGGCCCTGACAATATTCCGGCAATAGTACTGAAGACCTGTGCTCCAGAATGTGCCGCACCCCTAGCCAAGATGTTCCAGTACAGCTACAACACTGGCATCTACCCTGCAATGCGGAAAAATTTCCCAGGTATGTCCTGTACACAAAAAGCAGGACAAGTCCAACCCGGCCAATTACCGCCCCATCAGCCTACTCTCAATCATCAGTAAAGTGATGGAAGGTATCATCAACAGTACCATCTAGCAGCACATGAACAAAGAACAAAGAACAAAGATAATTACAGCACAGGAACAGGCCCTTCGGCCCTCCAAGCCTGCGCCGATCCAGATCCTCTCTCTAAACATGTCGCCTATTTTCTAAGGTTCTGTATCTCTTTTCTTCCTGCCCATTCATGTATCTGTCTAGATACATCTTAAAAGACTCCATCGTGCCCGCATCTACCACCTCCGCTGGCAATGCGTTCCAGGTGCCCACCACCCTCTGCGTAAAGAACTTTCCACGCATATCCCCCCTAAACTTTTCCCCTTTCACTTTGAACTCGTGTCCTCTAGTAATTGAAACCCCCACTCTGGGAAAAAGCCTCTTGCTATCCACCCTGTCTATACCTCTCATGATTTTGTACACCTCAATCAGGTCCCCCCTCAACCTCCGTCTTTCTAATGAAAATAATCCTAATCTACTCAACCTCTCTTCATAGCTAGCGCCCTCCATACCAGGCAACATCCTGGTGAACCTCCTCTGCACCCTTTCCAAAGCATCCACATCCTTTTGATAATGTGGCGACCAGAACTGTACGCAGTATTCCAAATGTGGCCGAACCAAAGTCCTATACAACTGTAACATGACCTGCCAACTCTTGTACTCAATGCCCCGTCCGATGAAGGAAAGCATGCCGTATGCCTTTATAAATGACCTTCCTTCAATCATAAGGTCAGAAGTGGGGATGTTTGCGGATGATTGCACACTGTTCAGCACCATTCGTGACTCCTCAGATACTGAAGCAGTCCGTGTAGAAATGCAATAAGACCTGGACAATATTCAGGCTGGGCTGATAGGTGGCAAGTAACATTCACGCCACATAAGTGCCAGGCAATGACCATCTCCAACGAGAGAGAATCTCACCATCTCCCCTTGACATTCAACAGCATTACCATCGCTGAATCCCCCACTATCAACATCCGAGGGGTTACCATTGACCAGAAACTGAACTGGAGTAGCCATAGAAACACTGTGGCTACAAGAGCAGGTCAGAGGCTAAGAATCCTGAGGTGAGTAACTCACCTCCTGACTCCCCAAATCCTGTCCACCATCTACAAGGCACAAATCAGGAGTGTGATGGAATACTCTCCACTTGCCCGGATGGGTGCAGTTCAAACAACACTCAACAAGCTCCACACCATCCAGGACAAAGCAGCCCGCTTGATTGGCACCCCATCGACCAACATTCACTCCCTCCACCACCGACGCACAGTGGCATCAGTGTGTACCATCGACAAGATACACTGCAGCAATGCACCAAGGCTCCTTAGACAGCCGCTTCCAAACCCGCACTGTGGGTATACCTACCCCAAATGGATAGCAGCGGTTCAAGAAGGCATCTCACCCGCACCTTCTCAAGGGCAATTAGGGATGGGCAATAAATGCAGGCCTGGCCAGGGTCGCCCAAATCCCATGAATGAATAAAACAAAAAACATCAAGGCAGCATTTGACCAAGTATGGCCTCAAGGAGCCCTAGAAAAAACTGGAGTCAATGGGAATCAGGGGGAAAACTCTCTGTTGCATACACACCTAGCCGAAAGGAAGATGGTGTGGCTGTTGGAGGTCAATCATCTCAGCTCCTGGAAATCACCGCAGGTGTTCCTCAGCGTAGTGTCCGAGGACCAACCATATTCAGCTGCTTCATCAATGACCTTTCAATCATAAGGTCAGAAGTGGGGATATTCGCTGATGCAAACATAAGAGATTAGCATGTAAAATTAAAGCACATGGGATTCGGGGTAGTGTATTGTGATGCATAGAATATTGGTTGGCGGATAGTAAATAAAGAGTAGGGATAGATGGGTCTTTTACTGAATGGCAGGCAGTGACGAGTGGGTCACCGCAGGGATCGGTGCTAGGACCCCAGCTATTCACAATATACATTAATGATTTAGATGAGGGAACTAAAAGTAATATCTGCAAATTTGCAGATGACACAACACTGGATGGGAGGGTGAGTTGTGAGGAGGATGCAGAGAGGCCTCAGGGTGATTAGGACAAGTTGAATGAGTGGGCTAATGCATGGAAGATGCAGTATAATGTGGAAAACTGTGAGGTTATCCACTTTGGGAGCAAAAACAGGAAGGCAGACTATTATCTGAACAGCTGTAAAGAGAGTAAAGGGAATATGCAGCGAGACCTGGGTGTTCTCCTACACCAGTCGCTGAAGGTAATCAAGCAGGTGCAACAGGCAGTAAAAAAGACAAATAGTATGTTGGCCTTCATAGCGAAAGCATTCGAGTACAGGAGTTGGGATGTCTTGCTGAAAGTTTGCAGTGCATAGGTGAGGCCACAGCTGGAATATTGTGTGCAATTCTGATCCCCTTATCTGAGGAAGAATGTTCTTGCTATAGAGTGAGCGCAACGAAGGTTTACCAGACTGATTCCTGGGTTGCGGGACTGACATATGAGGAGAGATTGAGTTGATTAGGATTATATTCGCTGCAGTTCAGCAGAGTGAGGTGGGGAATCTCATAGAAACCTATAAAATGTTAACAGGACTTGACAGGGTAGATGCAGGAAGGATGTTCCCGATGGTGGGGGTTGCCAGAACCAGGGGTCATAGTCTAAGGAGTGAATATTTCAGGACTGCGATGAGGAGAAATTTCTTCACCCACAGAGTGGTGAGCCTGTGGAATTCGCTTCCACAGAAATCATTTGAGGCCAAAACATTGTATGTTTTCAAGAAGGAGTTAGATATAGCTCTTTGGCCGAAATCGATCAAAGGGTATGGGGGGAAAGTGGGAACAGGCTACTGAGTTGGATGATCAGCCATGATCATAACGAATGGCCGAGCAAGCTCGAAGGGCCGAATGGCCTATTCATGCTCCTATTTTCTATGTTTCTATTTATCTATGATGCTTGCACAATGTTCAGCACTATTCGTGACTCCTCAGATACTGAAGCAGTCCGTGTAGAAATACAGCAAGTCCTGGATACTATCCAGGCCTGGACTAATAATTGGCCAGTAACATTCGCGCCACACAAGTGCCAGGCAACGACCATCTCTAACAAGAGAGAATTGAACTATATACCCTTGACATTCATTGTTATTGCCGTCTCTGAAAGCCCCACCTGGTGATTAACAGTGACCAGAAACTGAACTGTAACAGTCACATAAAAATGGCTGCAAGAGCAGGTCAGAGGCTGGGAATTCTGCGGCGAGTAACTCACCTCCTATCTCCCCAAAGCCTGTCCATCATCTACAAGGCACAAGTCAGGGGTGTGATGGAATACTCTCCACTTTTCTGGCTATCTGCGGCTTCAACACTCAGAAAGCTCTACATCATTCAGGACAAAGCATCCCGCTTGATTGGCATCCAATCTATTAAACATTCACTCCCTCCACTACTGACGCACAGTGGCAGCAGCGTGTACCATCTATAAGATACACTGCAGAAACGCACCAAGGTTCCTTCAACAGCACCTTCCAAACCCTTGACCTCTACCACTTAGAAGGACAAGGACAGCAGATACATGGGAACATCACCACATGCAACATCCCCTTCAAGTCATACACCATCCTGACTTGGATCTCCACCACCATTCCTTCACTTTCGCAGGACCAAACTCCTGCAACCCCTTCCTAACAGCACTGCGGGTGTACCCACAGAAGATGGACGGCAGTGGTTCAATAAGGCAGCTCACCACCACCTTCTCAAAGAGAATTAGGGATGGGCAAAAATGCTGCCCTGGCCAGCGATGCCCGTCTCCCATGCAAAGATCAAATTATTCCAGTGGCAGTCCCACCAAAGCCTTTTACAATTGCAGAAAGACTTCTTTATATTTGTACTCCAAGCCGCTGCAACAAAGGCCAACATGCTATTTGCCTTCCTTATTGCTTGCTGGACTTCCATGGTAACTTTCTCTGTTCCTGGAACGAGTACACACAGGTCTCTCTGAACATCAACATTGACAATTTTCACGTCTTTTGAAAAAAATTCTGCCTTTCTATTCTTACGGCCAAAGTTAATAACCTCACACAGTCCCACATTATACTCCGAAGAAGGGTCACTGACCCGAAACGTTAACTCTGCTTCTCTTTCCACAGATGCTGCCAGACCTGCTGAGTGAATCCAGCATTTCTTGTTTTTGTCCCACATTATACTCCATATGCTATCTTGTTGCCAACTCACTGAACTTGTCTCCATCTTCTTGCAGTCTCCCTGCGTCCTACTCACAGTTTCCATGACCACCTAACTTTATATCTTCAGCAAAGGTAGATACATTACTCACTGTCTCTTCATCTGCGTCATTCATAAAGATTGCATACAGGGAACAGGGTTGGATTGACGCTCGGGTTCACAGGGCCCAGGGATGAATTAATACTCGGGTTCACAGAGTCCAGGTGTGGATTAACGCTTGGCTTTACAGCGGCGGGGGGTAGATTAACGGTCGGGTTTACAGGGTTTAAGGGTGGATTAATACTCGGGTCCACAGGGCCCGGGGTGGGAGGGGGCCGTGGTGGAGATTAACGCTCGGGTTTACAGGGCCCAGGGGTGGACGAACGCTGGGGTTTGCAGGACCCAGGGGTGGATTAAAGTTTTAGATTACAGGGCCCAGGGGTGGATTAGCGCTCGGGTTTACACTGCCTGGGGTGTATTGATGCTCGGTTTACAAGGCCCAGGGGTGGTTCAATGTTCGGATTTACAAGGCCCAGGGGTAGATTAGTGTTCAGCTTTACAGGACCCGGGGTGGATTAATGCTTGGGTTTATCGGCCTTGTGGTGGATTAATGAAAGTTCTGTCTCTCGGTTTTAGACAATGTCCACTGGTACTATATGAAAATTGAGGGGACACAGTGGCATAATGCAAATGACATAATCCAAAGGCCTAGGGACATATGTTCACGTCCCACCATGACAGTTGGTGCAATTGAAAGGTTATTTCATTGATAAAAACACATCTGAAATTGAAAGATTGTTTCATGGCACCATTATTGAGACTATCATAGATTGTCATAAAGCCCCATCTCATTCACTAATGTCCTTCAGGAAAGGAACTCTGCTGTCCTTACCTGGTCTGGCCTACATGTATCCCCAGACCCATAGCAATGTGGCCGACTCTTAAAAGATCTCTGACATGACTAGCAATCTTCTCTGTTCTCAAGGGTAATTAGGATGGCCAACAAATCGTTGTCTTGCCAGTGACACGCACATTCCAAGAAAGAATAAAAAGATCCCCAATGACAGTTGATAGAGATAAACTATTTCCAAAATGTTGCAATTAATTTCTCGAACACTGTAATCAAATCACCCCATCGCTTCATCTTCTAAATTTCAGGGAATACAACCCTTAGTGTGAGGTGGTGCATTCTGGCAGAAGGGATCGGAAGAGGGAATATCTGCTTAATGGTACAGTTATAAACTGTGTGCAGGGACAGAGGGACCTGCGGATTCAAATGCACAGAGGACACATTGAAAGAATAGTTGGCAAAGCATTTGTCATCTTGGGCTTCATAAATAGAGGTATTGAGTGCAAAGGTAAGTTATGCTGAACTTTTATGAAGCTCTGGGTAGGCCACAGCTGGAGTATAGCTTCCTGTTCTGGTGACCACACTTTAAGAAGGATGTGAATGTCCTGGAGAGGGCGCAGGTTGGAGAAGCTGGAATTGTTCTCCTTGGAGCAAAGGAGATTGAGCAGAGCTCTGATAGAGGCGTTCAAATTTATGATGTTCTATGTAGGATAGGCAAAGAAACGCTGTTCCCGTCAGCGGATCGGACAAGGCCTAGGGGTCAAGATTAAGGTTTTGGGGAAAAGATACAGGAGGCTGCGAAGAATAATTTTTTGATGCGTGGAACACATGGGCTATGAGGGTGGTAGAAGCAGGGATCATCAATGATTTCAAAGTGAAATTGAATGGACATTGAGAGAAATAAACCTGCTGGACTACGGGGATAGAGCGGGGAAATGGGACTGACTGGATTATTCCACAGAGAGCTGGCAGGGAATCAAAAAACGGAATGGCCTTTTCTGTGATGTAATGACTATGACTCATTTGTGTAATCACTCCTGGTAATTTAACCCTTGGTGTCCAGGTATCATTCAGGTAAAGCGAGACTGCACTCTCTCCAAGGGTAATATGTCCTTCCTAAAGTGTGGTGTCCAGAAGAGTTCAGGTGTGGTCTAACCAGGACTTTGTATATCTCAGTGCTTTTCCAGTCGCACTGACACCTGAAACCCGTTCCTACAGACAGAACAGACAAAGCATTTTCTTCCATATTGAAAGCCCGATTATGTTCAGGCCCTAATAAATTAAGTGACTCTGTCAGATTTTAATGTGATGTTTGAGTTTACTGTCTGAATAACAGAGAGATCGGTGGGGGGGGGGATGGGGGTGCGGTGCAGAGAGAGCAGGGGGTCGGGAACAGAGAGAGCGGAGGGGGACAGAGAGAGCGGGGGGGCAGAGAGAGCTGTGGGTGGGAACAGATTGAGCGGAGGAGGACAGAGAGAGCGGAGGGGGACAGGGAGCGGGGGAGACAGAGAGCCAGTGGGGTGGGGGAATGGAGAGCACGCGGGGCGGGGGGGGAGGCAGAGTGAACGGGGGGCAGAGAGAGCGGCGGGAACAGAGAGAGCGGGGGTGGGGATGCAGAGAGTTGGGGGACAGAGAGAGTGGGGGGTGAACAGAGAGAGCAGGGGTGGGGTGGGGGAGAACAGAAAGCGCGGGGACAGGTATGGCACCACGTCAGTTTTCAATATATTGACGGGACAGTAGGTCAGTAAATTAGTATTCTAGTTTAAAGCTTCTTCATAAAAATGCCCCTTTATTGTTGTTGTTTTATGAGAAATAACTGTTACTGGCTTTATCTTTTGAAATTTACTCATAGGCCCCTGGGTTGAGGAAAAAATATCATAATGCGACTCTCTGTCCATAAAGGGTGGAGAATCCTGTTTTGGACTATGCCCACTAGTACTAGATCATAAATTGAGGGGAGACTGTGGAGTATTGGTAATGTCATCAAACTAGCAATCTAGATGCCCAGGCTAATGCCCTAGGGACACGAGTTCAGTTCTCACCATTCTTTAAATTCAATTAAGTAATGAAAATCCTGGCATTGAAAGCTAGTCTCAGTGCTAATGGTGCCATGAAAATATAATGGATTGTCATTAAAAAAAAACGCTGGTTCACTAGTATCATTTAGGGAAGGAAATCTGCCATCCTTGTCTCGCCTGGCCTATATGTGATTCCAGGCCTACACTCTTAACGGCCCTCTGAAATGGCCTAGGCAGCCAGTTGATCTTGCCAGTGACGCCCAGATCCCATAGATCAGAATTAAGAAAAATCCTAAATGATACAGTATATAAAGAGAAACTATTTCCAATTAGTTGCAATTAATGTCTGGGAAACATTGATCAAATCATGCCTTAATCTTGCAAATTGCAAGAAATGCAACCGTCAGAGTGAGATGATGCATTCTGGCAGAATGGATGGGGAAAGGTAATTATTTACTTAATGGCACAGGTCCAAAGAGTGTGCGGGGACAGAGTAACCTGGGGATTCACGTGAATAACTATTGAAGTTGGAAATAAATGTTCAGTAGTTGGCAAAGCGTTCGGGATCTTGTGCTTCATAAACAGAGGTATTTCGTGCAAAAGCAGGAAAGTTATGCTGAATCTTTATAAAGCACTGTTCAGGCTCCAACTAGGGTATTGCATCCATTTCTGGTCATCACACTTTAGGAAGGATGTGAAGGTCCTTGAGGGTGCGCAGGTTGGAGACACTGTGGTTGTTCTCCTTGGAGCAAAGGAGATTGAGCGAAGATCTGATAGAGGTGTTCAAAAATTATTACGGTTTTAGATAAGGTAGACAAATAAAAGCTGTTCCCATTACATGATTGGACTATGATTGGAGACAAGATTAAAGTTTTGGGAAGAGATACAGAAGGGATTCTGAGAGACAGCATTTTTATGCATCTGGAAAGGCATGGTCTGATTAGAGATGGTCAGCATGGCTTTGTGCGTGGAAAATCATGTCTCACGAATTTGATTGAGTTTTTTGAGGAGGTGACCAAGAGGACTAACGAGGGCAAGGCGATGGACGTTGTCTACATGGACTTTAGCTTGGCCTTTGACAAGCTTCCGCATGGTAGGCTGGTCCAGAAGGTTCGAACACATGGGATTCAGGGTGAGCTAGCAAATTGGATTTTCAAAACATTGGCTTGGTGATAGGAGGCAGAAGGTGGCAGTGGAGGGTTGTTTTTCAGATTGGAGGCTGGTGACCAGTGATGTGCCGCAGGGATCAGTGAAGGGCCCTCTGTTGTTTGTCATATATATTAATGACTTGGATGTGAATGTAAGCGGCATGATTAGTAAGTTTTCAGATGACACCAAAACTGGTGGTATAGTGGACAGTGAAGAAGGTTGTCCAAGGTTACAACAGGATATAGATCAACAGGGAAAGTGGGCAAGGGATTGGCAAATGGAATTTAACACAGACAAGCGTGAAGTGATGCAATTTGGGAAGTTCAACCAGGGCAAGACATATACAATGATTGGCAGGGCCCTGGGGTGTGTTCTTGAGCAGAGAGACCTTGGGGTGCAAGTACATAGTTCCCTGAAAGTGGCAACACAGGTAGACAGGGTGGTGAAGAAGGCATATGGCATGCTTGCCTTCATCGGTTGAGGCATTGAATACAAGAGTTGGAACGTCATGTTACAGTTGCACATAACGTTGGCCAGGCTGCATTTGGAGTACTGTGTGCAGCTCTGGTCGTCACACTATAGGAAAAATTTGATTAAGCTAGAAAGCGTTCAGAAAAGATTCACAAGGATGTTGCCTGGTTTGGAGGGTTTGAGTTATAAAGAGCGATTGGATAGGCTGGCTCTGTTTTCCCTGCAGCGAAGTAGGCTGAGAGGGGATATGATAGAGGTATATAAAATTACGAGAGGCATAGATAGGGTAGATAGCCAGAGTATGTATCCCATGTTAGGGGTGACTAAAACTAGAAGGCATAGATTTAAGGTGAGAGGGAGGAGGTTTAAAGGGGATCAAAGGGGTAATTTGTTCACACAAAGAATTGTGGGTATCTGAAATGAGCGGCCTGAGGAGGTGGTGTAGGCAGGAATGGCAGCGACATTTAAGAGGCAACTGGACAGGTACTTGAATGAGCAAGGCATAGATGATTATGGAATGAATGCAGGAAGGTGGGATTAGTATAGATAGGCATTATGGTTGGCATGGACGCGGTGGGCCGAAGGGCCTGTTTCTATCCTGTATGACTATATGACTCTAGAACTCTAAGTTTTCTTTTTCACACAGCGAGTGGTAATGACCTGGAACTCGCTGCCTACGAGGGTGCTAGAAGCAGGGACAATCAATGATTTCAAAAGGAAATTGGATGGACACTTGAGGGAAATAAACCTTCAGGACTCCGTGGATAGAGCGGGGGAATGGGACTGGCTGGATTGCCCCAAAGAGAGCTGGCAGGGAATCAAAAATCTGAATGGCTTCCCTCTGTGCTGGAATGACTATGACTCATTTGTACAATCTCTCTTCATAATTTAACACTTGGTTTCCAGGTATCATTCAGGTAAATCTACAGTGCACTTCCTCCAATTTTAATATATCCTTCCTAAGGTGTGCTGCCGAGAACTGAACACAATACTCCAGATGTGGTCTATCCAGAGTTTTGCATATCTCAGTCCTTTTCCAGTCACACTGATACCTGAATTCCTTTCTCAGCAAGAACAGACAAACCTTTTTCCTACCACTTTCGAAGTCGATGATATTCACATCCCGATGAATCGAGTTACTGTCAGATCTTGATGTAATGTTTGGTTTGAGTTTGCTGTGTGTAAATCCTCCCCTTCTAAGGACCTGTAAAAGGAGTTTACAAAGCCGTCACTGTCAGTCCAGGACAGAAATTCAGAAGAGAAACATCGGGCTGAATTTTATGCTGATTGGGAAAGGTAGCTAAACCTTGGCTGACAAGGGAAATTAGAGATAGCATTACATCAAAGGAAACGGAATGTAAATGTGCCAGGAAAAACAACAGAACTGAGGATTGGGAGCAGGTTAGAATTCAGCAAAGGATGACCAAGGGATTTATTAAGAAGGGGAAAATAGAGTACAAGAGCAAGCTTGTGGTGACCATTAAAACTGGCTGTAAAAGAATCTATGGGTATGTGAAGAGAAAAAAGATTGGTGAAGCCAAATGTCGGTCCCTTACAGTCAGAAGCATGGGAATTTATTATGGGGAATAAAGAAATGGCTGACCAACTAAATGCATACTTTGGTTCCGTCTTCACAAAAGCTGACACAAATATCATACCAGAAATGTTGGGGAACACAGAGTTTAGTGAGAGAGAGGAACTGAAATAAATCAGTATTAGTACAGAAATGTTGTTTGGAAAATTGATGGGACTGAAGGCCGATAATTCCCGGGGCCTGATGGTCTGTATCACAGAGCACTTAAGGAAGTGACACTCGAAATCATGGAAGGTCATTTTCCAAGGTCGTATCGTCACTGGAAAAGTCCCTACAGATTGGATGGTGGCTAATGTAACCACACTATTTAAAAAGGGAGGCAGAGAGATATCAGGGAATTATCGACCAGTCGGCCTGACGTCGGTAGTGGGCTACATTCTCGAGTCCATTATCAAAGATTTTTTGGCAGAGAGCTTGGAGAACAGTGGTACAATCGGATAGAGTCAGCATGGATTTGCGAAAGGGAAATCATGCTTGACAAATCTACCAGAATTGTTCGAGAATGCAACTCGTTGAGTTGATCAGGGACAGCCAGTGGATGTGGTTTATTTGGACATTCAGAAGGCTTTCGACAAAGTCCCACATAAGAGATCAGCATGTAAAATTAAAGTACATGGGATTGGGGGTAGTGTATTGCGTGGGATAGAAAATTGGCTGCCGGACAGGAAACAAAGCGTAGGTATAAATGTTTTATTTTTCTGAATGGCAGGCAGTGACTAGTGGGGTACCGAATGGATCGGTGCTAGGACCCCAGCTATTCACAATATACATTAATGATTTAGATGACAGAAAACTGGGTGGGAGGGTGAGTTGTGAGCAGCATGCAGAAAGGTTTCAGGATGATTTGGACACGTTGAGTGAGTGGGCTAATGCATGGCATGATGCAGTATAATGTGGACAAATGTGAGGTTATCCACTTTGGTAGCAAAAACAGGAAGGCAGATTATTACCTGAACGGCTATAAATTGTGAGAGGGGAATATGCAGCGAGAACTGGGTATTCTTGTACACCAGTCACTGAAGGTAAGCATGCAGGTGCAACAGGCAGTAAACAAGGCAAATGGTATGTTGGCCTTCATAGCGAAATGATTCGAGTACAGAAGCAGGAGTGTCTTGCTGCAATTATACAGGGCCTTGGTGAGGCCACAACTGGAATATTGTGTGCAGTTTGTGTCTCCTTATCTGAGGAAGGAGGTTCTTGCTATAGAGGGAGAGCAGCGAAGGTTCACTAGACTGATTTCTGGGATGGCAGGACTGACATATGAGGATAGATTACGTAGGTTAGGATTATATTCGATGGAGTTCAGAAGAGTGAGGGGGGATCTCATAGAAACCTATAAGATTCTAACTGGACTTGATAGGGTAGATGCAGGAAGGATGTTCCCGATAGTGGGGGATTTCAGAACCATGGGCCATAGTCTAAGGATACGGGGGTAATCTTTCAGGTCTGCGATGAGGAGAAATTTCTTCACACACAGAGTGGTGAGCCTGTGGAATACGCTACCACAGAAAGCAGTTGAGTCCAAAATTTTGAACGTTTTCAGAAAGGAGTTAGATATAGCTCTAGGGTCTAAAGGGATCAAAGGGTATGGAGCGAAAGCCAGAACAGAGTTAGGTAATCAGCCATGATCATAATGAGTGATGGACCAGTCTCGAAGGACCAAATGGCCTATTCCTGCTCCTATTTTCTCTGTTTCTATGCACCAGGATAGGAGACCTCTCCTCGCTTTTGGGGTTCAGACAATCACTCTCACAGACGTCCTCGACAGACACTGTTCACAAAACAGATAGTAGATGTCTTATTAGGGTTTGCAGATAGGTGACTTATTCTACTCCTCCCCTTCGCCAGACACGGAAACCGCGATATGATAAGAAACCTCTTTCTGGGGCTGGGTATAAGACACTCCCTCACCCTTTTGACCTTGTCTTCCCTGCACTTGAACCCTGCTACAGGATAGATTACCCTAACCACACGGGTGAGGATCAGAGACTGCCTATGTCAGTCACATCTGTTAATATTTAGGCATAAGCATTGAGCGAAAGGAAAATACTTAAACTGCTATAAATCTGATTTAAAAATAGGAGCTTAGTGAAAACACAGAGCAGGTCAGGCAACATCTGTGGTGAAGAAAACAGAGTCAATGTTTCAGGTGACTAGGCTGTCATCAGAAATATAATATATCAGAGATTAACTGTTTTAAATCAATGATGTTCCCATAGGAAAGTGGGGTATGTGGTAAAGGTCGGAAGGAGGGCCAGAATGATTCAGTGCCAAAAAGGATGATGGTGCAAGGTGAATTGGACAAGTAAAGCAACGGAGGATAATTCCAGAGGAAGTTTAAATTGTTACAGCGGAATAGTAGAAGAGACGGGGGCACGAAGAATCTGGGAAAGAGTAGAAATTTCCAGGGGCCCAGATAAGGGACAGGGAAGTGTGTATGGAACGCAGAGGTGTGGACAAGACTGCTAGCTGTGTACCAATCAGTGATCCCACTCCAAGTATCAGCCCACACCCCCTCCACTCCTCGTGAATCTGGTGTAGGTGTCATCCATTGCCAGCACAGGCCGTCTGAGAATGTGGAAGCAACGTTTATAATGTGAAGTTTAATCTCAATATTAAGCAGAACAGGAAATAAAATGTGTAATCAAAATATCCAGTGCTGTTCCTCATTGACTTGCAGTAAAACAGCGTAGGATGTCGAGGATAGAGAGGTCAGAGTGTGAGTGGGATGTCGAATTAACTTGACCAGAGACTGGGAATTTAGGTTCACACTTGCAGACCGCTTGGAGGAGCTCAGCAAAGTAATTACCCAAATGTGTTTGCTCCTAGCATAATATACAGGGGACTCCCTTGCCAGCATCAAATACAGTTAGTAAAATGTCACAAGAACAAATAAATTACTGTTTCACCTGGAAAGCGTGTTTGGGGCCTTGTACAGTGTGAAGGAAGGAGGTAGAAAAGCAGGTGTTACATCTGCGGATTGTGCGGTGGGAAGAGGAGCAAAGCTGGGATCATTTAGGAGTGCAGCAGCGAGCCATGATGGGTGGGGTCATAGGATGGGTGCAAAATATAGGGCTGTTCCTGGACTTAGCTGGATGTGGCAGAAATGTTGGAGGATGTTGCATTGAATGTGGAGGCTGTAAGGACTGGATGGCAAGGACAAGGGGAACATTACCGTTGTTATGGCATGGAGCGAGGGGGTTGAAGGCAATAATAGAGAAAATGGCATGAAAAGGCTCGAGAGCCCTGTTAACCACAAAGGAGGGGAATCCTCGGCTCTGCAATTCGTTCCAGAAAGTGCAGTGGAGAAGTATAATTAAGGTAGGTGTGGGAATGAATGGGGTTATCGTAGAAATTTGTGGGTAGAAAATCTCCTGAAATAGAGGTAGAGAAGTCGAAGAAGGAACACAGTAACATGCGAAATTGGAGAAGCAATAGTTTATTCGGCACATCGAGACTGCTTCTCCATTCAAACAAATTATAGTTGATCATCTACCTCTACGCCATTTCTCCCCACTATTCCCATATCCCTTGAAGGCATTAGTATCCAGAAATCCATCGATTTTTGCCTTGAATATCCTCTATAATTGAACATCTACAGACATCTGTGGTAAAAAAAATTCTAAATCTTCACTACCCCCTGAGTAAAGAAGTTCCTCCTCATCCCAGTCCTAAATGGCCTACACTTATTCTGAGACACTGTCTCCTGATTCAATACTCACGAGCCAGAGGAAATATCCTATCCACATCGACCCTGTCACACCCAGTAAGAATTTTGCAAGTTTCAATGAGATCACCTTTTGTTCTTCGAAAACTGTAGATAATGCACGCACAGTTTCTGCAATCTCTCTTCATCTGACTATCACATCACAGGGAGTAGTTTGATGAAGCTACACAGCACTCCCTCAATGGCAAGTTTATCCTTTCTTAGATAGGGACACCATGGCGGTACATAATACTACCTTGTGGTCTCACCGAGGCTCTATCCAATTGCAGCAAGACAACTTTACTCGTCTACTCAAATCCCCTTATGATGAAGGCCAACATGTCATTTGCCTTCTTAATTGCTCACTGCACCTGCATACTACCTTTTAATTACTCATGAACACGGACACCCAGGTCCCTTTGGACATCAACACTTCCCAACCTCTCACCATTTAATAAATACTTAGTGATTTGTGATGTTTTTGCTACCAAAGTGGATCAATTCACAATTCTTCACATTTCATCCATCTGCCAAAGAAGGGAATTGTCTGGAGCAGGCCGTCTGAAGAGAAGGGCGGAGTGTAAATGAGACGCCTATTTGTTGACATTTTCCATTTCAAGACAAAGAAAAAATAGAAATGTCATCAGCACAGTCATCAAAGTATCAGGAAAAAAAATATGAAGCAGAGACCTGTAAAACATTGGAACAAAGAATTGCCCACATATCCTACATGAAGAGAAAAAAAAGATGTGGGGCCCATGGAAGCCCCCATGACACCATTTCAGTGTGGAATATTGCGATGTTTACTCACGAGGTCAACGCACATATACTCTCCAACAGGGTCCCTGCACAGGGATCAGGATCAGGAACCTGCAAAGGTTTTTATTCGCAGACCAGAGACGCTGTCGAAGAGTGGAGTTCCAGCAATGTATCGGTGGAGGGGAACTGCCGGGAAACAGCCTCCTGGTGTCTGTCAGGAAAGTTTCCATCAACTGTGCATTTAAGGTCAGCTCTGCTTTACTGGGCTATGGATTAGACAGCAACAGACTGTCATGGACAGAAATACAAATCGACTTCTGCATTGCATCTCTGAGCTCACCATCAGGGAAGTCTCTCGTGTTGTGGGACAGTCGGGGCAGAATGAATCAGTGTATCAGGATTGAGAGCATGAAAAAGGAAGCGAGATCTCTGAGGGAAGAACTAAATTGTGAATAGATTCAACAACAAACTTCAAGAGACTTAAGGTAAAAAGCAGAGATATGTTTGATAAAGTAATGAAAGAGTGGATAAACATTGTCTTCAGATAGATTGCATCCACATATACTAAAAAGATAGGGAAGAGATAGCAGAGGCACGATTATCTGTTGATTAATAATTATCAGAACAAAAAATAGTGCAGAAGACTGAGGGACAGCTGATATGCTTCTTGTTTTGAAAACATAATACAGAACAATTCCAAAGAACCATCTTCCAGTTATCATAATGCCAGTTGGTAGGAAAGATAATGGAATCGGTATTCAAAGATGGAACAGTAAAATATCTGTAAACACATAAGATAAGACAGAGTAGTCACATATTCCAAAAGGAAGATCATACATAAACAATCTTATTGAAATATTTTAACAATACCAGAAAGGGTAGATATCCCTATTATAGTCGATGCAATATTCTTTGTTTTTCTAAAGGCCTTCGCGTCTGGTACCACGTAGCAAACACATAACTAATCTCAGAATAAGTGGAATTGGGTGTGGTGGGGGTGGGAAAAGAGACAGAATGGACAGCAAGCTGGATACAGAAACAGAAAGAAGGGATTAGGTTTGAAAGGTGTTTCCTCAGATTGTTGGAA
The DNA here is from genome assembly GCF_036365525.1 of Heterodontus francisci. Classification (NCBI taxonomy): domain Eukaryota; kingdom Metazoa; phylum Chordata; class Chondrichthyes; order Heterodontiformes; family Heterodontidae; genus Heterodontus; species Heterodontus francisci. Next base: position 2,760,391 of record NW_027140336.1, read on the forward strand.
GGTGAGAACTGGTGTTCCACATTGATCAGAGCTGGGAACACTATTGCTCACTATTTAAATTACTTTTCTGGGATTGGGAAGCAGATGCACAACCCCCAAATTTACAGGTAAAGCCAAATTGAAATGACAGTTAATATAGAGGAAGAATGCAATAAAATAGCTGATGGAGTTAATATTAGTACTAAACTGGCACAATGGGCATTTAAATGACAATTAATTTTAATACAGCTACGTGTGAGGTGTTCAACTGAGGTTGAATGATTAAGTTTCGCAAATACTCCATAGACAAAAAGCGCCTGAAGAACATCAGAACACAATAAATAGGAGCAGGAGAATGACAGTATAACTGGTTGAACCTGCTCTGCAATCCAATATGGTCATGACTGCTCTTATACTACAATTCCACATTCCCGCATTCTCCCCATATCCCGTAGTTCCCGGAGACACCAAAAATATGTCTAAATTTAAATACATTCAACAATGGAACATCCATAGCCTTCTGGGGTAGAGAATTCTAAGGATTCACAACTTTTTGAAGAAATTTCTCCTCATCCTAAATGACCGGCCCCATATCTTGAGATCAGTGAAAACAGTTTCTCAGCATCTACCCTATCAAACCCATTCAAAATCTTGTATGGTTCAATGACATCACCTCTCATTCTTCGAAACACCAGAGAACATCGGCCCAATTTACTCAGCCTCTCATCACAGGACAACCCTCTGAACCCAGAGACCAATTTTGTAAACTTCCAACAAATGTTTCTACTGTAAATCTATCTGTGCTTTTAATATTGAGAACAAAACTGCACGAAGTATTCCAGATGGAGTTTCACCAAAGCCCTGTCTAATTGCAGCAAGTATGTTTTTTCCTGTGCTCCATGACAATATTGAAAATGCCGATCTACTTAATTAAACAGGACTCATTCAGTGTTAATAGAGAGCAGGTAATGCTCATTATTGATTTGTTTTTAAGGGCTGGGTTTTGGCCCAGTGGGGAATTACCTCTGGACAGAGTTCGTCGCAAGGAAAGAGTGGGAACAGGTATTCGGACTGAAATATGAATTGACAATAAAACAGTTGTGGATCAGAGACTGTCATGGGCTTCCTCATTTTGGTGAATGTATAGCATGATAGCAGAGGATTAACTTCGATCTCTTCAGGTGGAAATATAAAGAAAAAACGTAGTTTCTTTCTCTAACCAAAGCAAGGCTCCAGGTGGCCTCTGGGTGAAATGACTGAGTCACGTTGCAGGCTCTCGAATTACGATCACTCACCAGTCTCTTCAGAATTGGAACCATATGGATATTGGAAGAATAAAGTGAAAATGTGGACTCGGGTTACATCCCTAACCAGGAGGAAGAAGGGTATGGCCTTGGCTTTGTCTTTACCAGGAAAAATTAAGATTAGCAATAAAGTACTTTCAGAACTGGACGTTACTGATTTGGATTCTGAAGAGGGATTGCCAATTCTAATACAATTTATGGGCAAGATTTACAAAAATTGTGATTTATTGGAAGCCTATGGTCGACTTTTGATAAATTTATGAAGACGGACAATCAGTCCATGGAAGAATATATCATGGATTTTGATAGTTTATACAACAGTCTAAACAAATCGATCTAGAAATTCATGTGTCTGCACTTGCTTTCGAATTGTTAGGTTGTGCACAAATCTCTCATATGGATAGACATTTGGTTTTGACACGGGTTCAATTTAATGGTAAAGAGTCTCTTTTTGAGCAAATGACTGCTCACCAAATACATTTTTGGGAAGACAATCATTTCCACTTACCTTCATATCAACAGATGGAAATTCTGCGGTGATCCAGAGAATGGAGAACTCCATGATTACTCTCTCTCAAAATCGGCAGTGGCCTTGTCGCAGGCGCTTGTGCAAAGAGAGAGAGTTGCTTGAAGACTTTTGAGGTGGACAGTACTTTTGATAGATTTATGGATCAATACAGAAGACAAGATTGGGATGATAGCAGAAGGTGAATGAATCCTCGAGATGCATGGGGAGTGGTTAACAGGTGTTCTCGGTTTAAGTCTAAGTATCACTATGTGAGTAATTGTCCTCGAGCCAGGGATCGAGTATTTCAAGTAACTCATGAAACAGACGGTTCTGCTTATGAATATGATAACGATGAACGACATGGCAATGTCATATTTGTGACCACAAACCTGAGTCGGACCATGAGCATGTTGGTTGCTCATTCATTCAATTGTGCGAAATTAGATAGTGGTTGTACTCCAAAATTGTGTAGAGCCGATTGTCTAAGCTGTTACTTGGAATCCCTTGACAAGGCAGATAAAAGTAAAGTTAGAGAATACGAAAGCACTACTTGCTTTCGGTTTGGAGACAATAATACGTTAATGTCTTTAAATAGAGTGGTCCTCCGTGTGAATGAGCAGGAATGCATCATTTCATCAGCACTGATGTGGTTCACAGTGACATACTGCTGTTGCTGAGTAAATCTTTGATGAAAAAAAGCAAAGATGAGATTGGACATGGAGAACGACAATGCATTTGCCTTCAGTAAAGTGGTAAACTTACAATTCACTGGATCAGGACATAATTGTATTCCGTTGAGGCTATGGGGTGTTCCTCGCCGAGCAGTTCAAGAAGTATTATTGACCTCTGGAGACAAGAGTCTGGCTAACAGGAGGGGCATTATCTGGAAGGTGCACAGACAATTTGTTCCTCCCTCATCGCAGAACGACTAAAATATGCCGGAGTTGTGGATAAAGAATACAACTCTCTTGTTGAACAAATAACATCTCAATGTGATGCATGTGTTAAATATCAGAAGACACCACTGCGCACGGTTGTGAATGTCCCATTAGCCGGAGAATTTAATGAAGTGGTGGATATGGACCTGAAAGTGTGGTACAGAGATCGAGGTATTTATCTGTTGCACTTTGTCAATGTGGCAACTAGGTTCAGCATATCTCCGGCAATAAACAACAAGGACAAACGGACAATAGTGGATAAAGTTATGGGAAATTGGGTTGCTATGGGTCTTGGAACGCCGGCAACATTTCTGACTGGTAACAGAGGGGAATTTGTAACTGACGAGTTTAGGGACATGTGTGAGAACCTAAATACTGCAGTTACGAACACTGTAGCAGGAAGTCCATCCAGCAATTGATTGTGTGAAAGAAATCATGCCATAGTTGATGAAATGGTACTCAAAATACCTGCGGATCAAACGAACTGTAATCTAAAATCCTGCTCTGGCAAATGCAGTATATGCAGAAAATTCTTCAAAAATGGGGGTGGGGTGGGGCGGGCGGGGAGGGGATGTTGGTCAGTATAGCCCATCCCATAGGTATACGGCCATAATGCAAAATTAACTTCCATACTATGTGACAATCCTCCAGCTCTGGAGGGAACGACTATTAGCTGTAATTTCTCTACTCACCTACATGCTCTACATGTTGCAGGAGAGCGTTTATCCAATCTGAAGAATCAGAAAAAAATCGGAGAGCATTAAGACATCGAATTAGAAATTCTGGGGCTGACTTTAGTTCTGGCGATCTTGTTTATGATGCGAGAGATGGGCATAGGGAATGGAAAAGTCTGGGAAAAGTTATCGGACGTGATGGGAAAATTCTTGTTATACAGCATGGGAATAAAACCATAAAAGCACATTGTTCGAGGTAATAGGGAAGAGTTATGAATTTTTGAACACAGAGAACATGGGAGAAGGTGATGATCATGAAGCACCATGTACATCACATACCCAAGCATTCTGCAATTTTGAGCCAGTGGGGCAGGATATGAGAGCTCACGAAATCGATACCGATACACGGACACTTTGGGAAGAACGAAGAAGCTATCTCATCCAGGGATCAGTTTCCCAAAGTAGCTTCCCCGGTGGTGTACCGGCCAGCAGGGTACGATAACTGGCGTGAGGCTACGATAGTTGGACGAGCTGGGAAGTCTACAGGCAAAGACAAAAATTGGTTAAATGTCCAAGAAGAGGGACAAGAAGTGACGGCCATGGATTGGCAAACACAATGGAGAACGAGGAAACGTAGCTCGAGTTCAGGTAATGATTCAGGAGATGTGTCTGGGAGGAGGAAAAGATTGTGTACAATGGAAAGGACATTTAGTAGACATTTTGACAGGGGTAGTCCAGAAAGAGATCAACGTGAGAGAGAGACGCAGGCTGATGAGACGACTGTGTAGCCTGCATAGTGGAGAACCATTTCTGTATAAGGTCAGAAGCAGAAGTGCCCGTGATCGAGAAGCGTTTTCAGCCTCCAATAGGTTAGAATATAAAGGGGTAAGAAAGGTAAAAGAGAGACAGAGAGTTGGAAATGATTTGGGGTATAGTTAGAGCTTCTGGATAGGGATCAATCTGCTGTATCACACAGATGGATCTGTACAGAAAAGGTCCTAACAAATGGGACCTATAACGCCAAGGCTCAGTTGTTGGCCGGAGGTTTTGAGGACTGCTTGGGGGATAAAGATATCAGGGTAGACGTTCCCGAAGCGAGACTGGTGATTTTGAGAGTCGTTTGGGTAATTTTAGCAACTATTCTTGGAGGTGCAAGTCCATAGATATCAAAGTGGCTTTCCTTCAACTGACCGGCTTCAGAACGAAGTGTTTCTCCAGCCTCTGAAGGAAACATCAAATATAGAAGGGAAACTCTGGAAGTTGAATAAATAAATGTGTTTATAGTTTGAATGACACCCTCTGGGTATGTTATGTTTCAGTGAGGGCAGTTCTGTTACAGTCGGGGTATTCACAATTTTAGGCAGACACTGCAATGTTTTATTGGCACTGTAATGGAAAGCTTTCGGGTATCTTTATGATGCATGTGGACGATTTTTGTTGGCTGGTACTAATGAGCTTGAAAAGAATGTCATTCATCGAATTATGGAGGAATTTTTAATTGGCAGACAAGTGTTTTGGGCTTTTAACTATGTGGGTTTGGAGGTAAAACAGGATGAGTCCGATGTAGTTCTGCATCAACATTCTTACTTGGAAAATGCCACGCCCATCACAATTACTCTCACCAGATTGGGAAAGGAAGACGCAGATAACTTAGCATGAAATGGAACAGTTGAGGAGACTTGTCAGACGGCTCAATTTGTTAGACTCACAGACGAGACCAGATGCAAGTTTTGATGCGCTGGAACTTAGTCTCGCGATGAAACCTCCAAAGGTTGAAGACATCCTGATGGCGAATAAAACTTCAAAAAAAAATAAAAATCGAGAGGGATCTTGGGGTCCATGTCCATATATCGCTCAAAGTTGCCACCCAAGTTGATAGGGTTGTTAAGAAGGCGGATGGTGTGTTGGCTTTCATTAACAGGGGGATTGAGTTTAAGAGCTGCGAGGTTATGCTGCAGCCCTACAAGGCCCTGGTTCGACCACACTTGGAATATTGTGTTCAGTTCTTGCCGCCTCATTATAGGAAGGATGTGGAAGCTTTAGAGAGGGCGCAGAGGAGATTTACCAGGGTGCTGCCTGGTCTGGAGGGCAAGTCCTACGAAGAAAGATTGAGGGAGCAAGGGCTTTTCTCATTGGAGCGAAGAAGGATGAGAGGTGACTTGATAGAGTTGTGCAAGATCATGAGAGGCATAGATAGAGTGGATAGTCAGAGACTTTTTCCCAGGGTGGAAAGGGCTATCACCAGGGGGCATAATTTTAAGGTGATTGGAGGAAGGTTTCGGGGAGATGTCAGAGGTAGGTTCTTTACACAGAGAGTGGTGGGTGCGTGGAATGCGCTGCCAGGGGTGGTAGTAGAAGCAGATACATTACGGGCATTTAAGCGACTCTTGAATAGGTACATGGATGATAGTAGAAAGCAGCGTAGGTAGTTAGTTAGATCTTAGAGTAGGTTAAAGGTTCGGCACAACATAGTGGGCCGAAGGGCCTGTACTGTGTTGTACTGTTCTCTGTTCGATGTTCTATGTTCTAAGTGTATGCAGAAGTTCCCAGCTTTGGTTGATCCCAAAAATATGAAATTAATCGTTTTTAGTGATGCATTGCATGCAAACCTTGGTGTTGGATTTCCAGTGCAGGATGGTTTGTGATATTCCTTGTGGAAAGAATGGGAGACGTTGACCATTTCCATGAGAGGACAAGAAAATCTGAAGAGCGGTGAAGAGAACACTAGCCACTGAAACTCTTGCACTCGTGGATGCTGTAGACATGGCGTTATATTTGTCCAAGATCTTGGAAGAAAGGTTATATAAAAGAGAGACTGAAAAGACAATACAAATTGAATGTTACATCTATAATCGATGTCTGTGGGATAATATACATAAAACAAAAAGTTTAAATGAAAAAAAGGCTGATGATAAACATAGCCAGTTTAAAGCAAATACTGGAAAGGAAAGAAATATCCAAGCTGAGATGGGTGGATTCCAGTCATCAACTATCAGGCTGATTTACGAAGAGGAATGCCTCGACTGAAAAGTTGTTGACGGCTCTGGACGCAGGATATCTTATTATGTAACGTTTGGGAATCTACATTTTTTATATATTTAATTATCTGTAAATATGTTTTTTTTTTCTTGAAAAAAAGGAAATCTGACAATATTGAAAATGCTGGCCTCCTTAATTAAACAGGAATCACTTCAGTGCTAATAGAGACAGGTGGTGCACATTATATTTTGTATTTAAGGGCAGGGTTTTTGCACAGTGGGAAGTTACCTCTGGACAGAGAGTCAGTCCATAAGGAAACTGTGGGAACTGATATTTGGACTGAACTATGAGTTGACAATAAAACAGTTGTGGATCAGAAACTGTCATCGGATTCCTCATTTTGCTGACTGGGCAACTGCCTGTTTAACACCCTCCCACCAACCCAGCCCACCGCCCCCTCACTCCAAACATGCCGACTGCCCCTCCACTCACTGCAACCCTCCCTACCGCTCCTCCAATCACACCAAACATCCGCACCACCTCTTCCCTCTCTCCAACCCTCCCCACTCCCCCATCACTCCAACCCTCCCTACTGCCTCTGCGCTCACACACACCGTCCCCAATACAACGTTCCTCACACCAACCCTCTCCACGAGCCTCCCATCACTCCAACACTCCCTTCCGCCGCTCCCTCACTCAAACCTCCCTACCACCCCTCCCCTCACCCAACCCTCTCCATGCTTTGGTGCTTTCAGATAGTAAGGGTCTGATGTCTTTCAGCCTCAATATAGCCATGAGGAAGAGGAAGAGCGAGCCCACCACAATAACGAGGAGGCATTGTCACTTAATATCACACTGACATCCATCAGCTCAGATACTACCACTGCCTTGGATACATCTTTACAGACTTGTACAGACATGCTGGGCAGAATGGCCTGCGTCTTTTGATCTGTAAATGTTCATTGTTCCTATGTTGCTACCTCAGTGCTGCAGTGGTTGCTCACAGCAGAGGTTCAGATCCATGGCTGCTGAAATGCAGAAACTCTTTCAACTTCAAAACTGAGATCACGAAGCAGTGCATGGTGTTTGTAAACACTTTTCTCCTTTTCCGGAATTGATCAGACTCGAATACAAGGAATCGTTGCTACTTCACATCCCCTCACCCTCCAAAACCAAACTTAAGCATTTGGAAATTGCGACTCTTGTGCTTACCAAGAACAAAGAGTTTTTGCTTCACTCATTTGTAGATTCGACTTATTGTACTATTTCGAGAAGCTCCAGAGCCTCCCACACACAAGCAGACAATGCCGTGCCATTGAATGGAACAAGACATTTCTCTTCTGTCTCGCCTTCACCTCAGCGGTTTAGCACAGACATTTCCGTCCCACTGAATGGAATCAGACTATTCTGTCTCTTCTCCACCTCAAAACTTAAACACAAACACTTCCGTCCCATTGAATGGAACGAGACGTTACTCTTCAGTCTCGACTCTACCTCAGAAGCGAAACACAGACACTGCCGTCCCATTGAATGGAACCAGACCATACTCTTTTGTATCATCTCCACCTCAGAAGTTTAACACAGACACTTCGGTCCGATTGAATGGAACAAGACCTTACACTTCTGTCTCTCCTAATACATCAGAAGTTTAACACATACACTGCCTTCTCATTGACTGGAATTAGACCTGACTCTTCTGTCTCGCATCCACCTCAGAAATTTAACACAGACACTGTCCTCGCATTGAATGGAACAAGACCTTACAATTCGGTGTTGCCTCCACCTCAGAAGTTTAACAGAATCACTTCCGTCGACTGAATGGAACTAGCCCTTACGCTTCTGTTTTTCCTTCACCTCAGAAGTTTAACACAGCCACTTCAATCCCATTGAATGGAACTAGACCTTGCTCCTCAGTTGCTCCTCCACCTCAGAAGTTTAACACAGGCACTGTTGTCCCATTGAATGGAACCTGACCTTAATCTTCTGTCTCGCCACCACATCAGAGGTTTAACAGAAACACTTCAATCCCATTGAATGGAACAAGATCTTACTCTTCTGTTTCTCCTCCACCTCAGAAGGTTAACACAGACACTGTCCTCCCATTGATTGGAAGTAGACCTTACTCTTCTGTCTCGCCTCCACCTCTGAAGTTTAACACAGTCACTGCCGTCCAATTGAATAGAAATAGACCTTACTATTCTGTCTCATCTCCACCTCAGAAGTTTTACACAGACACTGCCGTCCCATTGAATGGCAGTAGTACTTACTCTTCTGTCTCGCCTCCGCCTTAGAGTTTTCACGCAGACACTGTCCTCCCATTGAATGGAACAAGTCCTTACTATTCGGTTCGCCTCCACCTCAGAAGTTTAACAGAGTCACTTCCGCCCCACTGACTGGAACTAGCCCTTACTTTTCTGTCTCTCCAAATATATCAGGCGTTTAACACAGACACTGCCATCCCATTGATTGGATCTAGACCTTACTCTTCTGTCTCTCCTCCACCTCAGAAGTGTAACACAGACGCTGCATACTCATTGAATGGAACTGGACATGACTCTTCTTTCTCTCCTCCACATCAGACGATTACCGTAGACACTGCCATCCCATTGAAGAGAACTACTCCGTACTCTTCTGTCTCTCCTCCACGTCAGAACTTCAACACAGCCACTTCAACCCATTGAATGAAACTAGACCTTACTCTACTGTTACTCCTCCACCTCAGACGTTTAACACCGGCACTGTTGTCCTATTGAATGGAGCCAGACCTAAATCTTCTGTCTCGCCACCACATCAGCGGTTTAACAAAGACACTTCAATCCCATTGAATGGAACAAGATCTTACACTTCTGTTACTCCTCCACCTCAGATGTTTAACACAGACACTGCCGTCCCATGGAATGGAAATAGACCTTACTCTTCTATCTCATCTCAACCTCTAAAGTTTAACACAGTCACTGCCGTCCCATTGAATGGAATAAGACCTGGCTTTCTGTTTCGCCTCCACCTCAGAGGTTTAACAGAGACACTGTCCTTCCCATTGAATGGAACTAGACCTTGCTCTTCCGTCCCTTCTGCACCTCAGAAGTTTAACACATACACAGCCGTCCCATAGAATGGAACTAGACCTTAGTCTTCTGTCTCTCCCTCAGCTCAGAAGTTGAACACCGTCACTGCCGTACAATTGAATGGAACTAGACCTTAGTCTTCTGTCTCGCTTCCACCGCAGATGGTTAACACAGACACTGCCGTTCCATTGAATGGAACTAGACCTTACTCTTCTGTCTCACCTCCACCTCAGAAGTTTAACACAGACACTGCCGTCCCATTTAATGGAACTAGACCTTACACTTCTGTTTCTCCTCAACCTCACAAGTTTAACAGAGACGCTTCCATCTCATTGAAAGGAACTAGACATTAATCTTCTGTTTCTCCTCAATCTCATAAGTTTAGCACAGGCACTATTGTCCCATTGATTGGAACTAGACATATCTCTTCTGTCTCGCCACCAGCTCTGAGGTTTAACACAGACACTGTCCTCCCATTGAATGGAGCAAGACCTTACTCTTTAGTTGCGTCACCACCTCAGAAGTTTAACACAGACAGTGCCGCCCTATTGAATGGAACTTGACCTTACTCTTCTGTTTCACCTCTACCTCAAAAGTTTAAGACTGGCACTGTTGTCCCATTGAATGGAACAAGACCTTAGTCTTCTGTCTCGCCTCCACCTCAGACGTTTAACACAGACACTGCTGTCCCATTGAATGGAACTAGAACACACTCTTCCGTCTCGCGACCACCTCAGAATTTCAACACACACACTGTGTTCCCATTGAATGGAACCAGACCTTAATCTTCTGTCTCGCCTCTACCTCAGAAGATTAACACAGACACAGCCGTCCCACTGAATGGAACTCGACCTTACACTTCTGTTTCTCCTCAACCTCACAGGTTTAACAGAGAGACTTCCATCTCATTGAAAGGAACTAGACCTTAATCTTCTGTTTCTCCTCAATCTCATAGGTTTAGCACAGGCACTGTTGTCCCATTGATTGGAACTAGACCTTTCTCTTCTGTCTCGCCACCAGCTCTGAGGTTTAACACAGACACTGTTCTCACATTGAATGGAGCAAGACCTTACTCTTTAGTTTCGCCACCACCTCAGAAGTTTAACACTGACACTGCCGCCCTATTGAATGGAACTAGACCTTACTCTTCTGTTTCTCCTCCACATCAGAAGTTTAACACAGACACTGCCGCCTATTGAATGGAACTAGACCTTACACTTCTGTTTCTCCTCCACCTCAGATGTTTAACACAGACACTGCCGTCCCATTGAATGGAACGAGACCTTACTCTTCTATCTCATCTCAACCTCTAAAGTTTAACACAGACACTGCCGTCCCATTGAATGGAATAAGACCTGGCTTTCTGTTTCGCCTCCACCTCAGAAGTTTAACAGAGACACTGTCCTTCCCATTGAATGGAACTAGACCTTTCTCTTCCGTCCCTTCTGCACCTCAGAAGTTTAATACATACACAGCCGTCCCATTGAATGGAACTAGACCTTAGTCTTCTGTCTCTCCCTCACCTCAGAAGTTGAACACCGTCACTGCCGTACAATTGAATGGAACTAGACGTTAGTCTTCTGTCTCTCCCTCACCTCAGAAGTTGAGCACCGTCACTGCCGTACAATTGAATGGAACTAGACCTTAGTCTTCTGTCTCGCTTCCACCGCAGATGGTTAACACAGACACTGCCGTCCCATTGAATGGAACTACACCTTACACTTCTGTTTCTCCTCAACCACACAAGTTTAACAGAGACGCTTCCATCTCATTGAAAGGAACTAGTCCTTAATCTTCTGTTTCTCCTCAATCTCATAAGTTTAGCACAGGCACTGTTGTCCCATTGATTGGAACTAGACTTATCTCTTCTGTCTCGCCACCAGATCTGAGGTTTAACACAGACACTGTCCTCCCATTGAATGGAGCAAGACATTACTCTTTAGTTGCGCCTCCACCTCAGAAGTTTAACACAGACAGTGCCGCCCCATTGAATGGAACTAGACCTTACTCTTCTGTTTCACCTCTACCTCAGATGTTTAAGACTGGCACTGTTGTCCCATTGAATGGAACCAGACCTTAATCTTCTGTCTCGCCACCACATCACAAGTTTAACACAGACACAGCCGTCCCATTGAATAGAACTGGATCTTACACTTATGTCTCGCCTCCACCTCAGAAGATTAACAAAGACACTGCCGTCCCACTGAATGGAACTAGACCTTACACTTCTGTTTCTCCTCAACCTCACAGGTTTAACAGAGACACTTCCATCTCATTGAAAGGAACTAGACCTTAATCTTCTGTTTCTCCTCAATCTCATAGGTTTAGCACAGGCACTATTGTCCCATTGATTGGAACTGGAGCTTTCTCTTCTGTCTCGCCACCAGCTCTGAGATTTAACACAGACACTGTCCTCCCATTGATTGGAGCAAGACCTTACTCTTTAGTTTCGCCACCACCTCAGACGTTTAACACAGACACTGCCGCCCTATTGAATGGAACTAGACCTTACTCTTCTGTTTCTCCTCTACCTCAGACGTTTAAGACTGGCACTGTTGTCCCATTGAATGGAACCAGACCTTAATCTTCTGTCTCGCCACCACATCACAAGTTTAACACAGACACAGACGTCCCATTGAATAGAACTGGTTCTTACACTTATGTCTCGCCTCCACCTCAGAAGATTAACACAGACACTGCCGTCCCACTGAATGGAACTCGACCTTACTCTTCTGTAGCGTCTCCACCTCAGAAGTTTAACACATACACTGCCGTCCCATTGAATGGAACTAGACCTGACTCTTCCGTCTCTCCTTCATCTCTGAAGTTTAACACCGGCACTGCCGTTCCATTGAATGGAACTAGAGCTTAATCTTTTGTGTCTTCTCCACGTCAGAAGTTTGACACAGACGCTACCGTCCAATTGAATGGAACTAGACCTTACTCTTCTGTGTCTCCTCCACCTCAGAGGTCTAACACACACACTGCCCTCGCATTGAATGGATCTAGACCTAACCCTTCGGTCTCTCCTTCACCGCAGAAGTCTAACACATACACAGCCGTCCCATTGAATGGAACTAGACCTTACTCTTCGGTCTCTCCTTCACCTCAAATGTTTAACACAGACACTTCAATCCCATTGAAAGGAACTAGAACTTACTCTTCCGTTACTCCTCCATCTCAGAAGTTTAGCACAAGCACTGTTGTTCCATTGAATGAAACTAGACCTTTCTCTTCTGTCTCGCCTCCACTTCATATGTGTAACCCAGACACTGTCCTCCCTTTGAATGGAACCAGACCTTTCTCCTCTGTTTCGCCACCACATCAGACGTTTAACACAGGCACTGCCGTCCCATTGAATGGAAGTAGACCTTACTCTTCTGTCTCGCCTCCACCTCTGCAGTTGAACCCAGACATTGCCGTCCCATTCAATGGAACTAGATCTTAATCTTCTATCTCGCCTCCACGTCTGACGTTTAACACAGACACTGTCCTCCTATTGAATGGAACTAAACCTTCCTGTTCAGTGTCGCCTCCACCTCAGAAGGTTAACAGAAACACTTCCGTCCCACTGAATGGAACTTGGCCTTACTCTTCTGTCTCTCCTCTACCTCAGAGTTTTAACAGTCTGTGCCCTCCCATTGACTGTAACTTGACCTTACTCTTCTTTCTCTCCTGCACCTCAGATGTATAACACAGACACTTCCCTCTCATTGAATGGAACTAGACCTTATTCTTCTGTTTCTCCTCCACCTAAGAGGTTTAACAGAGGCACTGTTGTCCCATTGAAAGGAACTAGACCTTACTCTTCTGTCTCGCCTCCACAACTGACGATTAACACAGACACTGCCGCCCAATTGAATGGAACTGAAACATACTCTTCTGTCTTGCGTCCACCTTAGAATTTTAACACAGGCACTGTGCTCCCATTGAGTGGAACCCGAATTTAATCTTCTGTCTCACCACCACATCAGAGGTTTAACACAGATACTTCAGTGCCATTGAATGGAACTAGACCTCACTCTTCTGGTTCTCCTCCACCTCAGTATTCTGGTTAAATGTTAAATTAGAAGTCATCACTAATACACAGTGGATAATATTCCGGTTAATTGTTAAATTAGATGTCATCACGAATACACAGGGGATAATCTGGTTAATTGTTAAATTAGATGTCTTCACGAATAGACAGGGGATAAGATTCCAGTTAATTGTTAAATTAGCTGTCACCAATACACAGGGGATAATCTGGTTAATTGTTAAATGAGATGTCATCACTAATAGACAGGGGACAAGATTCCAGTTAATTGTTAAATTAGATGTCATCAATAATACACAGGGGATAATCTTTTTAATTGTTAAATTAGATGTCATCACTAATACACAGGGGATAATCTGGTTAATTGTTAAATGAGATGTCATCACTAATAGACAGGGGACAAGATTCCAGTTAATTGTTAAATTAGATGTCATCAATAATACACAGGGGATAATCTGTTTAATTGTTAAATTTGATGTCATCACTAATACACAGCGGATAATATTCTGGTTAATTGTTAAATTAAATGTCATCTCGAATACAAAGGGGATAATCTGGTTAATTGTTAAATTAGATGCCATAACTATTACACAGGGGATCAAATACTAGTTACTAGTTAAATTAGATGTCATCACTAATACACAGGGGATAATCTGGTTGATTGTTAAATTAGATGCCATCACATACACAGGGGATAATATTCCTGTTAATTGTTAAATTAGATGTCATCACTGATACACAAGGTACAATATTCTGGTTAATTGTCAAATTAGATGTCATCACTAATACACAGCGTAAAGTATTCTGGTAAAATGTTAAATTAGATGTCATCACAATTACACAGTGGATAATATTCCGGTTAATTGTTAAATTAGATGTCATCACTAATATACAGGGGATAATATACAAGTTAATTGTTAAATTAGATGCCAACACTAATACACAGGGTATAATCTGGCTAATTGTTAAATTAGATCCGATCACTAATACAAAGGGGATAATATTCTGGTTAATTGTTAGATTGGATGTCATCACTAATACGCAGGGGATAATTTTCCAGTTATCTGTTAAATTGGATGTTATCACTAATACACAGGGGATAATATTCTTGTTAATTGTTAAGTTAGATGCCAACAATACACAGGGGATACTATTCCAGTTAACTGCTAAATTAGATGTAATCAATAATACACAGGGGAAAATCAGCTTAATTGTTAAATTAAATGTCGTCAATAATACACAAGGTACAATATTCTGGTTAATTGTCAAATTAGGTGTCATCACTAATACACAGGGTAAAGTCTTCTGGTTAAATGTTAAATTAGATGTCATCACTAATACACAGCGGATAATATTCCAGTTAATTGTTAAATTAGATGTCATCACTAATACACAGGGGATAATATTCCAGTTAATTGTTAAATTAGATGTCATCACTAATACACAGATGATAATATTCCTGTAAATTGTTAAATTAGATGCCATCACTAATACACAGGGGATAATATTCTGGTTAATTGTTAAATTAGATGTCATCACTAATACACAGGGGATAATATTCCAGTTAATTGTTGAATTAGTTGTCATCACAAATACACAGGGAATAATATTCCTATTAATTGTTAAAGTAGATGTCGTCACTAATGCACAAGGTACAATATTCTGGTTAATTGTCAAATTAGATATCATCATTAATACACAATGTATAATCTGGTTAATTGTTTAATTAGACGTCATCACTTATGCAGAGGGGATAATATTCTGGTTATTTGTTAAATTAGATGTCATCACATATACACAGTGTATAATATTCTGGTTAATTGTTGAATTAGATGTCATCACTAATACACAGTGTGTAATACTCTATGTATTTGTTAAGTTAGACGTCATCACTAATACACAGGGGATAATATTCTGGTTAATTGTTACATTAGATGCCATCATTAATACACAGGGGATAATATACTGGTTAATTGTTAAATTAGATGTCATCACTAATACACAGTGAAAATCTATTTAATTGTTAAATTAGACATGATAACTAAAACAGAGTCTAAAATATCCCACTTAATTTTTAAGTTGAATGTCATCCCTAATCCACAGGGGCAATATTTTGGTTAATTGTTACGAGCTATCATCCTGAAAACTATGTTTACACATTCCAGATAATGGTTAAATTAGACTGCATCTTTAATGCTTCGGTTATAATATTGTGTTTAATTTGTTATATTGACATCATTCCTAATACAATGAAATTCGTGCCTTGATCCAACTGGATCTCAGCAGGCAGCCCATGTGGGTAAAGTATTTGTTTAGCCCCTCCACCACTACCTTGGCAGAGATAGTTCTTCCGTGGAATGTCCTCTCCACATCCATAATGTGAGAAGATACTGCTTGACCCCTTTTGTTTTCGGCAGGGGTCCCACACAATCCACCAGCATTCTGTTGAAGAGTTCCCCAAAAGCTGGTTTGGGAATTAGGGGTGCATTTTTTATTGCAAGTTGTGGCTTCCCCACAACCTGGCACATGTGAACAGTTTTACAGAACTCCATCACATCTTTGTGGAGTCGTGGTCAGTCAAACTGCTGTCTTATGAAGGCTTGGATTTTTCTGATGCCGATATATCCAGCCATTGGAATTCCTGGGTTATTCTCAGTATTTACTTATGGTACCTGGGTCGAACAACTATCTGGTGAGCCACTGTCCACTCTTCATCCGCAGTTCTCTAAGGAGGTCTTCATTTCCTCATCGTCACCTCATTCTTTAAATAGTCACTCTCTGGAACTCCCTCTGCTTCAGTTTAACTTTGGACAGTCTGTGCTAACGTTTTAAACATTGGGTCAGCTTGCTCAGCCTAGACAAAGGAAGATCTGTTTAACACATCCTTTTTGTCCTCTGAATTCCCAAAGAAGGTTTCGGATAACTAGACAGGAGGGTCATCCGCCTGCACTGTCAGTTCAGCCTCCTCTGATGGAGCTTGTTTGACCATGGACCAGCACAACACAAAGGCAGGAAAAATGTCAGGGGCCTTCTGCTGTAACTGCTCTGTCTATCACATCTATTTCAGTCTCTCTAAAACCACTGGGGAAGCTAGCACCTTCACCCTGACCAGATCATTACCCAGGAACAGGTCCACCCTGTCTACAGGTAAATTAGGGACAATCCCCAGCGTTACCAGTCCTGAAACAAAGCTGCACTCCAGATATATTCGATATGGAGTCCTGGGCATTTACCTTCCCCAATACTGTTTACTCATACTTGAGCGTTCGATGCCCTCTCTGGGGGAGAGTTCATGCATTTTCCCAGAAGGAGGGAATGGGTGGACCCTTTATCCCAAGTACGGCGTTGGGCTTCCTTGCTGCATTCGAGGGGTATTTGGTCACTTTTCCTTAGGATACAAAATCCTGCTATCTCGTAGGGATTTTATTAAATTTTCCAGCACTCTCTGTGTTGGGCATACTGGGTCTTACTGCCACAGATCAAGTCACAGCCTGGTCTTCTGTGTTTCCCATCAGGGCCCCATTTCCTGAACTGTTCTGGTGTATCCTGATTAATCCGACAGATTTTCACTGCAACGTCCTGCAGTCAGCTCGGAGGTGATTGTTACAGTGGAAACACACAGGCTTTTGGGCGTCACTCCTGTTCTCAGCATTGTCTGTTCTGGCCTAAGGAGGACCCCTTGTGTTTCCACCTCTCCTTTCTTGCTCATGGCTGTTTTATTTTATTCATTCATGAGATGTGGGCGACGCTGGCTAGGCCAGCATTTATTACCCATCTGTAATTGCCCTGGAGAAGTAGTTGGTGACCTGTCTTCTTGAACCGCTGCAGTCCATGTGGGGTAGGTACACCCACAGTGCTGTTAGGAAGGGAGTTCCAGGATTTTGATCCAGCAACAGTGAAGGAACAGCGATATAGTTGTAAGTCAGGATGGTGTGTGACTTGGAGGGGAACTTGCAGATGGTGCTGTTCCTATGAATTTGCTGCCCTGTCCTTCTAGGTGGCGGAGATCGCGGGTTGGAAGGTGCGGTCGAAGGAGCCTTGGTGCGTTGCTGCAGTGAATCTTGTTGATGGTACATACTGCTGCCTCTGTGCAGGGAGTAAATGTTTGTAGATGGGGTGTGACAATCTAGAGCGTTGCTTTGTCCTGGATGGTGTCGAGCTTCTTGAATGTTGTTGGAGCTGCACCCATCCAGGCAAGTGCAGAGTATTCCATCACACTCCTGACTTGTACCTTGTCAATTGTGGACAGGCTTTGGGGAGTCAGGAGGTGAGTTACTCGCTGCAGGATTCCAAGCCTCTGACCTGTTCTTGCAGCCACTGTATTTATATGGTTACTCCACAAGCTGGGTGCAGCACTACCTAGAACTGTACTCCAGGGACAATGTTGTCACTGAGACCGCCCTCAATGCAGCCCAGTCTCTACCAGTCATGGATGAGCTGGACGTACAGCCAACAAAATCGGAACTAAGTGATGCCATTGATTCTCTAGCCAGCGGAAAAGCCCCTGGGAAGGACGGAATTACCCCTGAAATCATCAAGACTGCCAAGCCTGCTATCCTTTCAGCACTCTACGAACTGCTTTGCCTCTGCTGCGATGAGATAGCAGTACCACAGGACATGCGCGATGCCAATATCATCACCCTCTAAAAGAACAAAGGTGACCACGGTGACTGCAGCAACTACTGTGGAATCTCCCTGCTGAGCTTAGTGGGGAACGTCTTCGCTCGTGTCGCCTTAAACAGGCTCCAGAAGCTGGCTGAGCGTGTCTATCCTGAGGCACAGTGTGGCTTTCCAGCAAAGAGATCCACCATTAACATGCTATTCTCCCTTCGCCAGCTACAGCAGGAATGCCGCGAACAACAGATGCCCCTCTACGGTGCTTTCATTGATCTCACCAAAGCCTTTGATTTCGTCAGCAGACGTGGTCTCTTCAGACTATTAAAAAAGATTGGATGCCTACCAAAGCTACTAAGTATCATCATCTCATTCCATGACAATATGAAAGGTACAATTCAGCATAGCGGGGCCTCATTCGAACCCTTTCCTATCCTGAATGGCGTGAAACAGGGCTGTGTTCTCGCACCTACACTGTTTGGGATCTTCTTCTCCCTGCTGCTCTCACATGCATTCAAGTCTTCAGAAGAAGGAATTTTCCTCCACACAAGTTCAGGTGGCAGGTTGTTCAACCTTGCCCGTCTTAGAGCGAAGACCAAAGTCCGAACAGTCCTCATCAGGGAACTCCTCTTTCCTGAAGATGCTGCATTAACATCTTATAGTGAAGAGTGTCTGCAGAGACTCATCGACAGGTTTGCAACTGTCTGCAATGAATTTGGCCCAACCATCAGCCTCAAGAAAACGAATATAATGGGACAGGACGTCAGAAATGCTCCATCCATCAATATCGGCGACCACGCTCTGGAAGTGGTTCAAGAGTTCACCTAACTAGGCTCAACTATCACCAGTAACCTGTCTCTCGATGCAGAATTAAACAAGCGCATGGGAAAGGCTTCCACTGCTATGTCCAGACTGGCCAAGAGAGTGTGGGAAAATGGGGCACTGACACGGAACACAAAAGTCCAAGTGTATCAGGCCTGTGTCCTCAGTACCTTACTCTACGACAGCGAGACCTGGACAATGTATGTCTGCCAAGAGCGACGTCTCAATTCATTCCGCCTTCGCTGCCTCTGGAGAATCCTTGGCATCAGGTGGCAGGACCGTATCTCCACCACAGAAGTACTCGAGGCGGCCAACATCCCCAGCATATACTAAGCCAGCGGCGCGTAAGATGGCTTGGCCCTGTGACCCACATGGAAGATGGCAGGATTCCCAAGGACACATTGTACAGCAAACTCGTCACTGGTACCAGACCCACCGGCCGTTCATGTCTCCGCTTTAAAGACGTCTGCAAACGCGACATGACGTCCTGTGACATTGATCACAGGTCGTGGGAGTCAGTTGCCAGCGATCACCAGAGCTGGCAGGCAGCAATAAACGTGGGGCTAAAGTGTGGTGAGTCAAAGAGACTTAGCAGTTGGCAGGAAAAAAGACAGTAGCGCAAGGAGAGAGCCAACTATGTAACAGCACCGACAACCAATTTTATGTGCTGCACCTGTGGAAGAGTTTGTTAATCTAGAATTGGCCTTTATAGCCACTCTAGGCGTTGTTTCACAAACCACTGACCACCTCCAGGCACTTACCCATTGTCTCTCGAGACAAGGAGGCCAAAGAAGGAGTTCAGTTGCTGGTCCGTGGTAACCCCAGGATGTTGATAGTGGGGGATTCAGCGACGGTAATGCAAATGTATGTCAAGGGGAGATGGTTAGATTCTCTCTTGTTGGAGATGATCATTGCCCAGCACTTGTGTGGCGCGAATGTTACTTGCCACTTAGCAGCTCAAGCCTGGATATTGTCCGAGTGTTGCTTGTTTTCTACACGGACTGCTTCAGTATTTGAGGAGTCACGAATGGTGCTGAACATTGTGCAATAATCAGCGAACATCCCCACTTCTGACCTTATGATGGAAGGAAGGTCATTGATGAAGCAGCTGAAGATGGTTGGGCCTAGGACACTACCCTGAAGAACTCCTGCAGTGATGTCCTGGAGCTCAGATGATTGACCTCCAACTCTAAACCTGTTATATTTTTCAGGTTCAAGTGCAAAATGGTTGGCACATGTTTTAGGATTTCGGCTTTCCTAGCTTTTGGACGGATAGTAATCCCTTACTGCTCAGTTCTGTACAGAAATTTAGTTCGGCCACACTTAGAATATTGTGTGCAATTCTGGTCGCCACACTACCAGAACGACGTGCAGGCCTTGGAGAGGGTACAAATGAGGTTTACCAGGATGTCTGGAGGGCATTAGCTATGAGGAGAGGTTGGATAAACTCGGATTGTTTTCTCTGGAACGACGGAGGTTGAGGGGCGACATGACAGAGGTTTCCAAAGTTATGAGTGGCATGGACAGAGTGGATAGTCAGAAGCTTTTTCCCAGGGTGGAAGTGTCAGTTACGAGGGGACATGGGTTTAAGGTGAGAGGGGCAATGTTTAGAGGGGATGTGTGAGGCAAGTTCTTTACACAGAGGGTGGTGAGTGTCTGGAACTTGCTGCCGGGGGAGGTGGTGGAAGCAGGTACGATAGCGATGTTTAAGAGGCATCTTGACAAATACATGAATGGGATGGGAATCGAGGGATATGGTCCCCGGAAGTGCAGAAGGTTTTAGTTTAGGCAGGCATCAAGATCGGCGCAGGCTTGGAGGGCCGAATGGCCTGTTCTTGCGCTATACTGTATTTTGTACAATCCTCAACTCTTCAACGAATAGGTCATTTAACCTGCCCCAAGTTACTTCACTCTGGGTTAGGAAGGTACTGCCTCAAATGTGGACATTTTAATACTCCAGCAGTGAAAAACCCAATTAAAACTATATTGAAGTTTTTGAATTTTTGCTATTGAACCATTTGGTTCCCCACTCCCAATTTCTCAACTGTCTTTGGTTTTTGATCCCAGATGCGAGCCCCAAATTTATGTTACACTTCAGGTGAGGAGGGGTCGAAAGGCTCCCGTCTTGTTGCTCTCCTTGTTCGATGCCACAGGCGTTATTCCTTTTTAAATAGGGCATGTGTTTACCAATTCAGTGAGTGTTTAATACTTCAAGTGCTAGGATCATAAAAGAATCAATCAGGCAGGTTTTCTTTAGTTTAAACAAGAAAGAGGTTATTTTATTGTACTGAAAATCAAATACCGATTGAAGTAAAATAGTAAACTCTGCTTCAACTTTCATACACACACACACACACACACACACACACACACACACACACACACACACACACACACATGAGAATCACATGTACACACAAATAGGTTACAGAGTGATGGACAATAGTTTGGGTTGGATTAGAGTCCACAAGAAGTAAAACTAATGTACAGTTTGTTGGGTCTGGTAATTCATTTTTCCTCTGACTGAATTCATGGTTCCAAAGTCCCTGGCTGGTAGAAGTGGACATGCAGCTGGTCCGCCTGGTTCAGGGGTTTCTTGGAGACAGTAAGGCTCAGTGGCTTTCTCCCCAGGTCTCTGTAGCAATGGTGGACTTGGATGTTCTGCAGTCACAGACAGATTACAACATTTACAATCTTACCTGGAGAGAGAAAGAGAGCGTAAGACAGCCCAACCAGGGTCTTGCATGGGTTAGCTTGCAAAGCTTGTCTGCTGTGTGTAACAAAAAGCTACAAGTTTACATAGACTGGGGTGGGGTGGAGGGGGGCTGTCACATGGTCAAGGACAAAGGCTCTGCAATCTCCTCCCTAGCTTCCCAGAGAATCCGAGGATAAATCCCATCTAGCCCAGGGGACTTATCTATTTTCACACTTTCCAAAATTGCTAACACCTCCTCCTTGTGAACCTCAATCCCATCTAGCCTAGTAGTCTGTATCTCAGTATTCTCCTCGACAACATTTTCTTTCTCTACTGTAAGTACTGACGAAAAATATTCATTTAACGCTTCCCCTATCTCCTCTGATTCCACGCACAACTTCCCACTACTATCCTTGATTGGCCCTAATCTAACTCTAGTCATTCTTTTATTCCTGATATACCTAGAGAAAGCCTTAGGGTTTTCCTTGATCCTATCGCCAATGACTTCTCGTGTCCTCTCCTCGCTCTTCTAAGCTCCCCTTTAGATCATTCCTGGCTAGCCTTCACGTCTCATCCTAAGATAAGCCTTCTTCTTCCACTTGACAAGCGCTTCAACTTCTTGAGTAAACCACGGCTCCCTCGCTCGACAACTTCCTCCCTGCCTGACAGGTACATACTTATCAAGGACACGCAGTAGCTGCTCCTTGAATAAGCTCCACTTTTCGATTGTGCCCATCCCCAGCAGTTTCCTTCCCCATCCTACGCATCCTAAATCTTGCCTAATCGCATCATAATTTCCTTTCCCCCAGCTGTAATTCTTGCCCTGCGGTATATACCTGTCCCTGCACATCGCTAAGGTAAACCTAACCGAATTGTGATCTCTATCTCCAAAGTGCTCACCTACATCTAAATCTAACACCTGGACGGGTTCATTACCCAGTACCAAATCCAATGTGGCATCGCCCCTGGTTGGCCTGTCTACATACTGTGTCAGAAAACCCTCCTGCACACACTGGACAAAAACTGACCCATCTAAAGTACTCGAACTATAGTTCGTTTCCCTCAACAACAGGTATACCGTTTTGGATACTGCTGAGGGGTAAGCAATGGGGTGCAGGTCTCTGGCACAGAGTCTGTCCCTGTTGCTCAGAAGGGAAAGGGGAAGAGGAGCAGAGCATTAGTCATTGGGGACTCCATAGTTAGGGGAACAGATAGGAGGTTCTGTGGGAACGAGAGAGACTCACGGTTGGTGTGTTGCCTCCCAGGTGCCAGGGTACGTGATGTCTCTGATCGTGTTTTTGGGATCCTTTAAGGGGAGGGGGAGCAGCCCCAAGTCGTGGTCCACATAGGCACCAACGACATAGGTAGGAAGAGAGATGGGGATTTATGGCAGAAATTCAGGGAGCTGGGGTGGAAGCTGAGAGCGAGAACAACCGGAGTTGTTATCTCTGGGTTGTTGCCCGTGCCACGTGCTAGCGAAGAGAGGAATAGGGAGAGAGAGGAGTTGAACACGTGGCTGCAAGGATGGTGTAGGAGGGAGTGTTTTGGCTTCCTGGATAATTGGGGCTCTTTCTGGGGTAGTTGGTAAATCTACAAACAGGATGGTCTTCACCTGAACCAGAGGGGTGCCAATATCCTGGGATGGAGATTTGTTAGTGCTCTTCGGGGGGGTTTAAACTAAATCAGCAGGGGAATGGGAACCTAAATTGTAGTTCCAGTGTACAGGCTGTTGAGAGTAGTGAGGTAGGGGATAAGGTTACAGGGACGCAAGAGGGCACTGGCAAGCAAGAACTTGGTTTAAAGTGTGTCTACTTCAACGCCAGGAGCATCCGTTATAAGGTGGGTGAGCTTGCAGCATGGGTTGGTACCTGGGATCCTGATGTTGTGGCCATTTCAGAGACATGGGTAGAGCAGGGGCAGGAATGGATGTTGCAGGTTCCGGGATTTAGATGTTTCAGTAAGAACAGAGAAGAGGGTAAAAGAGGGGGGGGGGGGGGGGCGCGGGTGTGGCATTGTTAATCAAGGAAAGTATTACAGCGGCAGAAAGGACGTTTGAGGACTCGTCTACTGAGGTAGTATGGGCCGAGGTTAGAAACAGGAGAGGAGAGGTCACCCTGTTGGGAGTTTTCTATAGACCTCCGAATAGTTCCAGAGATGTAGAGGAAAGGATAGCGAAGATGATTCTCGACAGGAGCGAGAGTAACAGGGTAGTGGTTATGGGGGAATTTAACTTTCCAAATATTGACTGGAAATACTAAAGTTCGAGTACTTTAGATGGGTCTGTTTTTGTCCAGTGTGTGCAGGAGGGTTTTCTGACACAGTGTGTGGACAGGCCAACCAGGGGCGATGCCACATTGGATTTGGTACTGGGTAAAGAACCCGGCCAGGTGTTCGATTTAGATGTAGGTGAGCACTTTGGCGATAGTGATCACAATTCGGTTAGGTTTACCTTAGCGATGGGCAGGGACAGGTATATACCGCAGGGCAAGAATTATAGCTGGGGGAAAGGAAATTATGATTAGGCAAGATTTAGGATGTGTAGGATGGGGAAGGAAACTGCAGGGGATGGGCACAAACGAAATGTGGAGCTTATTCAAGGAGCAGCTAATGCGTGTCCTTGATAAGTATGTACCTGTCAGGTAGGGAGGAAGTTGTCGAGCGAGGGAGCCGTGGTTTACTCAAGAAGTTGAAGCGCTTGTCAAGAGGAAGAGGGCGGCTTATGTTAGGATGAGACGTGAAGGCTCAGTTAGGGCGCTTGAGAGTTACAAGCTAGCCAGGAAGGATCTAAAGGGAGGGCTAAGAAGAGCAAGGAGAGGACACGAGAAGTCATTGGTGGATTGGATCAAAGAAAACCCTAAGGCTTTCTCTAGGTCTATCAGGAATAAAAGAATGATAAGAGTTAGAACAGGGCCAATCAAGGATAGTAGTGGGAAGTTGTGTGCGGAATCAGAGGAGATAGGGGAAGCGTTAAATGAATAATTTTCGTCAGTATTTACAGTAGAGAAAGAAAATGTTGCCGAGGAGATTTCTGAGATACAGCCTAATAGGCTAGATGGGATTGAGTTTCACAAGGAGGAGGTGTTAGCAATTTTGGAAAGAGTGAAAATAGATAAGTCCCCTGGGCCAGATGGGATTTATCCTAGGATTCTCTGGGAAGCCAGGGAGGAGATTGCAGAGCCGTTGTTGTTGATCTTTATGTCGTCATTGTCGGCAGAAGCATTGCCGGAAGACTGGAGGATAGCAAATGTTGTCCCCTTGTTCAAGAAGGGGAGTAGAGACAGCCCTGGTAATTATAGACCTGTGAGCCTTACTTCGGTTGTGGGTAAAATGTTGGAAAAGGTTATAAGAGATAGGATTTATAATCATCTTGAAAAGAATAAGTTCATTAGCGATAGTCAGCCCGGTTTTGTGACGGGTAGGTCGTGCCTCACAAACCTTATTGAGTTTTTCGAGAAGCTGACCAAACAGGTGGATGAGGGTAAAGCCGTGAATGTGGTGTATATGGATTTCAGTAAGGCGTTTGATAAGGGTCCCCAAGGTAGGCTATTGCAGAAAATACGGAAGTATGGGGTTGAATGTGATGTAGAGCTTTGGATCAGAAATTGGCTAGCTGAAAGAAGACAGAGGGTGGTGGTTGATGGCAAATGTTCATCCTGGAGTTTAGTTACTAGTGGTGTACCGCAAGGTTCTGTTTTGGGGCCACTGCTGTTTGTCATTTTTATAAATGACCTGGATGAGGGTGTAGAAGGCTGGGTTAGTAAATTTGCGGATGACACGAAGGTCGGTGGAGTTGTGGATAGTTTCGAAGGGTGTTGTAGGGTACAGAGGGACATAGATAGGCTGATGGGCTGAGAGATGGCAAATGGAGTTTAACGCGGAGAAGTGTGAAGTGATTCACCTTGGAAGGGGTAACAGCAATACAGAGTACTGGGCTAATGGGAAGATTCTTGGTAGTGTAGATGAGCAGAGCGATCTTGGTGTCCAGGTACATAAATCCCTGGAAGTTGCCACCCAGGTTAATAGGGCTGTTAAGAAGGCATATGGTGTGTTAGCTTTTATTAGTAGGGGGATCGAGTTTCGGAGCCATGAGGTCATGATGCAGCTGTACAAAACTCTGGTGAGGCCGCACCTTGAGTATTGCGTGCAGTTCTGGTCACCGCATTCTAGGAAGGATGTGGAAGCTTTGGAAAGGGTGCAGAGGAGATTTACAAGGATGTTGCCTGGTGTGGAAGGAAGCTCTTACGAGGAAAGGCTGAGGGACTTGGGGTTGTTTTCGTTAGAGAGAAGGAGGAGGAGAGGTGACTTAATAGAGACATATGAGATAATCAGAGGGTTAGATAGGGTGGATAGTGAGAGTCTTTTTCCTCGGATGATGATGGCAAACACGAGGTGACATAGCTTTAAGCTGAGGGGTGAAAGATATAGGACAGATGTCAGAGGTAGTTTCTTTACGCAGAGAGTAGTCGGGACGTGGAACGCCCTGCCTGCAACAGTAGTAGACTCGCCAACTTTAAGGGCATTTAAGTGGTCATTGGATAGACATATGGATGAAAATGGAATAGTGTAGGTCAGATGGTCGGCACAACATCGAGGGCCGAAGGGCCTGTACTGCGCTGTAATATTCTAATTCTAATTCCAATTCTATAGTATTTCCAGTCAATATTTGGAAAGTTAAAGTCCCCCATAACAAATACCCTGTTACTCTCGCTCTTGTTGAGAATCATCTTCGCTATCCTTTCCTCTACATCTCTGGAACTATTCGGAGATTTATAGAAAACTCACAACAGGGTGACCTCTCCTCTCCTGTTTCTAACCTCGGCCCATACTACCTCAGTAGACGAGTCCTCAAACGTCCTTTCTGACGCCGTAATACTCTCCTTGATTAACAATGCCACCCCTCCCCCTTTTACCATCGTCTCTGTTCTTTCTGAAACATCTAAATCCCGGAACCTGCAACATTCCTTCCTGTCCCTGCTCTACCCATGTCTCCGAAATGGCCACAACATCGAGATCCCATATTCCCATATTCCTACAAATCTTTTACAATCATGTCTAATTCCATGTCTCCTTTCAAAGTGAATTTCTTTCCCTCTCGATTACTCCCTGGTGTTGATTTTCAGCTCTTACAACACCACTGTTGCCCACACTAAGAAAGTTTAGATCCATAAAATGTATGAGCTGAGCTACCAGCCAATTCCGGCATGGCCAGCACATTGCCTCATGCGGTGCAGAGCTCTAGCCCGAGTGTACATTGCATGCATTAATACCAGGAGGAGTTGTCGAATGTCACGCCAAACTGCTATTCCAGCAGCTTTGATGCACGTCTTTGAAACTTGGTCTGTGAATGTCCACTGACCACCTGTGTTAGTCATTCAGCTGAACAAAAGTTCAGCAGCACGAGGAACCCCTCTAGTGTTAGTTAAAAGGACCAGGCATCCAACCTATAGTTGAAGGGCTTTTGACTTACTTCTGCTTTTGTAAAGTTAGTGGAGGTGCTGTGGATGGTTTTCTGGAGGTTGTGTTGTGAGCTACTGCAGACATTCAGGGAGAACAGAGGCTGTTGGTGACCCAAATCTGGACGTGGTCTGGGGACTACAGTTACAGTGTCTGTGGGTCTGTCACATCACCAACAAATGGAGCAGAGGCTGCAGAGAGGGGAAGCTCTGTACAGAATGAGGAGGAGGCGGCTCTTCCCTACCTACCCCGGGCTTTCCAGGAGCACTTTTCCTACCTACACCTAACCCAGGAACAGTGTGTGAGGTGACTCTGATTCAATAGGGAGGTGGTCACAGAGCTGTGTCACCTCCTGCAGCACGACCTGGAGCCTCAGATCAGGGTGAGAACGGAGCTGTCAGTGACTGTTAAGGTCACATTTTCATTGAACTTGTATGTATCTGGAGTTTTCCAGGCAGGGGCGGGCGCCGTATTCAAAATGGAGTCATAGACAGTGATAGTCATAGAGTCATCTACCAAACAGAAGCTGCCCATTCGGTCCATCGAGACAGTGCCGACTCGGTCTGGAGCAATTCAGTCAGTCCTACCCCTCGGTTCAATCCCCGGAGCCCTGCAGGTTCACTTCCTTCAAGCACCCATCCAGTTTCCTGTTGAAATTGGAAGGAAGGATCAAATTGTAAGGAGGTAAAGCTGGTAGCAACAGGTAGATAAAGTAGAAAGTGATATTGGAAGGCAGGTGAAACAAAGATGAGCATCAACTAGAATGCAGAATGTCAGGAAGACACGGTTATGGGCACTGTACCTGAATGCACACAGTAGCACGTCGATGATTTAAAGGCCCAAATAGAGATAAACGAGTATGATCTCAGATTATTCCAAATTCAAATAACAGTAAATTTCCCTTTGAATGCTTTAAATAACCATTCATATCAATTAAATTTTGCTTATCGATTCCAATTTCTTATTCCCAGACTTGGTGATATTGCATTTTTTAGTGAAGACAGAAGTGCGTGCAACTATTTCTCCTTCTCAAGCACTTTGTCTCATTGATAATGATTGTTGCAGCAAGGTTAATGTCTTGCTTGTCTCCAAGGGGGCGGAGCAAAGCATTCTCCGCTGCGCCGCTTAACGTAACCCTTCTGTTTTAATGGAAAATAACTAAACTCCCTTTTCAATGTTTTTTGGTATCCTTAGGATTTTCAAACAACAAAATCTTTAGTACCATTATCAACTTCGAAGGAAACCATCTCCATCAGGAAAGACAGCATTTTAGATCAAACTCGAATTGTTTCCAAACTTTTAGCATCTTTTGTAAGAGGTTTCTAATCCAAGGATTTTTTTAATAAAACAAAGATGATTCCAAATTCCAATTCACTGCAATAAATATTTAAAAATCAAAACAGCCAATGTTATATGAGTGAGTCCTATGTCCGGAACTTAAGACTCCCCCAAAACTCGACATGCTAAACTTGAAAGTTCATTGTGGTATCAAATGACACTTCCAGTTTTTTTTTCAATTTAACAGGTCAATTATCCTTAACAGTATTAATTTAATTCAGACTTATTAACTACACACAGAACAGAATAGCATGTGCTTATTTTAAAAGATAGGTAAATTACATCATTTTTCTTGTTCTTCAGGCGCCTTTTCAAATGACTGTAATAAAACCAAAAACTAAAGAAAAAGTTATTTAACATTCTTAAAACAAAAAGATTTAACATCAGCTCCTTCCACAAACTTTAATCTTTCCCATGAACTCCTTTGCTTATCCTTCTCTCCCTTAAAACCAATATCCAATTCCTGACATTTGCTACTTAAAACAGTCAGTAAAACATGTCTTTAATTTAAACTCCAAAAAAAAACGAGAACAGATTTTAAACTGGAACTCCAATGAAAGCAGGAGTTGTAAACTTCTAATTGGATTTCTGCCAAACATCTTCAGACCTTCAAGGCTGAAGCTTATCTTTTAGAAAATTGTTCATTGCCTTTTCACAGTTGCAAAACTAACTTTTAAAATCAAAATAAAATTTTAACTTAAAATATAATTCAATTTTATATCCCATTCCTGGGTGCACAATCTTAAATCGAAATGAACACACTCAACAATCACCTTTCACACTCGGTCAATTCCAAACAACTTAATAGACTCATGCTTTCAACATTAAAGTCAGACAACAAAGAGTTAACGACAGTCAGTTCTACAGAACACAAGTTTCACAGAACACAAGCTGCACATCCCAGACATTCAATTCATTCATGGACGCTTCCAACAATCACACATTTGAATCAAAGATACAGTAACTTGTTTTAACTCTAAAACATAGTCCTTTGTGTCACACTGCCATAAACTTAGTGAATACCATTTTTCCTTTTTTTTTCACTGCCAGCTGGCAGCTAATGGACCCTTCCGGTCCCCACTCAAGCATCATCTTTTTTCACTGGCCATCCTTATGTAGAACCGTTAGAATCTACTCTCAGAGGTTCGCTTTTAACCTAGCGCAACTTGTAGTAGACCGTCTCCTGGCTATCTGTCGGGTCACAAGTCTGTCCGTATTTCATACAACAAGCTTATGATAATATACGCATACATATATTCCAAACCCTCCTTGACAGTGCCTATGTCTCTTAACGAACTACCTACCACCGTTTGACCATTGTTCAGATCCTGTTCACAAACTTGGCATTCGTTGGTCACGAAACACCACCCGGTCCCGGGATAAGCTTCTGTTAGATACTCACCCGGTATTCCTGATGGCATCAAGCGACCGCCGAATCCTCTTCTCAAGTTCGGGATCAGGTTTCTGCCAACTCCCCCTTGGGCCCTTCGGGGTTACAGAAGAGCTGACTTACACCTGATCCTGCCGACTACGCCAATTGCTAGCGGGAATGAATCTAGAAGAATCACTCGACACTCAGGTCTGCTCCAATGTCAAACAGTTTATTACACCGGCAGGGAGCAGGTCACTGGGCTGTCCAGATGCCTCTCCACCGAACAAAGGAAAATCCACAACAGATATGCAGTTACTCAGCCCATCCCGGCTGGACATGGTCCAATCATAATGGTTATTGATTCCATACATTACACATATTACCAATTAGATTACTCATTAGGCATCATGTGGCTACGTGATCAGCTCGTGCAAGCCCCCTGATCACCATTGATGATCTCAGGCCCCATCAATTATCCTTGAGATTTCCAATTGTCACTTTTAATTGGGCCTGCATTCCTGAGGGTGCTGTGCAGTCTGCAGTTACACTGATAAGAGGGGCTCCCTCGGTGTCTGTGCTGTGCTGTACCAGGCTCAAACTGCAAGCTAAGTAACTTGACCCACAATGCCTCGGGTCAATACTCCATATTGTTACACAATATGTAGCTATACTTTCAACTTATATATGAAAGTATATATATATATATATATATATATATTCTCTAGGATTATATTAATCTACTTACTCAAATAACATTTGAACAGTATGATATTTACTGCAGATGCCTCTGTGCTTGGGAATACCCTACAACAGTAGAATGAAAGGTAGGTAGTTAGTTTGATCTTAGAGTAGGTTAAAGCTTCGGCACAGCATCGTGGGCTGAAGGGCCTGTACTGTGCTGTACTGTTCTATGTTCGATGTTCTCTAAAATCTGTATAGACATAGTAGACATACGACCCGTGACAGGTGAGAAAGGCTTTCTGGCTATGGATCGGATGTTAGAAGCTATTATTAAATATGTTATAGGCGGGCACGTGGAAAAAATCAAAGTGATCAGACAGAGTCAACATGGTTTTGTGAAAGGGAAATCATGTTTAACCAATTTACTGAAGTTCTCTGAAGAAGTAACATATGAGGTGGATAACGGGGAACCGGTGGATGCATGTACATAGATTACCAGAATACATTCGATATGGTGCCAAATCAAGAGTTATTTCGGAAAATAAAAGCTCATGTTATACAGAGTAACATATTGACATGGATAGAAAATTGGCTAGCTAAAAGGAAAATAGAGAGTAGGCGTCAATGGGTCATTTTCTGGTTGACAGGTTGTAACGAGTGGTGTGCCACAGGGATCAGTGCAGGGAACTAAAAGTTTTGCAATTTTAATAAATGACTTGGATGAAGGGACCGAAGGTCTGGTTAATAAATCTGTTAATGACACAAAGTTGTGAAGAGGACATAAGGAGGCTACAAAGGGACATAGATAGGTTGAGTGAGAGGGCAAAGATCTGGCAAATGGAGTATAATGTGGGAAAATATGAAATTGTCCATATGGCAGGAATAATAAAAAAAGCATATTGTCTGAATGGTGAGCGATTGCGGAGCTCTGAGATGCAGAGGGATCTGGGTGCCCTGGTGCATGAATTACATAAGGTTACTCTGCAGGTTCAACAAGTAATTAGGAAAGTTAATATAAGTTTATCACTTATTGTGAGCGGAATTGAATACAGAAGTAGGGAGGGCATTGTTGAAACCATATCTGGCATGCTGTGTGCACCATTGGTCTTCTTATTTAAGGAAGGATGTAAATGCTTTGGAAGCAGTCTAGAGAATGTTTACTGGACTAATATGGGCGGGCCGTCATATTAGGAAAGGTAGGACAGGCTAGGCTTATATTCACTGGCGTTTGGAAGAGTAAGAGGCGGCCTGATCGAAACATATAAGATTCTGAGTGCGGGACAGAGCAAGTGAGGGCGACAAAGAGAGAAGTAGAGGGAGAGAAATAGAGAGATAGAGATAGAGCTCAGCTCATCTGCTGCTGAAACCCTCATCCATACCTTTGTTAACATGAGACTTGACTATTCTAACACACTCCTGGCTGGTCTCCCACATTCTACTAACTGCAACCTTGTGGTCATCCAAAACACTGCTGCCATCTTCTAATTTGCACAAGGTTCTGTTCACCCAACATCCCTGTGCTCACTGACCTACATTAGCTCTTGGTCCAGTAACGCCTCATTTTTATTATTCTCCCTCCAGTGATCAAATCCCTCCATGGCCTCATCCGTCTGATTATCCCAATACTCTGTCAATTTCCAATATTCCTGGTGCTGTGGAAGTTTGTATTCATAAAATGGTGTGAGCTGCACTGTCGGTCACATCCAGCACATTGTACAGGACACCCAGGCTGACCGGGGTGCTAGTGTGGGTGTAACGTGTGTGTGTCTGTAGTGTGAGGAGGGTCTGAATCTGGTGTCAATCAGCCATTCCAGCAGCTTTGATGTACGTCTTTGAACCTTGGTCTGTGCATGTCCACTGACCGCCTATGTTAGTCTCTCTCAGCTGAACATATATTCAGCAGCACGCGGAACCCATTCTAGTGTTATTTAAAAGAACCAGGCATCCAACTTGCAGGTGTGGGGTTTTGACTTACTTCTGCTATTGTAAAGTTAGTGGAGGTGCTGCAGATGGTTTTCTGGAGGTTGCGTTGTGAGCTGCTGCAGACATTCAGGGACGACAGAGGATTTGGTGACCCAACTCTGGACGAGGTATGGGGACGGTAGTTACAGTGTCTCTGTGTCTGTAACATGATCAACAAATGGAGCAGAGTCTGCAAATCGGGAAAGCTTTGTACAGAAGGAGGAAGAAGGGGCACTGCCCTACCCACCCTGGGTTTTCCAAGAGCAAAAAGAGCATTGGGCCTAATACCGAGCCCTGGGGAAAACCACTGTATACTCACATCTAGTCTGAACAGCAACCTTTCACCACTTCTCTCTGTTTACTGTTCCTTAGCGAATGCTATATTCACACAGTCACTGTCCCTTTAATCCATAGGGTTCAGTTTTCCTAACCTGTCTATTGAATGTCAATTGATCAAACACCTTTTGAAAGTCCATATATATAACTTCAATCACACCACCCTCATCAACCCTCTCCATTGTTTTATCAAAGAACTCCATCAAGTTTACCTCACCACCACCTCTCTCCACTCCTTCACTGTTGTTAAATTATCAGACTGCTTCTCCGACATCCAGTACTGGATGAGCAGAAATTTCCTCCAATTAAGTATTGGGAAGACTGAAGCCATTGTTTTGACTCCCCACTCCAAGTCTGTTCCCTTGCTATTGATCCCATCCCTCTCCCTGGTAACAGTCTGAGATTCAGACAGTTTGTTTGCAAGCTTGGTGTCATATTTGACCACTAAATGAGTTTTAACCTCATTTTCAGGATATCATTACAACCACATATTTTCACCTCAGTGACATCGCCCGACTTCACCCCTGTCTCAGCCCATCTGCTGCTGAAACCTCATTCATGCCTCATCACCTCTCAATGTGATTATTCCAACTCACTCCTGGATGGTCTCCCACATCTACTCTCTGTAAACTTGAGGTACTCCACAAATTCTGCTGCCCATGTCCTAACTCCCTGTTCACCTAGCACTGACAAACATTGACTGCTGATTAAGCAATGTCTTTATTTTAAAATTCTCCACCTTGTTTTCCCTCCATGGCATCGCCCTCCATCCTATATATGTAATATCCTCCAACCCCACAACCCTTAAAGATATCTGCATTCCTCTCTTTCTGGCCTCTTGTGTGTACCTGATTTGAATTACTCCACCATTGGGGAGGCTGCACCTTCAGTTGTTTAGGTGCCAAGCTCTGGAATACTCTCCCTACAGAGCTCCACCTCTCTGCCTCTCTACCTCTCCACACACTTTCCTTATTTGAGATACTCCTTAAACCTACCTCTTTCACCAAACTGTTGGTCATCTCTCCCAATATCTCCATATATGGCTCAGTGTGATACATACAACCCTCCAGTCCCTTGTCGCCACTCTCATATCCAAGGAGGATTGGAAGATTCTGGCCAGTGCCTCTGCTGTTTCCACCATTCCTTCTCTCAGCAAGTCTTATGCATCCCATCCAGACCGGGTAAATACTCTACTTTATTGTGGTACAAAAGCTGTTGGATTGAAAGGGGTTAACTGAACCTGTTTGTTCAGTGACTGTAATTAATGTCGTTCTCTATGGACCTTAATTGTGTCACTGGAGGGCTTCCCGCTTCTATTAATAGGAGGCTGCTTTCAATGTGTTATCCCAGAGTGTCAGCAGCAGCATCACCGACGGCAGTAACAGGGAAAAGCAGCTCCAGTGAGAGAGAGAGGATAGATGAGAATCTGAGAACAACAGATTGGAATGTTACAACAATGGGTCAGAATCTCAGAACAATAGATTGGAATGTTACAACAATGGGTCAGAATCTCAGAACAATAGATTGGAATGTTGCAACAATGAGCAGGAGTTTATCCTTTTGGTTTGGCTATGTTACTGCAGGTTATTCCTGGATGACATTAGCGGATCGGATCTATTGCGCACTGAAGATGACTCAGTGCATTTATTATCCTATCCTCGCTGCTATTGGTGTCCCTGGTAAGTCTCTCTATCCAGCTATTACTTCTATGATCAACTGTTCTTAAGAACGAACATCTCCATAATATCGTCCTCCATGTAAGCCCATTTGCGGCATAAACTCTGATCTGTGCCTTTGTCAAATCTACTATACCAATGCTGTCCTGGTTACCATCCCTGTTACAAACTGCAATAAACAACAGTCTAGCCAAAACTCTGCTATCCATATCCAAACTCGCACAAAGTCTCATTCACCCAACATCCCTTTGCTCAGTGACCTACATTGGTTTCTGTAGAACAAAGTATACTGGAAGAAATAAATGGGGTGTGTAAGAAAGGTACCACAATAATCATGGGTCACGTTAATCTACACGTAGATTGGGCAAATCAGATTGGCAAAGGTAGCCTGGAGAATTAGTTCATAGAGTTTATTCGTGAAAATTCATTAGAGCAACACGTTCCAGAGTCAACCAGGAGCAGGCTGTTCTGGAACTGATAATGTGCAGTGAGACAGTATTAATCAAGAACCTCATGGTAAAGGAGCTTCTAGGCAACAATGATCATAACATGATAGAATTTCAACGTTCAGATTGAAGGGAAAACTGTGGTCTAAGACTGTGTTTCTTTACCAAAATTAAGGTAATTATAAGGATATGAAGGCATATTCAACTAAAGTAAACTGGGAAACTAGAGTAAAAGCTAGAACAGTACAGATGCAGTGGCTGACTTTTAAGGAGATGCTTAAAAACTCTCAGCAAAGATATATCTCAGTGAGAAAGAAAGCCTCTTGGAGGAGGTTGCATCATACGTGGTTAAATAGGGAAGTTAAGGACAATATTAAATTGAAAGAAACACTGTACAATTCTGCAAATATTAGTGGTAGGTGAGAAGATTGGACAGGTTTTAAGAACCAGCAACGAATGACAAAAGAAAATAAGAGTGTAAAAGTATAGTGTGGGAGAAAGCTACCTAGCAATATAAACAGAGAGTAAGAGTTTCTACAAGTATTTAAAAAGGAAAAGAGTAACTAAAGTTAGTGTTCGTCTTCTAGAGAGTGAGTTTGGGGAATTAATCATAAGAAACAAGGACATGGAGGAGGGGTTGAACAGATATTTTGTGTCTGTTTTCACTTTAGAAAACTTAGAAAACCTTCCAAAGATACTAAATCAAGAGGCAAAAAGGGAGATAGGAAATTCAAATAATCACCCTCACCAGGGAAAAGGTACTGGGAAAGCTATTTCACCTAAAGTCTGAAAGGACCTGCCATCCTTGGTGAACTGAAATTGTTAAAGATAGTATTAAACTTAAAGAAAAAGCATATAACTATGCAAAAATCAGTGGCAGGTCAGAAGATTGGGCAGATTATAAACAGCAGCAAAGAACAGTTAAAGATTAATAGGAGGTAAAAATTAGAATACGAGAGAAAACAGGCAAGAAATAAAAAAGACAGATAGTAAGAGGTTCCAAATATTTAAAGAAGAGTTAACAACGTGAGCGTTGGTCCTATAGAATGTGAGTCTGGTAATTAATAATGAATAATAAGGAGATAACAGGTGAATTGAACATGAATTTTGCTTCAGTCTTCACTATAGAGAATACAAGTAACATCCCAGTATTAGCAGTAAGCCAGGAAATGGAAGGGATGGAGGAACTCAAGAAAATTCCAATAACCAGGGAAGTGGTATTGAGCAAGTAGATGGAGCTGCGG
Source organism: Heterodontus francisci (assembly GCF_036365525.1). Taxonomy (NCBI): domain Eukaryota; kingdom Metazoa; phylum Chordata; class Chondrichthyes; order Heterodontiformes; family Heterodontidae; genus Heterodontus; species Heterodontus francisci. Next base: position 2,796,514 of record NW_027140336.1, read on the forward strand.
GCTGACAAGTTCCCAGGTCCTGATGGGCTTCATTCTAGGGTGGTAAAAGATAGTGGCTAGTGAGATAGTTGATGCATTAGTTTTAATTTTCCAAAATTCTCTAGATTCGGGGAAGGTTCTGTTAGATTGAATATAGTGAATGTAACTCCTTTATTCAAAAAGTAAGGGAGACAGAAAGCAGGAAACTACAGGCCAGTTAGTTTAACATCTGTCTTAGGTAAAATGTTAGAAGCTATTATTAAAGATGATGTAGCAGGGCATTTAAATAGATCAAGGTAATCCGGCAGAATCAACATGAGTTTGTGAAAGGGAAATTATGTTTAATCAATTTATTGCAGGTCTTTGAAGAAGTAACATGTGCTGTGGATAAAGGGGAACTGATGGATGTATTGTACTTAGATTTTCAGAAGGCCATTAATAAGGTGCCACGTCAAAGGTTATTGCGCAAAATAAAAGCTCATGCTTTAGGGGTAAAATATTGGCATGGATAGAGGATTGACTAGCTAACAGGAAACGGAGAGTAGTCATAAATGGGCCATTTTCTGCTTGGCAAGATGTGACGAGTGGTCTGCCATAGTAATATGTGCTGGGGTCCCAACTTTTTACAATTTATATAAATGACTTGGATGAAGGGACTGAAGGTATGGTTGCTAAATTTGCTGATGACACAACGATAGACAGGAAAGTAACTTGTGAATAAGACATAAGGAGGCTACAAAGGGATATAGATCAGTTAAGTAAGTGGGAAAAGATCTGATAAATGGAGTATAATGTGGGAAAATGTGAAATTGTCTGTTTTGGCAGGTAGAAAAGAAGCATATTTCTATCGTGAGAGATTGCAGAGCTCTGAGATGCAGAGCGATCAGGGTGTCCTAGTGCATGAATAACAAAAGGTTAGTATGCAGTTTCAGCAAGTAATTAGGAAAGCTAATAGAATGATATCATTTATTGGAATGGGAATTGAACATAAAAGTAGGGAGGTTATGCTACAGTTATACAGGACATTGGTGAGACAATATATGTAGTACTGTGTAAAGTATTGGTCTCCTTATTTAAGGAAGGATGTAAATGTATTGGAAGCATTCAGAGAAGGTTGTCCAGACCAATTCCTTGAATGGGCAGGTTGTCTTATGAGAAAAGGTCGGAAAGGCTAGGCTTGTATCCACTGGAGTTTAGAAGAGCAAGAGGCGACTTGATTGAAACATATATGATACTGAGGGTTCTTGACAGGGTGGATGTGGAAAGGATGTTTCCCCTTGTGGGAGAATCCAGAACTAGGGGTCACTGTTGAAAGGTAAGGGGTCGCCCATTTAAGACAGAAATGAGGAGAACATTTTTTTCAGTGGGTCGTGAGTCTTTGAAACTCTTTTCCTCAAAAGGCAGTGGAAACAGAGTCTCTGAATATTTTTAAAGCAGAGGTAGATAGATTCTTGATAGGCAAGTGGGTGATTGTTTATTGGGGGAAGGCGGGAATGTGGATTGAGGTTACAATCAGATCAGCCATGAAGTTATTGATTGGCAGAGCAGGCTCGAGGGACCAAGTGGCTTACTCCTGCTCCTAATTCATATGTTTCTATGCTCGTATGACAAGTCCCCAGGATCAGATGGCCTGCATCCAAGGGCGTTAAAGTATGTGGCTGCAGAGATAGTGGAGGCATTGATTATAATCTTCCAAAATTCCTTAGATTCTGGATGGATCCCATCGGATTGGAAAATAGAAAATGTAACACATTTATTCAACAAAGGAGGGAGACAGAAAACAGGAACCTATAGGGCAGTTAGCCTAATATTTGTCATAGGGAGTTGCTGGAATCCATGAATAAGGAGGTTATAACAGCATACCTAGAAAATCATTATGGGACCAGACAGAATCAACATGGTTTTGTGAAAGGGAAATCATATGTAACTTATTTATTAGAGCTCTTTGAGGAAGTGACAAGCAAGGTGGATAAAGGGGCACCTGTAGATGTGGTGTACTTGGATTTCCAAAAGGCACGTATAGGGGGTTACATATTGGCATGGATAAAGGATCGGATAGCTAAAAGGAAACAGAGACTAGGGATAAATGGGTCTTTTTTGCGTGGGAAATCAGTAACTACAGGAATCAGTGCTGGGGCATCAACTATTTACAATCCATATCAATGACCTGGGTGCAGGGACAGGATGTGTGGTAGCTCAATGTGCCGATGACATCAAGATGGGAAGGAAAATAAGTCGTCAAGAGGAGACAAAGAGTTTATAAAGGCACATAAATAGGTTAAGTGAGATTGGCAAAAATTTGGCCGATGGGGTATAATGTGATAAAATGTGACCGTGTCTACTTTGGCAGGAAGACTAGAAAAGCAATATACTATTTAAATGTCGAGAGAATGCAGAACTCGGTGGTACAGTGGGATCTGAGTGTCCTGGTACATGAATAAGAAAGAGTTAGTATACATAGACAGCAAGTGAATAGGAAGGCAAATGGAATGTTCGTGTTTATTGCAAAGAGAATCATGTATAAAAGTGGGGACGTTTTACTGCAGCTGTGCAGGGCTTTAGTGAGAACTCATCAGGTGTACTGTGTACAGTTTTGGTCTTCTCATTTGATAAAAACGATACAATTGCGTTAGAAGCCGGTCAGACAAAGTTCACTTGATTCATTGAGCGATTGAAAGGTTCATTTTACGAAAAAAGGTTGAAAAGGTTGTGCTATTGGATTATGAAAGAATAAGAGGTGATCTGAGTGAAACATGGAATATCCTGAGCGGACTTGATAGTGGACTTGTTTCCTCTTGTGGAGGAGACTGGAACTATGGGGTACAGTACAAAAATAAGAGTTCAGCCATGTAAAGCCATGATCTTATCGACTGGTGGAGCAGGCTCAAAGGGCCGTATGGCCTAGTCGTGCTCCTGAGTCCCATGTTCCTATGTCCAGTAACACCTCAATTTGAATATTCTCACTCATATGATCAAATCCCTCCATGTCCTCACCCCTCTGAGTATCTCAATCCCCTGTCCATTTCCAATATTCCTGAAACTTGTTCATCTTAAAGTCTCCTTCTAATTCCCTTTTTAAAGTGAGTTTCTTTCCTTCTGTCTCTCTCCCTGACCACACATTTCATCTCTGCAGCTCCACTTGTGCTGTGGAAGTTAGGATCCATAAAATGGTGTGAGCTGCACAGCCGGTCACATCCAGCACATTGTACAGGACACCCAGGCTGACCATGGTGCTAGTTTGGGTGTAACGTGTGTGTGTCTGTAGTGTGAGGAGGGGTCTGAATATGGTGCCAATCAGCCATTCCGGTAGCTTTGATGTACGTCTTTGAAACTTGGTCTGTGCATGTCCACATGTCCACCTGTGTTAGTCACTCTGAGCTGCACGTACATTCAGCAACCCTCCAGTCTTATTTAAAATGACCAGGCATCCAACTTACAGGTGAGGGGCTTTTGACTTACTTCTGCTATTGTAAAATTAGTGGAGGTGCTGTGGATGGTTTTCTGGAGGTTGTGTTATGAGCTGCTGCAGACATTCAGGGAGGACAGAGGATTTGGTGACCCAACTCTGGATGAGGTATGGGGACTGTAGTTACAGTGTCTCTGGGCCTGTAACACGACCAACAAATGGAGCAGAGGCTGCAGAGAGGGGAAGCTCTGTAAAGAGGGAGGAGGAGAAGGCTCTGTCCTACCCAACCCGGGTTTTCCAAGAGCAAAAAGAGCAGTGGTCCTAATACCAAGCCCTGGGGAACACCACTGTATACTCCTATCGAGTCTGAACAACAACCTTTCACCACTTCTCTCTGTTTACTGTTCATTAGCTAATGTTATATCCACACAGTGACTGTCCCATTAATCCATGGGTTCAGTTTTCCTAATCTTTCTATTGAATGCCACTTGAACAAACACCTTGTGAAAGTCCATATATATAACTTCAATCACACCACCCTGATCAACCATGTCCATTGTTTTATCAAAGAACTCCATCAAGTTTACCTCACCACCATCTCGCTCCACTCCTCCACTGTTGTTAAATTATCAGACTGCTTATCTGATATCCAGTACTGGATGAGCAGAAATTTCCTCCAATTAAATATTAGGAAGACAGAAACTATTGTTTTTACTGCCCCACTCCAACTCTGTTCCCTTGCTTTTACTTCCATCTCTCTCCCTGGTAACAGTCTGAGATTCAGACAGTCTGTTTACAACCTTAGTGTCATGTTCGGGACAACATTAATTGGCAGATGCACAAATGTGGGTTAATTAAGGAAAATCAGCATGGATTTGTTCAGTGAAAATGGTGTTTAACGAACTTGCTGGAGTTATTTGAAGAGGTATAAAGGAAGCTTGATGAGGGCAATGTTGTTAATGCGGTGTAAATGGAATTCCAAAAGACATTTGATAAAGTGTCACACAACAGACTTGTGAGCAAAGTTATGGCTCATCAAATAGAAATGACAGTAGCAACATGAAACTAAATTGGTTGACTGACAGGGAACAGAGAGAAGTGATTAATGGATGCTTTTCGGGCTGGAGAAGGGTTTGTAGTGGAATCAAAGCAAAATATTGCCGATGCTGGAAATCTGAAATAAAAACAAAAAGTACTGGAAATACTCAGCAAGTCTGGCAGCATCTGTGGAGAGAGCAGCAGAGTTAATAAAAACAGCAAGTGCTGGAAATACTCAGCAGGTCAGGAAGTATGTATGGAGAGAGAAGCAGAGTTAATGTTCCAGGTTTGTGACGTTTCATCAGAACTGGCAAAGGTTTGAAATGTAATAGGTTTTAAGCAAGTAAAGCGGGTGTGGGGCTGTAAACACAAGGACATAAATGTGGGCATTAGAGCAGTGGTGGGGATGGAGGGTGTTGACATGACAAGCGAGCGGAACCTCAGGGTCATGCTTTTGGACTGCGCGGAGGTGTTCCACAAAGCGCTCACCCAATCTGTGTTTGACCTGCTGCGGTGTTCCAGTGAACATCAACGCCAGCTCGAGGAACAGCACCTCGTTGTCCGATTAGGCACTCTACAGACTTCCGTACTGAATATTGAGTTCGTTAAGTTCAGAGCATGACAGGCCCATTTTATTGTTATTTTGTTTGATCAGTTATTTTACCATGTCCCAGCATTAAACTGGGATTTTTTATGTTGGTGATTTTAGCCAGGGCTGTTCATTATTCTATCATTTAACACCCTCTCTGCACTAACGCTTTGTCTTTCACCACACCACAAGCACACTCTCTTTGCTTTTGCTCCTTGACCTCCGCGTCAGTAAATCTCTCAGACCCTCTGTTCCATCAACACCCCTTTAGTTCTCTTTTTCCCCACCCCTGCTTTATTTAATTAAATACTATTACATTTCTAACCTTGGCAGTTCTGATGAACCGTCACAGACGTGAAACATTACCTCTGGTTTTCTCTCTCCCCAGATGCTGCCAGACCTGCAGAGTATTTCCAGCACTTTTTGTTTTTATTTAAGATTTGCAGTGGAGTTCCCCAGGAATCAGTGTTGGGACCCTTTCTCTTCCTGATATATATTAATGACCTAGACCTTGGTGTACAGGGAACAATTTCAAATTTTGCAAATAATACGAAACTTGGAAGCATTGTGAACTGAGAGGAGGATAGTGTATAACTTCAAAAAGACATAGACAAGCTGGTTGAATGGGCAGACAGGTGGCAGATGAAGTTCAATGTGGAGAAATGTGAAGTGATTCATCTTGGTAGGAAGAACATGGAGAGACAATACAGAATAAAGGGTACAATTTTAAAGGCGGTGCAGGAGCAGAGGGACCTGGGTGCATATGTGCGTAGGTCATTGAAGGTAGCAGAACAGGTTCAGAGAGAGCGGTTAATAAAGCATACAGAATCCTGGGCTTTATTAACAGCGGCATGGAACACAAGAGCAAGGAGGTTATTTTGAACTTGTATAAGACACTAGTTCAGCCTTAGCTGCAGTATTACGTCTAGTTCTGGTCGCCACACTTCAGAGAACGTGAAGACATTGGAGAGTATGAAAAGACATTCAGAAGAATGGTTCCAGGGATGAAGAATATCAGTTATGAAGATAGACTGGAGAAGTTGGAACATTTTCCTTAGAGAAGAGAAGGCTGAGAGGAGATTTGGAAAAGCAATTCAAAATTATGAGCTGTCTGGACAGAGTGGATAAGAGAAAAACTGTTCCCATTCCTGAAAGGATCGAAAACGAGAAGGCAAAGAATGAAGGTAATTGGTAAAAGAAGCAGAAGTTGACATGAGGAAAACTTTTTCACACAGTGAGTGGTTAAGGTCTGGAATGCACTACCTGAGAGTTTGGTGGAGGCAGATTCAATCGAGGCATTCAGGAGGAAATTGGATAGCTATCAGAAAAGGAAGATTGTACAGAGTTACAGGGAGAAGGCAGGGGAGTGACACTAGATGAATTGCTCTTTTAGAGAGCTAGTGCAGACACGATGGACTGAATGGCCACCTTCTGTGCTGTAACAATTCTGTCATTCTGTGACATTCGACCACAAAATGAGCTTCCATCCTTATATTTCTGCCATCACTATGACCACCTATTTCCACCTCAATAAAATTTCCCAACTTCACCCCTGTCTCAACTCAACTGCTGCTGAAGCTCTCACACATTCTTTCATTACCTATCGACTAGACTATTCCAACTCATTCTCCCACATTCTACTATCTGTAAACTTGAGGTCATTTAAATCTCTGCTGCCTGTGTCTTAACTCAAAACAAGTCCCATTCCCCAATCACTGACGTACATCAGTTCACAGTCAAGTTTTCAGTCTTGATCTTAAAATTCTCAACCATGTTTTCAAATCCCTTCATGGCCTTGCTCCTCACTATCTCTGAAGTCTCCTCCAGCCCCACAGTCCTCCGAGATATCTCTGCTCCTCTAATTCTGGCCTCTTGTGCATCCCTGATATTAATTACTCCACCATTGGTGGCCACACCTTCAGTTGCCTCGGCCCCAGCTCTGGAATATCCTCCCTTTCCAGCTCCACCTCTCCACCTCGCTTTTATCCTTTAAGAAACTCCTTTCAGCCCTGCCTCTTTGCCACTCTGGCAGCACCTTAAGTTTAATATTCTCATTCTTGTGTTTGAATCTCTCCATGGCCTCACCCCTCCAATTAGTCCCATTCCCCTACACATTCCTACATTCCTACAAGTCTTTTGCCTGAAAGTCATTTCTTCATTTCCCCTTTTAAATAACTGCTTGAAAAGGCACGGTTTGAAAATTGAGGGTCGCACTTTTTGGGCAGAGATGAGGAGATTTTTTTTCTCTCTCAGAGGGTCAGGTGACTTTGGAACATTCTGCCTCTGAAGGTGGTGAAGGCGGGTTCATTGAATAATTTTAAGGTTGAGGTAGATGGATTCTTGTTAGGCAAGAGAATCAAAGGTTATCAGGGGTAGATGGAAACACAAACATATCAGCCATGATCTTAATAATTGGGCTGCATGGCCTACTTCTGCTCCTAATACATACAATCCTCTGGTCGTTCTCGCTGTATCTACCCCTAGCCATGCTTTTCAGCTGTAGAGCACCACTAGGCCCAACGCCATAAAAGCTTGGATCCATAAAATGGTAACAGCAGAGCTGCCTGTCACTTCCAGTGCTCTATGCTGGGCAGGGGTCCAGCCCCGGTTCACTAAGCATGTGCAGGTAGTGTGAAGAGGGGCCTGAGTATGGTCTCCATCAGCCATTCCAGCAGCCTTGATATACATCTTTGAAACTTGGTCTGTGCATGTCCACTGACCGTCTGTATTAGTCACTCACAGCTGAACATACATTCAGCAGCACGAGGAACCCCCTCCGGTGTTATTTAAAAGGCCCAGGCATCCAGCGGAAGCTCTGTAAAGCAGGAGGAGGAAGGGGCTCTGCTCTACCAACCTCGGGTTTTCCAAGAGCACTTTTCCTACCGGAACCTAACCCAGGAGCAGTGTGTGAAGTGACTCTGATTCAATAAGGAGATGGTCATTGAGACGGATTTGCTCGTGTAACACGATCTGGAGCCTCACAGCAGGGTGAACGTGGAGCTGTCAGTGCCCGTTAATGTCTCAGTTTCAGTGAAGTTCTATGTATCTGGATATTTCCAGGCAGGAGGATGAGACATATCAAAAATAGATTCACAGAGAGTGATAGAGTCATTTATGACACAGAAGGAGGCCATTTGTCCCATCGAGTCCATACTGGCTCTCCGTGGAACAATCCAGTCAGTCCCACTCCCCCTCTCAATCCCTGTAGTAAATTCATTTCCTTCAAGTGTCCACGAATTCTCTCTTGAAATCATTGATTGTCTCTGCTTCCACCACACTTGTGATCAGTGAGTTCCAGATAATTAAAACCCGCTGTGTAAAAGAAGTTTCCACACATTCCACCTGCATCTCTTGTCCAAAACAAACAACAAAGAACTGTAGAGCACAGAAACGGGCCATTCGACCTTCCAAGCCTGCTCCGATCTTGATCTCTGTTTAAGCTAAAGCCTTCTTCACTTCCGTGGACCGTATCCCTCTATTCCCATCCTATTCATGTATTTGTCAAGATGCCTCTTAAACGTCGCTATCGTCCCTGCTTCCACCTCCTCCCCTGGCAGCAAGTTCCAAGCAGTCACCACCCCTGTGTAAAGAACTTGCCTCGCACATCCCCTATAAACTTTGCCCTCGCACCTTAAACCTATTTTCCCTCGTAACTGACTCTTCCACCCTGGGAAAAAGCTTCTGACTATCCACTTTGTCCATGCCACTCATAGCTTTGTAAACTTCTATCATGTCGCCCCTCCACATCCGTCGTTCCAGTGAAAACAATCCGAGTTTATCCAACCTCTCCTCGTAGCTAATACCCGCCATACCATAAACATCCTGGTAAACCTTTTCTGGACCCTTTCCAAAGCTTCCACATCCTTCTGGTAGTGTGGCGACCAGAATTGCACGCAATATTCCAAGTGTGGCCTAACTAAGGTTTTGTACAGCTGCAGCATGACTTGCCAATTTTTATACTCTGCGCCCCGACTGATGAAGATAAGCATGCCGTATGCCTTCTTGACTACCTTATCCAACTGCGTTGCCACTTTCAGTGACCTGTGGACCTGTACGCCCAGATCTCTCTGCCTGTCAATGCTCCTAAGGGTTCTGTAATTTACTGTATACTTCCCACCTGTATTAGATCTTCCAAAATGCATTACTTCATATTGCTCCGGATTAAACTCCATCTGCCATTTCTCCGCCCTAGTCTCCAACCGATCTATATCCTGCTGTATCCTCTGACAATCCTCATCATTATCCGCAACTCCACCAATCTTTGTGTCATCTGCAAACTTACTAATCAGACCAGCTACATTTTCCTCCAAATCATTTATATATACTACAAACAGCAAAGGTCCCAGCACTAATCCCTGCAGAACACCACTAGTCACAGCCCTCCATTCAGAAAAGCACCCTTCCAATGCTACCCTCTGTATTCTATGACCGAGTCAGTTCTGCATCCATCTTGCCAACTCACCTCTGATCCCGTGTGACTTCACCTTTTGTATCAGTCTGCCATGAGGGACCTTTTCAACGGCTTTACAGAAGTCCATATAGACAACATCCACTGCCCTTCCTTCATCAATCATCTTTGTCACTTCCTCAAAAAACTCAGTCAAGTTAGTGAGACACGTCCTTCCCTTCACAAGACCATGCTGCCTCTCGCTAATAAAGTCCATTTGTTTCCAAATGGGAGTAAATCCTGTCCCGAAGAATCCTCTCCAGTAATTTCCCTACCACTGACGTAAGGCTCACCGGCCTGTAATTTCCTGGATTATCCTTGCTACCCTTCTTAAACAAAGCAATATCATTGGCTATTTTCCAGTCCTCTGGGACCTCATCTGTAGCCAATGAGGATACAAAGATTCCTGTCAAGGCCCCAGCAATTTCCTCCCTTGCCTCCCTACGTATTCTAGGGTAGATCCCATCAGGCCCTGGGGACTTATCTACCTTAATCTTTTCCAAGACGCCCAACACCTCCTCCTTTAAGATATCGACATAACCCAGACTATGGACACTCCCTTCCCTTTACTCATCATCTATCCAGTCCTTCTCTTGGGTGAATACTGAGGCAAAGTATTCATTTAGCACCACGCCCATTTCCTTTGGCTCCACGCATAGATTCCCTCCTCTGTCCTTGAGTGGGCCAACCCTTTCCCTGGCTACCCTCTTGTTCTTTATATACGGATAAAAAGCCTTGGGATTTTCCTTCATCCTGTTTGCCAATGACTTTTCATAACCTCTTGTTACCCTCCGGACTCCTTGCCTAAGTTCCTTCCGACGTTCTTTATATTCCTCAAGGGCTTTGTCTGTTCCCAGCCTTCTAGCCCTGAGGAATGCTTCCTTTTTTTGACTAGGCTCACAATATCCCACGTTATCCAAGGTTCCCGAAACCTGCCAAGCTTGTCTTTCTTCCTCACAGGAACATGGCGGTCCTGGGTTCTAATCAACTGACGTTTGAAAGACTCCCACATGTCAGATGTTGATGTACCCTCAAACAGCCGCCCGCAATCTAATTCTTCAGATCCTCCCTAATATTGTTATAATTAGCCTTCCCCCAATTTAGCACCTTCACCCGAGGACTACTCTTATCCTTATCTACAAGTACCTTAAACCTTATGGAATTATGATCACTGTTCCCGAAATACTCCCCTACGGAGACTTCGATCACCTGGCCAATACCAGGTCCAGTACGGTCCCAATCTCGTTGGACGATCTGCATATTGTTTGAAGAAGCGCTCCTGGATGCCCCTTACAAATTCTGCCCCATCCAAGCCCCTAGCACTAAGTGAGTCCCAGTCAACATAAGGAAAGTTAAAATCATCCACCACAACAACCCTGTTGCCTTTACACCTTTACAAAATATGTCTACCTATCTGCTCCTCAGTCGCCCGCTGGCTGTTGGGAGGCCTGTAATAATTCCCCAGCATCGTGAATGCACCCTTCCTATTCCTGAGCTCTACCCATATTGCCTCGCTGCATGACCCCTCCGAGGTGTCCTCCCGCAGTACAGCTTATTCACCACACTCCATGCTTTCATATACATGCACATTAACCTTCACGTAAATGTTATTACTTTCTCCCATTCTCTGATCCCACCTAATAACATTCTGAACCCTGCTATAGTGCTATCCAACTCTTCCCGTGTTCTGTGAACCTTGGAATTCCTCTCTGATGTTTACTCCTGGTTCCCACACCCCTGCCAATTTAGTTTAAACCCTCCCCAATAGCACTAACAAATCGCCCCACAAGGGAATTAGTTCCAGCTCTGTTCAGGTGTAAATCGTCCAGCCTGTACAGATCCCACATTCTCCATAACTGGTCCCAGTGTCCAGGAATCTCAACCTCCCCGCTTCTGCAGCATCCTTCCAGCCACACATCCTTCTGTACTATCCACCTATGTCTCTACTCACTCGCATGGTGTACTGAGAGTAAACCGTAGATTACGACTTTGAAGTCCTGCTTGCTAACTTCTTTCCCAGCTCCCTGAATTCCGACTGCAGGACAACCTCCCTCTTTCTGCCTCTGTCGTTGCTTCTGATGTTGACCACGACTGCTGGCTGTTCACCCTCCACCTTCAGGATGCTCTGTAGCCGCTGGAGTGATATCCTTGATCCTGACCCCAGGGAGGGAACACACCATCCTGGATACACATCTGCGGTTTCAGAAAACATTGTCTATCGAATTTCCTATCACTATCAACATTCCAGTCTTCCCTGTAACCCACCCCCCCCCCCCACCGCACCAGTACAGCTGAGCCAGCCCTGGTACCATGGCCTTGCCTGTGGCTGCAGTCCCCAGATGAACCATCAGTATTGAATACTGGTTGGAGAATGAGATGCTCTCAGGAGTCTCCTGTGCTACCTGCTGATTTTTCTTGACGTGCTCTCCACAAATTACTCAACCTCACATATACACGACAGTGACATCCATGGTCCCACCATCTGCAGCTTGTACATCATCCCAGACAGCAGGATGAGGGGGAGGTGAGAGTTAAGTAGGGACATAAGGCAGGAACATAACATCATCCTGAATGCTCTCGCTGATGCCGGATGGGAAGCTTTTTCGGGAGCAGAGTGCGAGCGAGTGAGCAGCTGGGAAGGTCAGTTTGAAAGTAAACTTAATTTCCTTTTGTTTTCGGCGGAGGCCACGGGGCTGCTGGGTAAGTAAAACACGATATATTTGGGCGGTTTAAAATAACTTTCCTTTCATTGCAGCAGCTTTTTCGGGAGCAGAGTGCGAGCTAGTGAGCAGCTGGGAAGGTCAGTTTGAAAGTAAACTTAATTTCCTTTTGTTTTCGGCGGAGGCCAGGGGGCTGCTCGGTAAGTAAAACACGATATATTTGGGCGGTTTCTGAACCCGAGACACCACACTTGTAGTGTCTCCCACCCGCCCTCCCCCTCTAACCAAAAAAAAAAACTCGGTGGGGTGTATATAAGGTAAGGCTTTTTCTATTTCTCTGGTTTTATCGTGATTGGTAAAAACGTTTCGTTCCTTTTTCATTTAACTAAGTTAAGCTTAAGATTAAAAATGGCAGGAGATCTCAGACCCGTGTCGTGCTCCTCTTGCTCAATGTGGGAGCTCAGGGACACGGCTGATGTCCCTGACTCCTTCACGTGCAGTAAGTGTGTCCAACTGCAGCTCTTGTTGGACCGCATGACGGCTCTCGAGCTGCGGATGGACTTACTTTGGAGCATGCGCGATGCAGAGGAGGTCGTGGATAGCACGTTTAGTGAATTGGTCACACCGCAGATTAGCATTGCTGAGGGAGAAAGGGAATGGGTGACCAAAAGGCTGAGAAAGAGCAGGAAGGCAGCGCAGGAGTCCCCTGCGGTCATCTCCCTCCAAAACAAGTATACCGTTTTGGATACTGTTGAGGGAGATGGCTCATCAGGGGAAGGCAGCAGTAGCCAGGTTCATGGCACCGTGGCTAGCTCTGCTGTTCAGAAGGGCGGGAAAAAGAGTGGAAGGGCTATAGTCGTAGAGGATTCGATTGTAAGGGGAGTAGATAGGCGGTTCTGTGGTCGAAAACGAGGCTCCCGAATGGTATGTTGCCTCCCAGGTGCACGGGTCAGGGATGTCTCAGATCGGCTGCAGAACATTCTAAAGGGGGAGGGTGAACAGCCAGTTGTCATTGTGCACATAGGCACCAATGATATAGGTAAAAAACGGGATGAGGTCCTACAAGCAGAGTTTAGGGAGTTAGGAGCCAAGTTAAAAAGTAGGACCTCAGAGGTAGTAATCTCAGGATTGCTACCAGTGCCACGTGATAGTCAGAGTAAAAATGAAAGAATAGTCAGGATGAATGCGTGGCTTGAGAGATGGTGCAGGAAGGAGGGGTTCAGATTTTTGGGACATTGGGACCCGTTCTGGGGTAGGTGGGACAATTACAAATTGGATGGTCTACACCTGGGCCGGACTGGAACCAATGTCCTTGGGGGTGCTTTTGCTAACGCTGTTGGGGAGGGTTTAAACTAATGTGGCAGGGGGATGGGAACCAATTGAGGAGGTCAGTTGACAGTAAGGTGGTAGTAACAAAAGCCTGTAAGGAACTAGATAATGAAGTCATTGTGACTAAGGGGAAGAGCAGGCAGGGAGCAGATGATGAATGTAGAGGGACTGGTGGTATGAGGTGCATTTGTTTTAATGCAAGAAGTGTTGTAGGTAAGGCAGATGAACTTAGGGCTTGGATTAGTACCTGGGAGTATGATGTTATTGTTATTACTGAGACTTGGTTGAGGGAAGGGCATGATTGGCAACTAAGTATCCCAGGATATCGATGCTTCAGGCGGGATAGAGAGGGAGGTAAATGGGATGGAGGAATTGCATTACTGGTCAAAGAGGATATCACAGCTGTGCTGAAGGAGGGCACTATGGAGGACTCGAGCAGTGAGGCAATATGGATAGGAAGGGTGCGGTAACAATGTTGGGGCTGTACTACAGGCCTCCCAACAGCGAGCGTAAGATAGAGGTACAAATATGTAAACAGATTATGGAAAGATGCAGGGTGGTGGTGATAGGAGATTTTAATTTTCCCAACATTGACTGGGATTCACTTAGTGTTAGAGGTTTTTGCATCGGTATTCACCGAGGAGAGGGACATGACGGATGTTGAGGTTAGGAACAGATGTTTGATTACTCTAGGTCAAGTCGGCAGAAGGAGGGAGGAAGTGTTGGGTATTCTAAAGGGCATTAAGGTGGACAAGTCCCCAAGTCCGGATGGGATCTATCCCAGGTTACTGAGGGAAGCGAGAGAGGAAATAGCTGGGGCCTCAACAGATATCTTTCCAGCAGCCTTAAACACGGGTGAGGTCCCGGAGGACTGGAGAATTGCTAATGTTGTCCCCTTGTTTAAGAAGGGTAGCAGGGATAATCCAGGTAATTATAGACCGGTGAGCATGACGTCAGTGGTCGGGAAGCTGCTGGAGAAGATACTGAGGGATAGAATCTATTCCCATCTGGAAGAAAATGGGCTCATCAGTGATAGGCAACATGTTTTTGTGCAGGGAAGGTCATGTCTTGCCAACTTAATAGAATTCTTTGAGGAAGTGACAAAGTTGATTGATGAGGGAAGGGCTGTCGATGTCATATACATGGACTTCAGTAAGGCGTTTGATAAGGTTCCCCATGGCAGGCTGATGGAGAAAGTGAAGGCGCATGGGGTCCAAGGTGTACTAGCTAGATGGATAAAGAACTGGCTGGGCAACAGGAGACAGAGAGTAGCAGTAGAGGGGAGTTTCTCAAAATGGAGACGTGTGACCAGTGGTGTTCCACAGGGATCCGTGCTGGGACCACTGTTGTTTGTGATATACATTAATGATTTGGAGGAAAGTATAGGTGGACTGATTAGCAAGTTTGCAGACGACACTAAGACTGGTGGAGTAGCAGATAGTGAAGGGGACTGTCAGAGAATACAGCAGAATATAGATAGATTGGAGAGTTGGGCAGAGAAATGGCAGATGGAGTTCAATCAGGGCAAATGCGAGGTGATGCATTTTGGAAGATCCAATTCAAGAGTGAACTATACAGTGAATGGAAAAGTCCTGGGGAAAATTGATGTCCAGAGAGATTTGGGTGTTCAGGTCCACTGTTCCCTGAAGGTGGCAACGCAGGTAAATAGAGTGGTCAAGAAGGCATACGGCATGCTTTCCTTCATCGGAAGGGGTATTGAGTACAAGAGTTGGCAGGTCATGGTACAGTTGTATAGGACTTTGGTTCGGCCACATTTGGAATACTGCGTGCAGTTCTGGTCGCCACATTACCAAAAGGATGTGGATGCTTTGGAGAGGGTGCAGAGGAGGTTCACCAGGATGTTGCCTGGTATGGAGGGCGCTAGCTATGAAGAGAGGTTGAGTAGATTCGGATTATTTTCATTAGAAAGGCGGAGGTTGAGGGGGGACCTGATTGAGGTGTACAAAATCATGAGAGGTATAGACAGGGTGGATAGCAAGAGGCCTTTTCCCAGAGTGGGGGATTCAATTACTAGAGGACACGAGTTCAAAGTGAAAGGGGAAAAGTTCAGGGGGGATATGCGTGGAAAGTTCATTACGCAGAGGGTGGTGGGTGCCTGGAACGCGTTGCCAGCGGAGTTGGTAGATGCGGGCACGATGGCGTCTTTTAAGATGTATCTAGACAGATACATGAATGGGCAGGAAGAAAAGAGATACAGACACTTAGAAAATAGGCGACATGTTTAGATAGAGGATCTGGATCGGCGCAGGCTTGGAGGGCCGAAGGGCCTGTTCCTGTGCTGTAATTTTCTTTGTTCTTTGTTCTTTGATGCTACGGGTACTGTCACAGCCGGTCCCATGATGTGGAGAACCATCTCCTCCCTCAGGCTCAGGGGTGAAGGAATGTCTGCTGCTCGCTGGATCACTGCTGCTCCCTGTGATTATGGGCCACCTTGTCCAGTAAGATGAAGGTCAAAATGCCAGTGATTGTGTTGCACTGTGTTTGTGTGATGTGCCTGCCATAGTTGAATAGCTGGAGGTATGTGGAGGCACTGAGAGGTGGGTGTGAATCTGGTATCAGTGGAAGGTGTGGTGGGTGAGGTGGAGTATGTGAATGTTAGGTGTGACCCCTGAGTGTTAGGGACTGCCGATGGGTGAGTGATGGGGGTGTGGTACATTGAGCAGTGGGAGAGGTTGGTGATGTTGGGGGTAGGAGATGCCCTTCGGAGATGAATTCACTGACATTGACCACCAGTGTGAGCTCATTAAACTTCTTCTGGGTCTTCTGCCAGGTCGTCGGGGCCATGCTTCTTGCATTGACCTCCCTGACCACCTGCTCCCATTGCCTTCGGAGGGTGTTCCTTGAGGCTCTCCACCCCACCCCACAGAAGCATGGCCTCTCTCCTCCTGTCACCCACCATGACTAAGGCCTCCAGCACTACATTCGTGAGCCGCAGAGCCCTCTCTCTGTCCTAGTATCCCATTTACCTTGTCTACAATTGCAGCAGCAGGCTCCTGTGATTCAGTGCCACCTCCCTTTCGAGGGACAGACTACCTTTAAGAGCGGAATCCTGGCAAACATCTGCCAGACCCACACACAGTCAGGTCCCTCTTCAGCGTGCAGACAGACAGCAGCGCAGTCACCCTCAGGGACATGTAGAATTCGTGGAAATGTGGAGGAAGCAGGAAGTTTGTATGTCACCTGTCAGAATAGGAACGGGTACGGGAAGATCATGACCCCTCTGCCCAAAAAGTGATGCAAACCCGATTTTCTTGCTCTTTCTATTTCCCTTTCCCTCTTTCACACTGTTTCTCTCTCTCTCTCTATCTTTCTCCCTCTCTCTTCACTCTGTCACTTGTTCATAGAATCAGAGATTGATGCAGCATAGACGGAGGTTATTCGGCCATTTGTCTCAGTGCTTTCTCTTTGAAACAGCTGTTTAATTCGTTCCTCTCCCCTCCTCTTTCCCCAGATTCCTGTTTATTTTCTTTTTCCTTTTCTAGTATTTGTTAAATTCCCTTTTGAAAGATATTATTGAATCTGCTTCCACCATGTTTTCAGGCAGTGAATTCCAGATCCCATCAACTTGCTGTGTAAGAAAAATCTTCGCATTTCACCTCTGGTTCTTTGTCAATTACCTTCAATCTGTGTCTTATTAATACTGAACTTTTATACACTGGGAACAGTTTCACATTAATTACCCTATCAAAACCCTTCATGATTTTGAATTCTATTTGAAATCTCCCCTTACCTTTCACTGCTCGAAAGAGAACAATCCCAGCTTTTCCAATCTCTCCACGTAACTAAATTCACAGATCCATGGTACCATTCTAGTAAATCACCTCTGTATCTTCACTAAGTCCTTGACGTCCTTATCAAAGTGTGGTGATCAGAATTGGATACAATTCTCCAGCTGGGACCTTACCAATGATCTATAAAAATCAGCATTTCCTCCTGAATTTTATTACTCTGTGCTGTGTGTATAAAGCCAAGGACACGATGTGTTACCTTCAAAGATCTGTGTGTGTACACCCCAGTTCTCTCTAACCCTGCACCTACTTTATAATGGTACCATTTAGTTTATAGTGTTCCTCCACATGCTTCCTACCCAAATGTCTCACTTCACACTTCACTGAGTTAAATTACATCTGCCATGTTCCTGCCCATTTTACCAGTCAGTCTCTGTCTTCCTGAAGTCTGTTACTATCCTTCTCACTGTTTAGTAACATTTCTGAGTTTCGTGCCATCTGAAAACTTTGACATTATCCCCTCTGTACACAAGCCCATTGCTTTAACATTCAGCAACAGTGATCCCAACAGTGACCCTGGGGAACCCCACTGTGTACTTCCCTCCAGACTGAATAACAACCATTCTCCACTACTCTCTGCTTTCTGTCACATAACTAATTTCCTGCAGGCTGCCATTGTAAATTTTAAAAAAAACTTCCATTTATGTAGCGCCTTCATGACCACTGCATGTCCCAAAACGATTTACAATCAATGAGTGCTTATTAAACCCTAGTCACTATTGTAATGTAGGAAAGATGGCAGAATATTTCCGCACAGCAAGATCCCACAAGCAGCAATGTGATAATGATCAGATCTTTAACATCCACCTGGGAGGGCAGATGTTGGTTTAATGTTTCATTCGATAGATGGCACATCTGACAGTGCAATACTCCCTGCGTAATGTCACTGCAGTGTCAGCATTGATTATTGTGATCAAGTCCTGCAGTGACACTTGATCCTAGAAGCTTGTGACTGAAAGGGGAGAGAGCGACAAACTGAGCCACTGCTGACATTGGTCCTTTAATGCTATGTGTTTCTAATTTGGTAACATGGCTGTGATGTGGTACTTTATCAAACGCCTGTTTAAAGGATAGGAATATTAGGAAAGTAGAGGCAAGAACAATCACAGAAACATAGAATAGCATTGCACTGAAGAAGGCCATTCGGTCCAACATGTCAGTGCTGGCCCTTTTGAAGATCTTCCAGTTAGTCCCACACACTGGCTCTTTTTAAAATTCATTCATGGGATTTGGGCCTCGCTGGCTTGGCCAGCATTTATTGCCCTTGTTGCCCTTGAGAAGGTGGTGGTGAGCTGCCTTCTTCAACCGCTACTGTCCATTTGGAGTAGGTAGACCCACAATGCTGTTAGGAAGGGATTTTGACACAGCGACAGTGAAGGAAGGGCGAAAAAGTTCCAAGTCAGGACGGTGTGTGACTTGAAAGGGAACTTGAAGGTGGTGATGTTCCCATGTATTTGCTGCCCTTCTCCTTCTAGTTGGTAGAGGTCGCGGGTTTGGAAGGTGCTGTCTAAGGAGCCTTGGTGCATTGCTGCAGTGCATCTTGTAGATGGTACACACTGCTGCTACTGTGCGTCGGTGGTAAAGGGAGTGAATGTTTGTAGATGGGGTGGCAATCAAGCGGGCTGCTTTGTCCTGGATGGTGTCGAGCTCCTTGAGTGTTGTTGGAGCTGCACCCATTCAGGCGAGTGGAGAGTATTCCACCACACCCCTGACTTGTGCCTTGTAGATGGTGGACAGGCTTTGGAGAATCAGGAGGTGAGTTACTCGCCTCAGGATTCCTAGCCTCTGACATGCTCTTGTAGCCACGGTATTTATATGGCTACTCCAGTTCAGTTTCTGGTCAATGGTAGCCCCCAGAATGTTGATCGTGGGGGATTTAGCGATGGTAATGCCATTGAATATCAAGGGGAGATGGTTAGATTCTCTCTTGTTGGAGATGGTCATTGCCTGGAACTTGTGTGGCACGAATGTTACTTGCCACTTATCTGCCCAAGCCATGATATTGTCTAGGTCTTGCTGCATTTCTGCACGGACTGCTTCAGTATCTGAGGAGTCAGGAATGGTGCTGAACATTGTGCAATCATCAGCGAACATCCCCACTTCTGACCTTATTATTGAAGGTAGGTCATTGATGAAGCAGCAGAAGATGATTGGGTCTAGGACACTACCCTGAGGAACTCCTGCAGTAATGTCCTGGAGCTCAGATGATTGACCTCCAAAAACCACAACCACCCTCCTTTGCACTAGGTATGACTCCAGCCAGCTGAGGGTTTGAGATAATGAGGTAATGAGATCAGGAGCTGAGTGGCTGTAGCGGAACCTAAACTGAGCGTCACTGAGCAGGTTATTGCTAAGCAAGTGCTGTTTGATAGCACTGTCGGTGACACCTTCCATCACTTTCCTGATGATTGAGAGTAGGCTGATGGGGCGGTAATTGGCCGGGTTGGACTTGTCCTGCTTTTTGTCTACAGGACATACCTGGGCAATTTTCCACATTGCAGGGTAGATTCCAGTGTTGTAGCTATACTGGAGCAGATTGGCTAGGGGCGCGGTAAGTTCTGGAGCACAGGTCTTCAGTACTATTTCCGGAATATTGTCAGGGCCCATAGCCTATGCAGTTTCCAGTGCCTTCAATCGTTTCTTGATATCACGCGGAGTGAATCGAACCCTGAGAAACAGTACTGTGTATTCCCCTCCACTTCCAGTCAGAACAATGACTGTTCACCACTTCTCTCTGCTTTCTGTCCCTGAGTCACTGTCATATCCACACCATCACTGTCACATTAATCCATGTCTTCCGTTTCTCATAACAAGTCTATGAAATGTCATTTGTTCACAGGTCTTTTGAAATTCTATACACATAAATGGATATACACGAGTAGGGGCGGAACATGTTGGTATGGTTCTTCATGAATACTTTGTATCATCCTTCACAAAAGGGGGGCAAGATGCAGATATTGTGGTTAAGGAGGAGGAGTGTGAATTATTGGATCTGATATACATAGGGAGAGAGGAAGTATTAATGGGATTAGCATCCATGAAAGTTGATCCATCACCAGGGTCTGATGAAATGTATCCTAGGCTGTCAAACGAGGTGAGAGTGGAAATAGCAGAGGGTCTGACCATCATTTTCCAGTCCTCACTGGATACAGGTGTTGTGCCAGAGGATTGGTGAACTGTTAACATTGTACCTCTTTAAAAAAGGAGCAAAGGATAGACCGAATAATTGCAGACCAGTCAGTCTAACCTCAGTAGTGGGAACATTATTGGAATCTATTCTGAAAGACAGGATATAGTGTCAAGTAGAACAGCACAGGTTAATCACGGATAGTGAGCTTGGTTTTGATAAGGGAAGATATTGTTTGACCAAATTGATTGAATTTTGCGAAGAAGTACTAAGGATGATAGATTAGGGTAGTGCAGTTGATATGGTCTACATGGATTTTGACAAAGCTTTTGACAAGGTCCCATGTGGCGTACTAGTTAAAAAAATAAAATCCCATGGAATCCAGGGAAAATCAGCAAGTTGGATGCAAAATTGGCTCAGTGACAGGAAACAAAGGGTGATTGTTGACGGGTGTTTCACTGACTTGAGGCCTGTTTCCAGTGGCGTTCCACAGGGCTCAGTACTGGGTCGCCTGCTTTTTTGTAGTATATATTAACGATTTGAACGTAAATGTAGGGGGCATGATCAAGATGTGTGCAGATGGTACACAGATTGGTCGTGCGGTAGATAGCGAGGAGGATAGCTGTAGGCTGCAGGAAGATATTGATGACAGAAAAGTGACAAATGGAATTCAACCTGGATAAGTGTAAGGTGATGTAATTGAGGAGGTCAAACAAGGCAAAGGGATAGACGATTAATAGGAAAATACTGAGACGTGTAGAGGAAGTGGAGTCAATGTCCACTGATCCCTGAAGGTAGCAGGTCAGGTCGATAAGGTGGTTAAGAAGGCATATGGAATCCTTTCCTTTATTAGCTGAGGTATAGAAAACAAGAGCAGGAAGGTTATGCTGGAACTGTATAAATCATTGGTTAGGTCACAACCTGAGTACTGTGTGCAGTTTTGGTCACCTCATTACACAAAGGATGTAATTTCACTAGAGAGGGTATGGAGGAGATTTACGAGGTTGTTGCCCGGACTGGAAAAATGCAGCTATGAAGAAAGATTAGATAGGCTGGGGTTGTTCTACTTGGAACAGAGGAGGTAAAGGGAGATCTGATTGAAATGGGCATAATTTTGTGGGGTCTGGATAGAGTGGAGGTGAAGTAGTCTATTCACCTTAGCAGAGAGATCAGTGACTAGGGGGCAGTGACTTAAAGTGCTTGGTAGAAGGATTAGCGGGGAGTTGAGGAAAAACTTGTTCACACAAAAATACAAAATTGGCTCAGTGGCAGGACACAAAGGGTACTTGTTATAATAAAAGCAAAATACTGCAGATGCTGGAAATCTGAAGTAAAAACAAGAAATGCTGGAAATACTCAGCAGGCCTGGCAGCATATGTGGAGGGAGAAGCAGAGATAATGTTTCAGGTCAGTGAAGAAGGGTCAGTGACCTGTAACGCTAACTCTGCTTCTCTCTCCACAGATGCTGCCAGACCTGCTGAGTATTTCCAGCATTTCTTGTTTTTATGAAAGTGTAATTGTTGACGGGTATTTTACTGACCGGAGGACTGCTTCCATTGGCATTCCACAGGGTTCAGTCCTGGGTCTCCTGTTTTTAGTGAAGGTCTAGAACTTACTGCCTGTCAGGATAGTTGAGGCAGAATACCTGCACTCATTCAAAAGGAGTCTGGATGTTCAATTCAAGTGCCATAATCTTCAGGGCTATGGATCAAATGCTGGAAGATGGGATTAGAATAGGTGGATCATTGTATCGGCCGGCACAGACACAATGGGCCAAGTGGTCTCTTCCTGTGTTTTAAACTTTTTCTGATTATATTACATGAAACACGCTATCCTCAGCAACACTCACAGTTACGTCCTTAACGAACTCGATCAAGATTATCAGAAATGATTTTCCATTAACCTATACATGCTACTTGTCATTTATTAACCCATGTTTTTACAAGCAAGATATATGTTTATGCTGGGTTATGACCTCTAGAATTTTCCAACCACCAACGTGAGACTGATAGTTACAGGGTTTATCCAACCTCTACTTTTTTAAACAGTGTAACATTTCCCCTGCAGTCCTCTGGCATCACTCATATATCCAAGGGGTATTGAAAGATTCTGTCCAGTGCCTCTGTTATTCCCACCATTCCTTCCCTCAGTAACTATCATACATCCCATCCAGACTGGATAAATGTTCTACTTTACTGCGGCACAAAATGTGTTGGATTGAAAGGTGTTAAATGAACCTGTTTGTTCAGTGACTGTAATTAATGTCAGTCTCCATGGACCTTAATGGTGTCACTGGAGGGTTTCCCTCTTCTATTAATACAGGACTTCTTTCAATGTGTTTTCCGATAGTATGAGCGGGAGCATCAGCTCCCGAACTAACAGGGATCAGCGGCTGCCGAGAGAGGGAGAGGATAGATCAGAATCTGAACAATAGATTGGAATATTACAACAATGGGTCAGAATCTGAGAACAATGGATTGGAATGTTACAACAATCGACAGGAGTTTATCCGATTGGTTTGACCTGGTTACTGCAGATTATTATTGGATAACATTAGAATTGCGGATCTCTTATGCTCTGAGGATGATTCAATGTATTTACTATCCCATCCTCGCGATTATTGGTGTCCCTGGTAAGTCTCTGTATCCAACTATTAGATTCATAAACCATGTTTCACTGATATAGTGTTCTTGTCTTTTAAATCGTAAGAAGACTGAAAGCATTATCTTCAGTTTCTGTCACAAATTCCATACCCTGTCCATGATCTGCATCCACCTTGCTGGCCGTTGTCGGAGGCTGATGCAGGAACTTTACAACCTCTGGTATCTATTTAATGCTGAGCTGAGTTCATCCCCATATTCTCTCCATCCCCAACCTTGCCTATTGTTATGGCCAGGTGAGGAGGGGTCAAAGTCGCTCGTCTTTATTTGACCACAACAGTGTTTGTCCTTTATAAACAATGAATATGCTCAATGTCTCAGTGAGTGTTTTACATTTTATCTTTGGTATGATGGTGAAGAATTCGATTGGACAGGTTCTCTTGAGTTTAATCATGAAAGAGGTGAGTTTATTATACTGAACAATATAAACCCGATCTAAATAAAATCATTAAAATAAATAGAACACATTTATGCACACACACACATTTAGAATCACACAGAAATAGATTACAGAGTGAGAAATAAATTTGTGGTTGGATTGGAGTCCAGAATAAATATTTTTTTAAAACTCATTCTGTGAGATTTGACCATTCCGTGGTCTTCCTGCTGAAGTTGTATCGTTGAAGTATTTTTCTGGTCAAAGTGCAGTTTGTCACATGGTCCACATGGCTCAGGGATTTCTTTGAGGCAGACTTGTAGGTGGCTTTCTTCCCCTGGTTACTCTGTCTGTAGCAATCTGTAGGCTTGGAAGGCCCACAGTCACATGAGGTTTTCAAATTTGTGATGTTATCTGGAGAGAGAGACGGAGAGAGAGGGAGGGGTGTGGGGGGAACACAGCCCTTCTGCTTCAGCTCATTTTGAATCACTGACTTGTCTGTTTTTGTCCAGGGTAAGCTCTCAGCTTTCACGGAGATAGACAGTCTCCTGACTGCCTCAGTGCATTCGCTGGACCCTTACAATGAGATTCAAGTTTCGGAACTTCTATCTCCCCAGGGCTCAGGATACCACTATTTACTCTTGGAGGAGTTTGCTCTTTCAAAGTCAATGTGTCAGGATGACCTTGTATGCCGTGTTAATGAATGTAATCTTAGGTAATTCAATCACTGGAGCAAGCCAATGATTTGGGTCCAGGCTCATCAGACATGTGTCTCCTATTGTAGGCCTTCGAATGTGAAAAGGTGTTTCAGATGCCAATTGCGGTGGCCATCTTGGCTGCCAGTTTTTTCAAGGTTAACTGCAAGGTTGTTTTTCGATTAAAAGTTTACTGTAAGTTTCCAAATGATGAATTAAATTTCATAATTTGGCATATTGTGTTATATTGACACCGCCACAGCACACGGGGAAAAATGTGATAACAGGAACATTTCATTGCAGAATTGTGCACAGTGGGGCGGCACAGTGGCGCAGTGATTAGCACCGCAGCCTCACAGCTCCAGCGACGCGGGTTCAATTCTGGGTACTGCCTGTGTGGAGTTTGCAAGTTCCCCCTGTGTCTGCGTGGGCTTCCTTTCCTCCGGGTGATCCGGTTTCCTCCCACAAGACAAAGACTTGCTGGTTGATAGGTTAATTGGCCATTATAAATTGGCCCTAGTATAGGTAGGTGGTAGGGAAATATAGGACAGGTGGGGATGTGGTAGGAATATGGAATTAGTGTAGGATTAGTATCTATGGGCGGTTGATGGTCGGCACAGACTCGGTGGGCTGAAGGGCCTGTTTCAGTGTTGTATCACTGTAACTGTAACTGTAACTGAAGCACACATTCATTCTCAATAATCACTTCCCAAACTGACATATTAATCTTAGAATTACTGCAGCTGACATTGTCTGTTACAGTTGTACTGATTTAATGTTTTGGTGTTTTGTCTGGGATGGTTATGTTTCGGGTTCGACCCTGGACAATGCATCAGCGATTACATTGTTTATTTTTTTCTCTCCTACAATGAAGCTTTAACCATTCCGGTTCCTGCACTTTGATAATCTTTCTCCCTAAACCCACAGTGTGTAATAAGTTGTTATTTTAGACCCTGTGAGGTGTCTGAGATTTCCTCTGTGCCTTTGTTCTTGCTGAGTTCCGCTTTGAAATTGTTGGGTTTGATTAGCTTTGTGTTTGGCACCTGATCATTGGGTTCTTCAGTGGGTAGATCCACACTGACCTTACTTTTAGCTGTTTACTTTAGGGTATTTTACCTTCCCTTTTCCCTCTACTATGGGGAGCATCATTTTGCTAACTGGCCCCATGTCCTCTGGCATTTTATGGCTCGCAGGTGGCTGTCCATCTTTCACTGCACTCTCCTGCGGCACCTCGACTCGGTGAGGCATCTCCCTCACTATTGGCTTGCCTTTTTGGGAACGTTCCTTTGTCATTGCATATTTCTGTAAATGCTGTTAGCTGACTTTTTAGGTTGCCTCATTGACCTGCATTTAAGAAGGAGAGTGTGGGGTCTAATTTAACTAACATTTCAGGGTTGGCAAATCGGGGAGTAGGGGATTCCAGTTGGGAATCCTCCTGGCCCTTCTCTAACCTCTTTTCACTGTCCTTTTCAATTCTTCCCTCCTGACAGTCTGCCAGATCTGTACTTTTCTGTTCCCTCCACAGCCTTTGCTTTTTTCCTTTGGTCTGGGTGTCAATTTAATAATTTACCTGACTATTCATTTTGCCACTCGATATGGACCACTGAACCGGGATTTCAGGGGTTCACCCTGCATTGGGAATAGTAACAATACATGGTCTCTGTCCTGAAATGTTTTGGCCTTGGCATTTTTGCCTGCTTACCTTTTCATAACTGAGTAGGAGATCTATAGGTGTTCTTGAGCAATTGCACAGGCTGTCGTGAGCCACTCCCGGAGCATGGAAATGTAGTCTAACATGGAAGACACATCCCTGTGTCCCAAAACTTCTCCTTGATTAGTTTAAGAGGACCTCTCACCTCGTTTCCATAAACTAATTCAAAGAGACTAAAGCCAGTGGACTCACTGGATAAGTTCCTGGTAACCAACAGGTGAAATGCCATCCCTTTGTCCCAGTCATGGGTTTCCTCATAGCAGTATGGCCTGATCATTGTCTTTAGGGTCTGGTGGTACTGCTCCAAAGCCCCTTGTCACTGTGGGTGGTAGACTTTAGCTGGGTTATGGCTAGAATACCCATGACCTTTTCAGAAATACTGGATGTAAAATGTGTGCCCTGATCCATCTGAATCTCAGCAGGCAGCCCATAACGGGATAGCCCCTCCACAACTACCTTGGAAGAGATAGTTCTTCGGGGGAATGGCTTCTGGCGATCGGGTCACCACATTCATAATGGTGAGAAGATACTGGTTGTCCCGTTTTGTTTTCAGCAGGTGTCCCTCATAATCCACCAGCCTTCTGCTGAAGTGTTCCACAAATTCTGGTATGGGTATTAGGGTGAAGGTTTTATTGCAGGTTGGAGCCTCCCCACAACATGGCAGGTGTGACCAGTTTTACAGAATTCCACCACATCTTTGTGGAGTTGTGGCCATGTCAAAATGTTGCCTTATGTGGGCTTTAAATTTTCATACATCAACATGTACTGTCATTGGATGTTCGTGGGCCATTAATATGTCTTTAAGGGACCTCAGCGGCACCACTATCTGGTGAAGCACTGTCCACTCTTCATCCGCAGGTCTGTGAGGAGGTCTCAACTTCCTCACCAGCACCTCAATCTTTAAATAGTGGCACTCTGCAACTCCCTCTGCTTCCGTTTTGGTTTGGACAGTCTGTGCTATATTTTAACACTGGGTCGAGTTGTTGAGCCTCAACTAAGTAAGATCTGTTTAACACATCCTTTGTGCTCTCTACCTTCCCAAAGAAGGTTTCAGACAACCAGACAGTAGGGACATCCATCTCTAGTGTCAGTTCAGCCACCTCTGATGGGGATTGTTTAGCCATGGACCGAGTCACCACAGAATCAGGGAGAATGCCGGGGACCTTTCCCGGTAACTGCTCTGTATCCCTGATCTCTTGTTGTCTCTCCAGAACCTTTGCGGAAGCTGCCACATTTTCCATGCCAGATCAATACCCAGGAGCAGATCCCCATGGCTGCTGGTCCTGAAAATAGGTCGCACTGCACGTGCACCCAATATAAAGGTATGGACATATACTGTCTTCCAATACCATTCGCTAACACTCCTGCATTCACTGCACTCTCGGAGAAAGGTCATGCCTATTCCCAGAAGAAGGGATTGGGTGGCACCTTTATCATTGAGTATGACCAGGGCTGGCTAACCTCAATGAAGGGGTATCGGGTCACTTTCCCCTCGGATTCAAAATTCTAGTAACGCTCAAGGATTTTGTTACGTTTTCCCGCACTCTCTGTGGTAGTGTTACGGTGTCTGACTGTTACAGTTAAAGGCACAGCCTGACCCGCTGTGCTTTCCATCAGCGCCCATTTTCCTGCACTGCTCTGTTGGACCCTGAGTAATCCTACAGGTTTTCCCCATCACTTCCAGCATTCAACTCGATGGTGACTCCTGCTCTCAGTACCATCCTATTTGGCCTGAGCGTGGGCCCCTGTGTGTCCAGATTTTCCTCCTTGCCCGTGGCTGCTCAGGCTCTTATCACCCTCCCACCTTTTATTCCCGGGTCTTTGGGGTGACTCGGGAATGCATTCTCTTTGGGGTTAAGGCCTTGTGTACGTTGGAAAAAATCATCATCCAGAATTGCAACCTTCCTGGTTCTTCGAACCTTTTTTTCCTCTGTTTGGGTTTTAATGGGAGCGGGAGCGAGTTTTTGAACTCCTCGAGAAGGATCACCACTCTGAGGTTTACATATGTCGGCTGTATCCCGATTTTCCGTATCTACTAGTCAGAGGCAAACATCAAAACGGACTGTAAAATCTTCTATAGTTACGTAAAAAGGAAACATTTGGGTAAGACATGTATGTGTCCGTTACAGGCAGAGTCAGGGCAATTTATAATGGGGAATTGAGAAATCGCAGAGAAGCTAAATGATCACTTTGTGTCTGTCGTCACTGAGAAAGATACAAGAAATCTCCCAGAATTAGAGATCCAAGGGATTAGGGGGAATGAGGAAGTGAAGGTAATTAATATTAGTAAGAAGTTTGTGTTGGAGAAATTAATGGGGTTGAAGGTTGATAAATCCTCAGGACCTGATATTCTAAATTCCAGAGTGTTGGCAGAGGTAGCTATGGAGACAGTGGGTTCATGGGTGATCACCTTCTGGAACGGTTCCAGCATATTGGAAGGTCGCAAATGTCACCCCATGATTTAAGAAGGGCGGGAGAGAGAAAATGGTAGAATCTATCATGAAGGATGTGATAAACGGATAATTGGATAAAGATGATCTGATTGGACATAGTCAACATGGATTTATGAATGGGAAATCATGTTTGATGAACCTGTTGTAGTTTTTTGAGGATATTAGTAACAGAATTGATAAAGTGGAGTCGGTGGATGTAGTATATTTGGATTTTCAGATGGATTTTTGATAAAGTCCCCCACAGGAGGTTGGTTAGTAAAATTAAAGCACATGGGATAGGACGTAATATACTGGCATGGATTAAGGATTGGTTAACAAGCATAAAACAGAGAGTAGGAATAAATGGGTCATTCTCGCTTTGGCAGGCTGTGCCTAGTGGGGTAAGTAGAAAGGAAACATTTGGGTAAGTACTTGGGCCCCATCTGTTCACAATATGTATCATTTATTTAGATGTGGGGACCAGAGTAATATTCCCAAGTTTGCAGATGATACAAAAAGATGTGGGAATGTATGTGCTGTGAGAAAGGTGCAAAGTGGCTTCAAGGGCATTTGGACAGACTTCGTGGGAGGGCAAGAACGTGGCAGATGGAATATAATGTGGAAAATATGAGGTTATCCACTTTGGAAGGTGGAATAGATGTGCAGGGTATTTCTTGAATGGTAAGAAATTAGAAAGTGTAGATGTACAAAGGGATCTGGGTGTCCTTGTCAATAAATCACTGAAAGCTGACATGCAGGGACAGCAGCACTTAAGAAGGCTAATGGTATGTTAGCCTTTATCACAAGAGAATTTGAGTGCAGG
This sequence comes from Heterodontus francisci, assembly GCF_036365525.1. Lineage (NCBI taxonomy): Eukaryota > Metazoa > Chordata > Chondrichthyes > Heterodontiformes > Heterodontidae > Heterodontus > Heterodontus francisci. Next base: position 2,825,595 of record NW_027140336.1, read on the forward strand.
AGTGGTGAAGTCTTGCTTCAATTGTAAGCAATCTTGTGAGACCACACCTGGAGTACTGTGTGCAGCTTTGCTCCCCTTACTTTAGGAAGTATATTATTGCCATCGGGGGAGTGCAACGAAGATTCACTAGACTTGTTCCAGGGATGGCAGGACTGTCCTATGAAGAGATTGGGAAAACTGGGCCTGTATTCTCCAGAAGTTTGAATTGAAAATGTGAATCTTTGGAATTCTCTACCCCAGAGGGCTGTGGAAGCTCAGTCATTCAGTATGTTTGAAGCAGAGATTGACAGATTTCTAAATACAAATGACATAAAGGGATATGGGGATAGTGTGGTAAAAAGGAATTGAAATAGATGATAACCCGTGATCGTTTTGAATGGCGGGGCAGACGAGATGGGCTGAATGGCCTACTCCTGCTCCTATGTTCCGAAGCTGCTTAACTCTTTCAAACTGGAGGTAAGTTCGCTCAGGATACTTTCGGAGTGTTCCGAATTTTTGGTGGTACGCTTCTGATACTATCTCATATGCACCCTGGATAGCATTTTGAGTCATCTCATGATCTGATGAACTTTCATCGGGTAACAGTGAATAAACCTCATTGGCTTTTCCTGTTACTTTGCTTTATAAAAACAGTGTCCAGTTCTCTGCCGCCATTTCAGCTGCTTTGCAAGTTTTTCAAAAGTGACGAAAAACTCTGCCACATCCTCCTCATTGAACTTCAGAATGAACTGGGGTAACTTTAAGAACTCAGCACATGGTCCTGAGCTATGGGCAGCTCCCTCACTAGCTGTGCCTTCACTAGGTGTACTGGGTCTTCCTCTAGTTGTTTGAGCCGCCTTAACTCCCTTTCCTCCTTCTCCTTCTGTGACACTCTTACTGGACACTCATTCTGCTCTTTCTCGTTCTCTCTGGATTTCTAATTCTAGTCTCTCTGTTCTAACTTTACCTTAGCTAACATTATTCTATCTGTTAGTGATTCTAACTCTTTCTGAGTCTTCAGCTTCAAGTGAAAAATGATTGGCCACAGGTCGTAAAATTTCGGGTTTCCTGGCTTTTGGACGGAGAGTAATCCCCAACTATACAGCTACATTACTCAACTTTTCAACAGAGACCGATTTTAACCTGTACCGAGTTACTTCACTCTCTTTGTAACTCTTTTATGCCAATGTAACTCCTTTATTCAAACATGGAGGGAGACAGAAGGCAGGAAAAATTATGAGGCGCATAGATCGGGTAGCGAAGAAGAAAGTTTTCCCTTAGCAGAGGTGTCAATAACCGGGGGCCATTGATTTAAGATAAGGGGCAAGTGGTTTAGAGGAGATTTGAGGAAAAAAATATTTCACTCAGAGGGTGGCTGGAATCTGGAACACACTACCTGAAAAGATGGTAGAGGCAAGAACCCTCACAACATTTAAGAAGTATTTAGATGAGCATTTGAAATGCCATAGCATACAAGGTTACAGGCCAAGTGCTGTAAAAGGGGATTAGAATGGACAGGCTTGATGGCCGGCACAGACAGCGTGGGGCGAAGGGACTGTTTCTGTGCTGTAAAACTCTGTGCATCTGTGAAACTTCCAAATTCTCATTTGTTGTTGCGTTATGATCACTAGAACAACCAGATTTCTGTTACAGCTAGGTGAGGAGGGGTCCCAGGCTTTCCTCTTGTCCTATCTTTTATTTCACTGCAGCGGGGCGTATTCCTTTTTAGCAGTGGACATGCTGACCACCTCAGTGAGCATTTTACCTTTCACCTTTCTTGTGATCGTGAAAGAACCAATCAGACAGGTTTTCTTGAGTTTAATCAAGAGGTTCCAGAAGCTGGCCGAGTGCGTCTACCCTGAGGCACAGTGAGATCGACCGTTGACATGCTGTTCTCCCTTCGTCAGATACAGGAGAAATGCCGCGAACAACAGATGCCCCTCTACATTTCTTTGATTGATCTCACCAAAGCCTTTGACCTCGTCAGCAGACGTGGTATCTTCAGACTACTAGAAAAGATTGGATGTCCACCAAAGCTACTAAGTATCATCACCTCATTCCATGACAATATGAAAGGCACAATTCAACATGGTGGCTCCTCATCAGAGCCCTTTCCTATCCTGAGTGGCGTGAAACAGGGCTGTGTTCTCGCACCCACACTTTTTGGGATGTTCTTCTCCCTGCTGCTTTCACATGCGTTCAAGTCCTCGGAAGAAGGAATTTTCCTCCACACAAGATCAGGGGCAGGTTGTTCAACCTTGCCTGTCTAAGAGCGAAGTCCAAAGTACAGAAAGTCCTCATCAGGGAACTCCTCTTTGCTGACGATGCTGCTTTAACATCTCACACTGAAGAGTGCCTGCAGAGTCTCATCGACAGGTTTGCGTCTGCCTGCAATGAATTTGGCCGAACCATCAGCCTCAAGAAAACAAACATCATGGGACAGGACGTCAGAAATGCTCCATCCATCAATATTGGCGACCACGCTCTGGAAGTGGTTCAAGAGTTCACCTACCTAGGCTCAACTATCACCAGTAACCTGTCTCTAGATGCAGTAATCAACAAGCGCATGGGAAAGGCTTCCACTGCTATGTCCAGACTGCCCAAGAGAGTGTGGGAAAATGGCGCACTGACACGGAACACAAAAGTCCGAGTGTATCAAGCCTGCGTCCTCAGTACCTTGCTCGATGGCAGAGAGGCCTGGAGAACGTATGTCAGCCAAGAGCGACGTCTCAATTCATTCCACCTTCACTGCCTCCGGAGAATACTTGGCAGCAGGTGGCAGGACCATATCTCCAACACAGAAGTCCTCGAGGCGGCCAACATCCCCAGCTTATACACACTACTGAGTCAGCGGCGCTTGAGATGGCTAGGCCATGTGAGCCGCATGACAGATGGCAGGATCCCCAAAGACACATTGTACAGCGAGCTCGCCACTGGTATCAGACCCATCGGCCGTCCATGACTCCACTTTAAAGACGTCTGTAAACACGACATGAAATCGTGTGACATTGATCACAAGTCGTGGGAGTCAGTTGCCAGCATTCGCCAGAGCTGGCGGGCAGCCATAAAGGCGGGGCGAAAGTGTGGCGAGTCGAAGAAACTTAGCAGTTGGCAGGAAAAAATACAGAGGTGCAAGTGAAGAGCCAACTGTATAACAGCCCCGACAATCAAATTTTCCTGCAGCACCTGTGGAAGAGCCTGTCACTCTAGAATTGGCCTTTATAGCCACTCCAGGCGCTGATCCACACACCACTGACCACCTCCAGTCTCTCGAGATAAGGAGGCAAAAGAAGAAGAATCAAGAGGTGAGTTTATTATACTTAACAATCTCAACTGAATCTAAATAAAATAATAAACACACACACACATTCATGCGCGCACACACACACACAGACAAGCAAATCACACAGAAATAAATTATAGAGTGAGAACTAAATTTCTATTCGGATTAGAGTCCAGAATAAATTAAAAGTAAACAAAATCTGTGAGATTGGGTAATTCTGTGGTCTGTCCCTTTGCGTTCCTTATTTATAAGTGTCATGTCATCTGCAAGAGTTTAAATTATGTTGTTTTACATATAAGTTTATGTCACTTGTATATTTATCTATATGTCAGGAAGAGCACTGGTTTTAATACTGACCCCTGAGAAACAGCACTGTATACTCCCCCTTCCCCAGTGTGAACAATGTCTGTTCACCACTTCTCTCTGCTTTCTGTCCCTGAGTCAGTGTCATATCCACACTGTCACATTAATCCATATGTTACATTTTTCATAACAAGTCTATGAAATGTCATTTGATCACAGGCCTTTTGATCGTACAGATACATAACAGGAAACACACTATCCTCATCAACACTCACAGTTATGCCAACAACTAACTTGATCAAGATTATCAGACTTGATTTTCCATTAACCTATCTGTACTGTTTGTCATTTAATATCACATGTTTTTCCTGGAATGATATATTTTTGTACTGGGTCACGGCCTCTAGAAATTTCCAACCACCGACTTTAGACTGACTGGTCAGTCGTTATAGGGTTTATCTAATGTCTCCTTATTTAAACAGCTTGTAACATTTACAACCCTCCAGTCCTTTGACATCACTCCCAGATCCAAGAAGGATGGAAAGCTTCTGGCCAGTGCCTCTGGTATTCCCACATTCCTTCCCTCAACAAACTTCATATATCCCATCTAGACTGGGTAAATCTTCGAAACTATTGTGGTCAAAAAAGTGTTGGATTGAAAGGTGTTAACTGAACCTGTTTGGTCATTGACTGTAATTAACGTCAGTCTCCAAGGACCCTAATTGTGTCAGTGGAGGGTTCTCCTCTTCGATTCAGAAGGGACTCCTTCCAATGTGCTGGCTCATAGTGTCAGTGGGAGCATCACCCCCAGCACTAACAGAGATCAGTGGCTCCAGAGAGTGAGAGAGGAGAGATCAGAATCTGAGAACTATAGATTGGAATGTTACAACAGTGGGTCAGAATCTGAGGACAGTAGATTGGAATATTACAATAATGGTTCAGAATCTGAGAACAACAGATTGGAATATTACAATAATGGTTCAGAATCTGAGAACAACAGATTGGAATATTACAATAATGGTACAGAATCTGAGAACAATAGATTGGAATATTACAACAATGGGTCAGAATCTGAGGACAGTAGATTGGAATGTTACAACAGTGGGTCAGAATCTGAGGACAGTAGATTGGAATGTTAAAACAATGGACAGCAGGAGTTTCTCCTATTGCTTTAGCCTCGTTACTGCGGGTTATTTTTGGATAACATTTGATTTGCGGATCTGTTATGCTCTGAAGATGATTCAAACGATTTACCATCCCATCCTCGCTATTATTGGTGTCCCTGGCAAGTCTCTGTATCCAACTATTAGATCTATAAATCATATTTCACTGATTTAGTGTTCTTGTCATGTAAATCTTGGGAAGACTTAAGCCACAGTCTTCAGTCTCTATCTCACATTCCACTCTGCATCCACTTTCTGCATTCCCCTCCCGACCCAATGTCTGAGGCTGAAACAGACGGTTGGAACCTCTATATGTCTACCTGAGCTGAGTTCATTGCCATATTCCGCCTATCACCAACCCTACCTACTAAAACCTCTGTAATATCACCCATCACCACCTCTGCCCATCTGCTAATAATCCCTCATCTGTGCCGTTGTTAAATCCACACTTAACTATTCCAATTCTATCCTGGTCACCCTCCCAGTTATCAACCTCCATAAACCACAGTCCATCCTGATCTCTGCTGCCTACATCCTAACTCACACCAAATCCCGATCACCCATTACCCTTGTGCTCACTGATCTACATTGGCTCCTGGTCTGGCAGCACCTTAACTTTAATATTCTCATTCTTGTGTTTGAATCCCTCCATGGCCTCACCCCTCCAATTAGTCCCATTTCCCTTCCATGTCACATATTCTTGTAAATCTTATGCCTTCAAGTCTTTTTCCAATTCCCCTTTTAGAAGTGAGCTGTTTTCACTCTATATCTTCCCCTGCTGTGATTTTCACTCCATGACGGCACTGGTGCTAACGGTATGGAAACATGGATCTGTAAAATGATGTGAACTGAACTGCCGGCCACTTCTAGTGTGGCCTGCACAGTGCCCCATGTTGGGCAGGGAACTAGCCTGGGTATACTGTGCATGTGCTGTCAGTGTGAGAAAGGGTTTGAGTTGACGTCAATCTGCCATTCCGACAGCTTTGATGTACGTCTTTGAAACATTGTCTTTGCATGTCCACTGAGCGCCTGTGCAGTCACGCTCAGCTGAACATACATTCAGCAGCACGAAGGGCCCCCTCTGGTGTTATTTAAAAGGACCAGGCATCCAACTTACAGTTGAGGGTTTTTTGACTTACTTTTGCTATTGTAAAGTTAGTGGAGTTGCTGTGGATAGTTTTCTGGAGGTTGTGTTGTGAGCTGCTGCAGACATTCAGGGAGGACAGAGGATTTTGTGCCCCAACTCTGGACGAGGTATGGGGACTGTAGTTAAAGTGTTTCTGGGTCTGTCACATGACCAACAAAAGGAGCAGAGGCTGCAGAGAGAGGAAGCTCTGTAAAGAGGGAGCAGGAGGGGGCTCTGTCCTACCCACCCCGTGTTTTCCAAGAGCACTTTTCCTACCTACACTTAACCCAGCAGGAGTGTGTGAGGTGACTCTGATTCAATAAGGTGATGATCACACAGTTGTGTCACCGCCTGTAACACGACCTGGAGCCTGACACCAGGGTGAGGACGGAGCTGTCAGTAGCTGATAAGGTCACAGTTTCATTGAACTTCTATGTATCTGGATCTTTGCAGTTGGGAGCAGGTGCCGTATCCAACATAGAGACGTAGAAATCGATGTAGTCATAAAGTCATTTCCGACATAAAAGGAAGCCATTCTACCTCTCCATGCCAGCTCAATCTAGAACAATCCAGTCATTATCACTCCCCCTCTCAATACTCGTATCCCTGCAAGTTCATTTCCTTCAGGTGCCCATCCAGTTTCCTTTTGAAATCATCGATTGTCTCGGCTTCCACCACCCTCATGGGCAGTGAGTTCCAGCTCATTACCATCCACTGTGTAAAAAAGTTCTTCCTCATATTTCCCCTGCATCTCTGACCCAAAACCTCCCATCTGTGTCCCCTATTCCGTGCTTCATCAGTTAATGGGAGCCGTTTTTCCATTTCTATCTTATCTAAGCCTATCATAATCTTGTACACCTCTATCACATCTCTCTCAATCTCCTTTACTCCAGGGAGAACAACTCCAGCTTCTCCAAACTATCCTTGTAACATAGACAGCATAGATAGATTGACATTTGCTCTTTTGTAAACACGTGCCATCCCTGCACTGTATGTGTTTGATGCGGACAGTGTAGAGGGAGATTTACTCTATATCTAACCCCTTGCTTTACCTGTCCTGGGCGTGTTTGATGGGGACAGTGTAGAGGGAGATTTATTCTGTATCAAACTCCGTGCTTTACCTGTCCTGGGAGTGTTTGATGGGGACAGTGTAGAGGGAGATTTACTCTATATCTAACCCCGTGCTTTACCTGTCCTGGGAGTGTTTCATGGGGCAGTGTCGAGGGAGATTTACTCTGTATCTAACCCCTTGCTTTACCTGTCCTGGGCGTGTTTGATGGGGACAGTGTAGAGGGAGATTTATTCTGTATCAAACCCCGTTTTTTATTTTTTTATTTATTTATTTATTTTGTTTTTCCTGTCCCGGGAGTGTTTGATGGGGACAGTGCAGAGGGAGATTTACTCTATATCTAACCCCGTTTTTTTTTAATGTCGAGGGGGCCTTTATTCCTCAGGCCCCCATTATATATATTTTATATGTCGAGGGGGCCTTTATTCCTCAGGCCCCCTTTATATACAAACTTATATTTTTTAAATAACTTTATTAAAACCAGGTAAATAAACAAAAACTCAAATTAAAATGCCATTCTGGCGTCGACGATGCACTCCAGTCCCTGCGGTGCCCACCGGTCGCGGAAGGCCTGAAGCGTACCGGCGGACACCGCATGCTCCTTTTCCAGGGACACCCAGGCGCGAACGTAACCGCGGAAGAGGGGCAGGCAATCGGGGAGGACGGACCCCCCGACAGCCCGCAACCTGGACCTGTGAATTGCCACCTTGGCCAGGCCCAGGAGCAGACCGACGAGGAGATCCTCCTCCCGGCCCAAGCGCCTCCGCACCGGGTGCCCAAAGATCAGGAGCGTGGGACTGAAGTGCAGCCAGAATTTGAGGAGCAGCCCCTTCAGATACTCAAATAGGGGCTGCAACCTCGCACACTCCGTATAAATGTGGAACACGGACTCGTCCAGGCCGCAGAAAGTACAGGTGGCCTGGGAGTCCGTGAACCTACTTAAAAGCCTATTGCACGGGACTGCTCTGTGCAGCACCCTCCACCCCAGGTCCCCGATGTAAAGGGGGAAGACTCCCGCGTAGAGAGACCTCCATCGGGGTTTCCCCTCGCCGCCAGATGGCAACGCGGACCGCCAGGGCGTGTCCGGCCGGCTGACGAGGGCGAGGAAGTGGAGAGTGTGCAGGAGCAGCCCGTACAGGAAACCTCTCCGCGCCGATTGGAATGGCACGGAGGGCATTTCCGAGAGGCGGCTCGGGTTGTGCGGGATCGGCTCCCGAGGAGGGTTTCGGGGCCTGGGTTCGATGAGCAGTTCCGGCCGAGTGGAGGTCGGCTCGGCCGGGAGCGCTCCACTCTCCCGAGCCCCATAGCCACACACAGAGAAGGGCTTCGGCTACTCCTCTACACACTGGTCCGGCACTGGAGTTGTCCGCAAGGACAGCAGAGGCGCTCTCCTCAGTCGGTGGGGGAGCATCTTGACTGGAGGTGACCATCTTCTAGAATCGGATTAGATCCCGGTAAAAGACAGGCAACTCCCTCAGAGAGGCGCGGCTAATGGACTCCACCGGGAGCTGCGTGTCATCTCGAAGGCAGTGACACTGGCGGAAAAAATATGTCGCCAGCAACCACCATCTGGGAGGACGCTCGACGTACAGGTATCTCTGCAGCGTCCGAAGGCAGAGAGTCGCAACCTGGGTGCAGACGCACACCAGCGACAGACCGCCCTCCTCGATCGGGAGTCTCAGGACCGCGGCAGAGACCCAGTGTTTCCTGAATCCCCAGAAGAAATCGATGAGTTTCTTCTGGATCTTGGTTGCGAATGCAGGGGGCGGGGCCAAAGTGACCAACCGGTTCCACAGCATGGAGGCCACAAGTTGGTTTATCAACAGCGCTCGGCCCTTGTAGGAAAGCACTCGGAGCAGTCCTGTCCAGGGCCCCAGCCGAGTGGTGACTTTCGACTCCAACTCCTGCCAGTTTGCCAGCCAGGCATCCACAGCAGGGCTAAGGTGGGCTTCCAGATAGAGGAGGTGCGTGGTGCTCCACGCAAAAGGTGTCATCTCCTCCGGCAGGGAGTCCACCCACCACTGACCCATCAGGAGAATGGAACATTTCTCCCAATTGATCCTCGCAGAGGATGCCGCAGAAAAGGTCTGCTGGCAGTCGTGCATCCTCCGCAAGTCAACAGGATCCGTGACCATGAGGAGCACGTTGTCGGCGTAAGCCGAGAGGACAAACCACATGGCCAGCTCACGCAGAGCCAATCCCCTCAACCTCCTGCGAACTAGGCACAGGAAGGGCTCCACACAGATGGTGTACAATTGGCCGGACATGGGGCATCCCTGACGCACTCCGCTCCCAAAGCGAAGGGGCGCAGTCAAGGACCCGTTAACCTTGACTGGACACTCTGCGGCGGCTTATAAATGTCGGACCCGGGCCACGAAATGCGGCCCGAGTCCGAAAGCACTCCGAGTCCCGAAAAGGTATTCGTGATCCACCCTGTCGAACGCCTTCTCCTGGTCGAGGTTAGAGAAAGGCGACTGACTGACCAGTCCTCTGGGAAAGTTGGATCAGGTCCCGGACCAGGTGGATGTTTTCCTGGATGGACCGGCCCGGGACCGTATATGACTGGTCGGGGTGGATCATGTGGGCCAGCACGGAGCCCAGGAGGGTAGACACAGCCCGGGCAAAGATCTTATAATCCGTGCTGAGGAGGAAGACTGAACGCCAGTTTTTAAGCAGGCGGAGATCGCCCCTCTTCGGCAGGAGAACAATGACCACCCTGTGCAACGAGAGGGGCATCTCCCCGGTGGCCAGGCTTTCCCCATGCACCCTCGCGTAATTGACCCCCAGGACGTCCCAGAACGCCCTGAGGTACCCCACGGTCAACTCATCCAGCCCTCGGGATTTGCCCCTCGAGAGCTGATGGAGGGCGCAGGTCAGATCCACCAAAGTGAGCGGAGGCTCCAACCATTCGGCGCCCTCCGGGCAGACCTGCGGCAGGTCCTCCCACAAAACTTTTCACTGGACGGATCCGGAGAGAACAACACACTGTAATAAGTACGAACCAGGAGGCCCATTCCCTCCGGATCCGTGATGGAGGATCAGTCGTCGGTCAGCAGCTCAACGAGCTGCTTACGTACCACCCGCCATTTTTCCAGCGAGTAGAAGAAGGGTGAGGCGCAGTCCAAACTTCCAGGATCTGGATCCGCGACCTCACGTACGCGCCTCATGACCCTATGAGCTGCAGGTCCCTCAGCGAGTGCTTCTTCTCTTTGTACGCCTGCCACAGGGCCGGGTCCGCGACGTCTTGACCGAGGCGGGACTCCAAATCGAGTACCTCCTGCTCTAGGCGCCCGATCTCAACTTCCCGCCTCTTGGTCGACCCCCTCGCATACACCTGACAGAAGATGCGGCTGTGAGTCTTGCCCACATCCCACCATAGCCTCAAGGAGGGGCAGCCCCCCTGCCTCCGTCTACAGTTGGCCCAGAATCGACAGAACGAGTCCCGAAATCACTCGTCCTCCAGCAACCGGTTGTTAAAGTGCCAGTTCGCGGACCCTGCCCGCGTGCGGAGTGGAGTGAACTCCGCCCACACCAGGTAGTGGTCCGAGCATGGCACCAGCCACATGGAGGCTGCCGAGACAAGGGAGACGTATGCCTGCGAAAAGTAGAGGCGGTCGTTTCGGGACACACCTCCTCCAGACCTCCACGTGAAGGCGCAGGAGTTGGGATGGAGATTCCGCCAGACGTCCACCAAGTTAAGGGAGCTGATCAGTCCCCTCAATTACTCCACCGACGCTTGGCCGCGCTGGGGACCGGAGCGATCCCCCACCTCGAGGGTGCAGTTAAAATCCCCCCCGAGGATGATGTACTCGCCGCTATCGATGGAGCTCAAGAGAGCGGACACTTCTTCAAAGAAGCGCACTTACAACGCGCCGGGCCTGGGCGCATACCCGTTCACAAACAGGAGCGGCACGCTACCCAGGCGAACGGCGAGGTGGAGCAAGCAGCCCGGCACTAGCTCCTTGAACCCCAAGATCTCCGGCTGTAAAGTCGGGGCCAACAAGATAGCCACCCCACTAGAAACAGGGGTGAGGTGACTCATGTAGACCCCACTCTGCCACTCCAGGAGCCAAGTGGCTTCGTCTCCCGGAACGGTGTTGGTTTCCTGCAGAAAACTCACTGCGTATCTCCCTTCCCTGAGGACTGAGAGATTGTGAACTCTGCGGTGAGCCCCTCTGCTGCCGTTGATGTTGATGTTGTCTACGGTTATCTTCATGTCAAAGGTAGTTAAAACCCGTCACCAACACCTCACTGTGAGGAGGGAGTGGAAGTGCACCTGGCCCTCCACTCCCCTGGCAACCCATTGAGGAACACATTAAAACGGCACCTCTCAACCAGTTTCACGCCCGCGCGCTTGCCCGCTTTCTTGAGGGCGTCAGGGACGGACTGGATGATCCGCGCCAGATTCAACCAACGGCCGAGGGCCAGCTGAACTTTATTGCGGCAACCCCTGCAAGCCGCAAGGAAATCCCGGAGTTCCGCCGTGGAGATGAGAGGAGATTCGGTGGGAGGCACGAGGGACTCCACCTACTCACTGGCGATGGAATCAAGGTCATCCTCCGTGCCCCACACATAATTCCCATCCTCTTCCGGGTTGTCACCACCAGCGGCCGACACATCCACCACACACTGTGGGGCGGACGTCCCAGCCGCGCCAGCTGGCCCCGCCTCCGTCACGATCCCACCCCCAGGATCGATGGCAGAGGAGTCCTCTCTGGGTTCTACTGTGAAACTAGAGCCTGTGGGCGCCAGCGGTTCAGGACGCCCCCTCCACCTCCACCCCGAGGCCAATGAGCGGTCCAGGGGAGAAGGAAGTTCCCGACTCTGGAAATGCAGCCGGAGCCGAGACCGGAGGTGGAGAGAGGAGGCCATCTCCCGCTCCACCAGCATCCACAGGCCCTGCAGATGGGGTAGCATTCTCGGATATAACTGGGTCGGGTGTCTCCTGGTTGGTGGTGGACTCCGGCTCGGAGGGCCGTCCCTTTGGGGCCCCGCCCTCCCCTCCACTCAGGGCATCCGACCCTGTGCAGTGGCAAATAGGCGGCGTCCTCAGGCTCCCCCACCACAAGCAGGGTCCCACTTACGCCTTCAGGAGGGCCTCATGTACCGGGGCCACCCCCTCCCCTCCTTCCTGCGGAATAGGGAGATCCTGCCCGGACTTTGTAGCCTTGGTGGTGGTGGTAGGGGATACCTGGGGACCCGAAACAGGTGACAGCTCCCCTCCAACAGATGGGCCCTGCGCCTCAGGGCCCCTCGTTACCTCTGTGGAGGGGTGCCTTCTCCTCTTTTTCCCACTAGGGCGCAGAGGCTCAGAGACCTCCATGTCATCAGAGGCCTCCGCCTCGCCACCCTCCTTTTTTTTAGTCACCCTGGGCCTGGGCCCAGCCCTGGGACAGGTGGGGTCCGTGAGAACGGGCTTTGGGCTGAGCTCAGGCTCGGGTTGTTTCAATGTGTCCAGGGGACGCACCTCTTGATGTTTCATTTTCCTCCGCGTCTTCCTTCCACTCGGACGGGCACTCCCCTCCCCGCTAGAGGCCGTGAAAATACAGCCTTACGAACATGGCCCAGTCCCTTGCAGCCGTGGCACCGCGCCCCATCCGAGGTCCAAAAGACGTTGTCGGCCGTCCCCTGGATCTCTACATTAAATTGGCCCTCCGAGATCTCCTCCCGTGCCAGTTGCATAAATAACTGGCGGCGGAAGGAAAAGACATGTTGGAGGCTGTGTTCCCGAAGTCCAAGCTGGACTGGGGTGATCCCCGACCTCACCTCCCCCAGATGGTGCAGGTGGGGGAGGAGGAGCTCACTGGGAATGAAGGGTGGGACGTTGGATAGCATTATCCGCTGCGCAGTGACCCCCAGAGGGTCCACCGGCAGGAAGGTCCCCCCCACAGTGAGCCCTTTACTCAGTGCCAGGGACACCACCCGCTCGGTCTTCAAAACGAACACAACCTTCCCATACATCTTTGAGGCTGCAACAATGTCCGAGGGGCCGACCAGCTCGGCCCTTGCCTTTACGCAGGGCTCAATGGACATGTTGGGGTGGGGATATCTCTTCACCCCATGGCTGGATGTTATCAATTTAAAGGGTGATGGGGCCACGTGGGCAGCCAGAGAGGCTGCCGCTGCATAAGTAGTAGAGGGCCCCGCCACAGGTGATGAAGGGCTTGCCATGGGTCTAAGAGCTAGACCCACCCCGAATTGTGGGCTTGCACACCAAATATCAGAGATTAGCGGAAAATATTGAATATGTATTAAAAACAAACAAACAAACAAACAACAGGTTAGGGGAGAGGCTGAGGGAATAGAGGAGAAGTAAAGATAGGAAGTAAGGGATGGCTTGCTTTCTGGAGGTGGTGCTCAGAGCACATTTAAAACAGTCTTTGCACTTGGTCTTCCGTTCTTCTGGTCTTCTGGTTGGGGGAGGCGTCTTCACCTGGGTCAGCTGAAGCTGCCCAGGCACTATTATCCCCTTCCATCTGTTTAGCCATGCAGCTTAAGCTGACCTAGGCTGGGAAATTTGGGTGGGGCGGGAGCTTCCCTGTGCGCTTGTTGCAGCAGTTCAAATTCCTGTTGAATTGGACGCCCCACCCCTTGTTGTTCCGGCCACTTGTTCTTCCCACAACAGTCCAAAGTAAATTACTGGTGTTCAGCACCCACCTCCAGACAAAGCCTTGTTTCCAACAAAGAAGAATGTCTCTTTCTTCACATTAATGACGATGGTTGTTGAAGTTTTCCCTCTGATTGGTTGAAACTGCTGTCCCTTGCTCAGTCCAGCCCCTCTCTCCACCTCTGCAACCTCCAACTGCCACCAGCACTCTCAGCTGAGGCTCGTTGCTGCAATCAGCAGTCAACACTCCAATTAGACAGCAGCCAACCCTGTTTTTTTTTCTTTCTTTTTTTTGGGGGTACAGTGTAGAGGGAGCTTTACTCTTTATCTAACCCCGGTTTTTTTTTTCTTTTTTTTTAAGGTGGCCTTTATACCCCAGGCCCCTTTTATATATTTTATGTCGAGGGGGCCTTTATTCCTCAGGCCCCCTTTATATACACACTTATATTTTTAAAATAACTTTATTAAAACCAGATAAATAAACAAAAAAACTCAAATTAAAATGCCATTCTCGGCGTCGACAATGCACTCCAGTCCCTGCGGTGCCCACCGGACGCGGAAGGCCTCAAGCGTACCGGTGGACACCGCATGCTCCTTTTCCAGGGACACCCGGGCGCGAACGTAACCGCGGAAGAGGGGCAGGCAATCGGGGAGGACGGAAACCCCGACGGCCCGCAACCTGGACCTGTGAATTGCCACCTTGGCCAGGCCCAGGAGCAGACCGACGAGGAGATCCTCCTCCCGGCCCAAGCGCCTCCGCACCGGGTGCCCAAAGATCAGGAGCGTGGGACTGAAGTGCAGCCAGAATTTGAGGAGCAGCCCCTTCAGATACTCAAATAGGGGCTGCAACCTCGCGCACTCCGTATAAATGTGGAACACGGACTCGTCCAGGCCGCAGAAAGTACAGGTGGCCTGGGAGTCCGTGAACCTACCTAAAAGCCTATTGCACGGGACTGCTCTGTGCAGCACCCTCCACCCCAGGTTCCCGATGTAAAGGGGGAAGACTCCCGCGTAGAGAGACCTCCATCGGGGTTTCCCCTCGCCGCCAGATGGCAACGCGGACCGCCAGGGCGTGTCCGGCCGGCTGACGAGGGCGAGGAAGTGGAGAGTGTGCAGGAGCAGCCCGTACAGGAAACCCCTCCGCGCCGATTGGAATGGCACGGAGGGCATTTCCGAGAGGCGGCTCGGGTTGTGCGGGACCGGCTCCCGAGGAGGGTTTCGGGGCCTGGGTCCGATGAGCAGTTCCGGCCGAGCGGGGGTCAGCTCGGCCGGGATCGCTCCGCACTCCCGAGCCCCCTCGCCACCCGCAGTGAGGGGCGTCCCGGGGGTTTCGGCTACTCCTCCGCCCGCCGGACCGTCCCCAGAGTCGGCCACCCGGACAGCCGAGGCGCTCTACTCCGCCGGCGGGGGAGCGCCCTGACTGGAGGCGACCATGTAACAGACTCGGAAAAGATCCCAGTAAAAGACAGGCAACTCCCTCCGAGAGGCGCAGCTAACGGACTCCACCGGGAGCTGCGTGTCGTCTTGAAGGCAGTGACACTGGCGGAAGAAATACGTCGCCAGCGCACACCATCTGGGAGGACGCTCGACGTACAGGTATCTCTGCAGGGTCCGAAGGCGGAGAGTCGCAGCCTGGGTGCGGACACACACCAGCGACTGACCGCCCTCCTCGATCGGGAGACTGAGGACCGCGGCAGAGACCCAGTGTTTCCTCTTGCCCCAGAAGAAATCGACGAGTTTCTTCTGGATCTTGGTGGCAAATACAGGGGGCGGGGCCAAAGTGACCAACCGGTACCACAGCATGGAGGCCACCAGTTGGTTTATGACCAACGCTCGGCCCCTGTAGGAAAGCACTCCGAGCAGTCCTGTCCAGCGCCCCAGCCGAGTGGTGAATTTCGCCTCCAACTCCTGCCAGTTTGCCGGCCAGGCTTCCTCAGCGGGGCTAAGGTGGACTCCCAGATAGAGGAGGTGCGTGGTGCTCCACGCAAAAGGTGTCATCTCCTCCGGCAGGGAGTCCACCCGCCACTGACCAACCAGGAGTCCGGAACTTTTCTCCCAATTGATCCTCGCGGAGGACGCGGCAGAAAAGGTCTGCTGGCAGTCGCGCATCCTCCGCAAGTCAACAGTATCTGTGATTGCGAGGAGCACGGCGTCGGCGTAAGCCGAGAGGACGACCCGCATGGCCGGCTCGCGCAGAGCCAATCCCGTCAACCTCCTGCGAAGCAGGCACAGGAAGGGCTCCACGCAGATGGTATACAATTGGCCGGACATGGGGCACCCCTGACGCACTCCTCTCCCAAATCGAAGGGGCGCCGTCAAGGACCCGTTAACTTTGACTAGACACTCTGCGGCGGCGTATAAAAGTCGGACCCGGGCCACGAAATGCGGCCCGAGTCCGAAAGCGCGCAGAGTCCCGAAAAGGTAATCGTGATCCACCCTGTCGAACGCCTTCTCCTGATCAAGGGAGAGAAAGGCGACCGACTGACCAGTCCTCTGGGAAAGATGGATCAGGTCCCGGACCAGGTGGATGTTGTCCTGGATGGACCGGCCCGGGACCGTGTAGGACTGGTCGGGGTGGATCATGTGGGCCAGCACGGAGCCCAGCTGAGGAGGGAGACCGGACGCCAGTTTTTAAGCAGGCGGAGATCGCCCCTCTTTGGCAGCAGGACGATGACCGCCCTGCGCCACGAGAGGGGCATCTCCCCGGTCGCCAGGCTTTCCCCCAGGACCCGCGCGTAATCGTCCCGCAGGACGTCCCAGAACGCCCTGAGGAACTCCACGGTCAACCCATCCAGCCCTGGGGATTTGCCCCTCGAGAGCTGGTGGAGGGCGCCAGTCAGCTCCGCCAACGTGAGCGGAGCCTCCTATCCTTCGGCGCCCTTCGGGCTGACCTGCGGCAGGTCCTCCCACAAAACTCTGCGCGCATCCTCGCTGGACGGATCCGGAGAGAACAACGCACTGTAATACGTCCGGACCAGGAGGCCCATTCCCTCCGGATCCGTGATGGAGGATCCGTCGTCGGCCAGCAGCTCGACGAGCTGCTTACGGACCCCCCGCCATTTTTCCAGCGAGTAGAAGAAGGGAGAGGCGCGGTCCAAATCTTCCAGGATCTGGATCCGCGACCTCACGTACGCGCCTCGGGACCCTATGAGCTGCAGGTTCCTCAGCGCGCCCTTCTTCTCTTTGTACGCCTGCCACAGGGCCGGGTCCGCGACGGCATGACCGAGGCGGGATTCCAAGCCGAGCACCTCCCTCTCAAGGCGCCCGATCTCGGCTTCCCGCCTCTTGGTCGACCCCTTCGCGTACTCCTGACAGAAGACGCGGATGTGAGTCTTGCCCACATCCCACCATAGCCTCAAGGAGGGGAAGCCCCCCTGCTTCCTTCTCCAGTCGGCCCAGAATCGACAGAACGAGTCCCGAAATCGCACGTCCTCCAGCAGCCGGTTGTTAAAGTGCCAGTACACGGACCCCGCCCGCGTGCGGAGCGGGGTGAACTCCGCCCACACCAGGCGGTGGTCCGAGCACGGCACCAGCCGCATGGAGGCCGCCGAAACGCGGGAGACGTACGCCTGCGAAATGCAGAGGCGGTCGATTCGCGACCCCCCTCCTCCAGACCTCCACGTGAAGGCGCTGGAGTCGGGATGGAGATTCCGCCAGACGTCCACCAAGTTAAGGGAGCTGATCAGTCCCCTCAACTTCTCCACCGACGCTTGGCCGCGCTGGGGACCGGAGCGATCCCCCACCTCGAGGGTGCAGTTAAAATCCCCCCCGAGGATGATGCACTCGCCGCTATGGATGGAGCTCAAGAGAGCGGACACTTCTTCAAAGAAGCGCGCTTGCAACGCGCCGGGCCTGGGCGCGTACACGTTCACAAAGTGGAGCGGCACGCTACCCAGGCGAACGGCGAGGTGGAGCAAGCGGCCCGGCACTAGCTCCTTGACCCCCAAGATCTCAGGCTGAAAAGTCGGGGCCAACAAGATAGCCACCCCACTAGAAATAGGGGTGAGGTGACTCATGTAGACCCCACCCTGCCACTCCAGGAGCCAGGTGGCTTCGTCTCCCGGAACGGTGTGGGTTTCCTGCAGAAAGCTCACCGCGTATCTCCCTTCCCTAAGGACTGAGAGATTGTGAAATCTGCGGTGAGCCCCTCTGCTGCCGTTGATGTTGAGGCTGGCTATGGTTATCTTCATGTCAAAGGTACTTAAAACCCGTCACCAACACCTCACTGTGAGGAGGGAGTGGAAGTGCACCTGGCCCTCCACTCCCCCAGCAACCCATTGAGGAACACATTAAAACGGCGCCTCTCAACCAGTTTCACGTCCACGCGCTTGCCCGCTATCTTAAAGGCGGCACGGACGGAATGGATGATCAGCGCCAGATTCGACCAACGGTCGAGGGCCAGCTGAACTTTATTGCGGCAACCTCTGCAAGCCGCGAGGAAATCCCGGAGTTCCGCCGTGGGGATGAGAGGAGATTCGGTGGGAGGCACGAGGGACTCCACCACCTCACTGGCGATGGAATCAAGATCATCCTCCGAGCCCCGCACCGAATCCCCATCCTCCTCCGGGTCGTCACCGCCAGCGGCCGACACATCCACCACACACTGTGGGGCGGACGTCCCGGCCGCGCCAGCTGGTCCCACCTCCGTCACGATCCCACCCCCAGGATCGATGGCGGAGGAGTCCCCTCTGGGTTCTATTGTGAAACTGGAGCCTGTAGGCACCAGCGGTTCAGGATCCCCCTCCACCTCCATCCCCAGGCCAATGACTGGTCCAGGGGAGACAGAGGTTCCGGACTCCGGGAAACCAGCCGGAGCCGAGACTGGAGGCAGCGAGAGGAGGCCATCTCCCGCTCCGCCAGCACCCACAGGCCCAGCAGATGGGGCAGCATTCTCAGTTATAACTGGGTCGGGTGTCTCCTGGTTGGTGGTGGACTCCGGCTGGGAGGCCCGACCCTCTGGGGCCTCGCCCTCCCCTTCATTCAGGGCACACGACCCAGTAGCAGTGGCGGAATGGGCGGTTTCCCCAGGCTCCCCCACCACAAGCAGGGCCCCACTTACTCCTTCAGGAGGGGCCTCACGTACCGGGGCCATCCCCTCCCCTCCATCCTGAGGAATAGGGAGCAGCTGCCCGGACTTTGCAGCCTTGGTGGTGGCGGTAGGGGGAACCTGAGGACCAGAAACAGGAGGCAGCTCCCCTCCAACAGATGGGCCCTGCACCTCAGGGCCCTGTGTTATTTCTGTGGAGGGTTGCCTTCTCCTCTTTTTCGCACTTGGGCGCGGAGACTCAGAGACCTCCATGTCATCAGAGGCCTCCGCCTCCGCACCCTTTTTTCCCTTTTTAGTCACCCTGGGCCTGAGCCCAGCCCTGGGACTGGTGGATTCCATGGGAATGGGCTTTGGGCTGAGCTCAGGCTCGGGTTGAGTCAAAGTGTCCAGGGGACGCGCCTCACGATGTTTCTTTTTTCCCCGCGTCTTCCTTCCGCTCGGACGGACGCTCCCCTCCCCGCCAGAGGCTGTGAAAACCACAGCCTCTGGAACCGACTGAGCGGTGTCTGTTGGATGTGCGGGGGGAGTGGGAGGAGGTGCTGTGGAACCACTCTGGGCCGCCGAGGTGGAGCTGGCGGCCGGGAGGTTGGGGCAGTTCTTACGAACATGCCCCACCCCCTTGCAGACGTGGCACCGCGCCCCGTCCGAGGTCCAAAAGACGCGGGAGGCCGTCCCCTGGAACTCCACATTAAATTGGCCCTCCGTGTCCTTCTCCCGCGCCAGCTGCATAAATAACTGGCGGCGGAAGGAGTAGACATGTTGGAGGCTGTGCTCCCGAAGACCAAGCCGGACTGGGGTGATCCCCGACCTCACCTCCCCCAGATGGTGCAGGTGGGGGAGGAGGAGCTCACTGGGAATGAAGGGTGGGACGTTGGACAACATTATCCGATGCGCAGTGGCACCCAGAGGGTCCACTGGCAGGAAGGTCCCCCCCACAGTGAGCCCTTTACTCAGGGCCAGGGACACCGCCCGCTCGGTCTTCAAAAAGAACACAGCCTTCCCATACATCTTTGAGGCCGCAACAATGGCCGAGGGGCCGACAACCACGGCCATTGCCTTAACGCAGGCCTCAATAGACATGTTGGGGTGGGGATAGCTCTTCACCCCATGGCTGCATGTCAATAATTTAAAGGGTGACCGGGCCACGTGGGCAGCCACAGAAGCTGCAGCTGCGTAGGTAGTAGAGGGCCCCGCCACCGGTGATGAAGGGCTTGCCATGGGTCTAAGAGCTAAACCCACCCCAAATTGTGGACTTGCACACTAAATAACAGCGACTCACAGAAAAATATGAAAAGACAAACAAACAAACAACAGGTTAGTGGAGAGGCTGAGGTAAGAGAGGAGAGGCAAAGGCAGGCTGGAAATGATGACTTGCTTTCTGGAGGTGGTGCTCACAGTACACTAAAACAAACAGTCTTTGAAGTTGGTCTTCCGGTCTTCTGGTTGGGGGAGTCGTCTTCACCTGGGTCAGCTGAAGCTGCCCAGGCACTATCTATCACCTTCCGTCTGTTTAGCTGGGCAGCTTCAGCTGACCCAGGCTTGGCAATTGGGGTGGGGAGGGAGCTTCCCTGTGTGCTTGTGCAGCAGCACAGACTCCTGTTGAATTGGCAGCCCCACCCCTTGTTGTTCCAGCCACTTGTTCCTCCCCCAACAGTCCAAAGTAAATTACTGGTGTTCAGCACCCACCTCCAGACAAAGCCTTGTTTCCAAAAAAAATGTCCCTTTCTTCTCTTTGATGGAGACTGTTGTTGGAGTTTTCCTCTGCTTGTTGGTAGCTGCTCTCCCTTGCTCAGTGCAGCTCCTCTCTCCACCTCTGCAACCTCCAACTGCCACCAGCACTCTCAGCTGCACCTCGTTGAGGCTCTCAACACTCAGGCTCCCAAATCAGAGAGCAGCCAATCCCAGTGCTGTACCTGTCCTGGGAGTGTTTGATGGGGACAGTGTAGAGGGAGCTTTACTCTGTATCTAACCCCGTCCTGTACCTGTCCTGGGAGTGTTTGATGGGGACAGTGTAGAGGAAGCTTTACTCTGTATCTAACCCCGTCCTGTACCTGTCCTGGGAGTGTTTGATGGGCACTGTGTAGAGGACGTTTTACTCTGTATCTAACCCCGTCCTGTACCTATCCTGGAGTGTTTAACTTAACTTCGGAGTTTGCAAGTTCTCCCTGTGTCTGCGTGGGTTTTCTCCAGGTGCTCCGGTTTCCTCCCACAAAACCTAGAGACTTGCAGGTTGATAGGTAAATTGGCCATTATAAATTTCCCCTAGTATAGGTAGGTGGTAGGGAGATATAGAGAAGGTGGGGATGTGGTAGGAATATGGAATTAGTGTAGGATTAGTATAAATGGGTGGTTGATGGTCGGCACAGACTCGGTGGGCCGAAGGGCCTGTTTCAGTGCTGTATCTCTAATCTAATCTAATCTTAACAGTTTGGAGGCAGCTTTATTCTGTATCTAAGCTGTGCTGCCCCTGCCATAAACTTCAGCACAAATAAAACTCCTTTACAAACTCGCACCAAGTTAAAGGCCTGCTCAAGTCACAAACAAAAACCCGACCTGAATCCGATGGAAGCACATGGGACCCGAGCTCGACCCGGCCCAGGTCCCTCCATTTCCCCCCCGAGACCGACCCGACCCGACCCGATCCGACCCAAGCCCAAAGGTCGAGTTCGGAAGAGTGGCCCGACACATCTCATCGGGTACCATCGGATTCGGGTCGGGTAACAGGCCTTTACACCAAGTCCCGTTCAACCATCACTCCTGTGCTCACTGACTTACGTTGGTTCCTGATCCAGTAAAGCCTCGATTTTAAAATTCTCATCCTAGGTTTCTGACCCAACTCATTCCGAACTACTCAGAAATGAAGCTGCCTCCTCAAAATACTAAATGTTAGTTTGTTTGAGGGAAAGCCTTCACCACACAGACTGCAGTGGTTCAGGATGAAGGCCCACCATTTTCTCATGGTAATCAGGGATGGGGAAGTAATGCTGGCCTTGTCAGTATCACCCATATCCTGAGAACAAATAGACAGGAAATGAAATAGGAATAAAATCAATGAGTTTGTAATTGACTGATTGAATCCAGGCGAGGTCTGTGATCAGAGTGAGACGTCATAACCCGATAAACAAATTGTCAACACAATGTACCTCACCAGCTTCTTGTGTTTGCCTTTCTGCTGTTGTCTTCATCAGAAAACAAGTAACAAATAATCTCTATCTTAAAATATGCTGGATTATCAATTGTACACATGAGATACGTACTCAATGGTTTCTGTTATCAGACAGTCAGAGAATCACACAGCACAGGAGGAGACTATTTCACAAATCGTACCAGTTCCAGCTCTTTGAAGGAGATTTCCAATGATTCCTCTCCCCTGTTCTTTTCTCCCAGTCCAGTAAATCACCCTGTTAGTATTGATCCAATTCCTGACTGAAAGCTTCTGTTAAATCTGCTTCCACAACCCTTTCAGGAAGTGAATTCCAAATCATAAACACTCGCTGTGTGAAGAAAAGAAAATCTCCTCATCTCTCCTCTGTTTGTTTGTTAATCAACATTAAACTGTGTTCTCTGGTTACTGACCCTTCATCCAGTGAAACCAGATTCTCCTTATTTATTCGAGAAACACACATCATCATTTTGAGCCACTCGATTAAATCTCCCTTTTATCATCTCTGCTCTAAGGAGAACAATCCCAGCTTCTCTCCACATAACTGAAGTCCCTCATCCCTGTTACCATTCTAGTATATCATCTAGCACCATCTCCAAGGCCTTGGAATCCTTCATAAAGTGTGGTGTCCAGAATGGGGCTCAATGTTCCAGCTGAGGCTTAAACAGTCATTTATCTAGTCTTCACAGAATGTTCTTGTGTTGTTATTTTTTAATTCTTTGCTTCTAGTTCTAAAGTTAACGATCCCCTATGCCTTTTTAAATCCTTCACCACTTGTCCAGCCACCATCGAAGATGTCTGTACAGGCACACCCAGTCTCCGTGCTCCTGTACCATCTATTAAATGGTGCAGTTCAGTTTATACTCACTCCCCTTATTATCCCTGCCAAAATAACCACTTCCCCAATTCTATGTGTTAGATTTCAGTCACCTTGTGTATTCTCATGTCACCACCAGACTGTCCATGTCCTCCTTAATGCTGCTACAGTCTACCACACTAATGACAGCATTTATGATTTACATGTCATCTGCAAGAGTTGAAATTATGTTTTTGTTTTACTCTAAGTCTATGTCATTCATATATATATCTAGATGTCATGACGAGCACTCGTTTATCTTATCTCTCCTTTTCAAAAGAGGATGTAACATTTACAACCCTTCAGTCCTCTGTCACCACTCCCATATCCAAGGAGGATTGGAAGATTCTGGCCAGTGCCTTTGCTATTTCCACCATTCCTTCCTTCAGCAACCCTCACACATCCCATCCAGACCAGCTAAATGTTCCACTTTATTGTGGTACAAAAGTACTGGATTGAAAGGGGTTAACTCAACCTGTTTGCTCAGTGACTGTAATTAATGTCAGTCTCTTTGGACACTAATTGTGTCACTGGAGGGTTCCCCTCTTCTATTAATAAGGGTCTTCATTTAATGTCTTACCCATAGTGTCAGCTGGAGCATCAAACCCGGCACTTACAGGGATCAGTGGCTCCAGAGAGAGGGAGACGATAGATCAGAATCTGTGAGCAGTTGATTGGAACGTTACAACAATGTGTCAGAATCTGAGAACAATAGATTGGCATGTTACAACAATGGACAGCAGGAGTTTCTCCTTTTGGTTTGGTTTAGTTACTGCAGATTATACTTGGCTAACATTAGAAAGGCGGATCTATTATGCACTGAAGATGATTCAAACAATTTACTATCCCAGCCTCGCTATTATTGGTGTCCCCGTTAAGTCTCTGTATCAAACTAATAGATTCATAAACCATATTTCACTGAATTAGTGTTCTTGTCATTTAAATCGTGAGAAGACTGAATCCATTGTCTTCACTTTCTGTCACAAACTCTATTCCCTCTCCACGATCTGCCATCCCCTCGTTGAGGCTGAACCAGGAAGTTTACAGCCTCTGGTATCTTTAATGCTGAGCTCAGTTCACCCCCATATTAACTCCATCTCCAACCCTTCATATTGTTACAGCCAGGTGAGGAGGGGTCACAGTCCTTCCTCTTAATTGACCGCAATAGTGTTTGGTCTTTTTTAACCGTGAATGTATTTACCATTTCTGTGATGTTTTACTTTTTACCTTTGGTGTGATAGTGAAGGAACCAATCGGAAAGGTTTTCTTGCGTTTAAACATGAAAGAGGTGAGTTTAATACACTTAACATCTAAACCCGATCAAAATAAAATAATAAAAATGTAAGTTATACAGTTATGCTGCCACTGACACAAGAATCTCACGTACACAAATATATTACAGAATGAGAAGTAAAATCGTGGCTGGATTAGAGTCCAGAATAAATCAAAACATAATATGCAGTCTGTGAGGTTTGATAATTCCCTGATCTTCCGGCTGAAGTTGTACTCTTGAAGTCTTTGGCTGGTCGAAGTGCCCATTGTGGCTGATCCACATGGCTCAGGATTTTCTTGAAGGCAGACTGGTAGGTGGCCTTTTTTCCCTGGTGCCTCAGTCTGTAGCAATCTGTAGGTTTGGAGGGTCCACAGTCGCAAATAGTTTTCAAACTTGTGATGTCATCTGGAGAGAGACAGAAAGAGAACGGGGCTTGGGGTTGGTTGGGAGGGGGCGCGGGTGCGGTGGAGCTAGGGGAGGGGGGAAGGAAACCAACCTTCCGCTTCTTCCATTTTGAATCACTGGCTTGTCTGTCTTTGTCCAGGGGAAACTCCCAGCTTTCACAGAAATGGTCGGACGATCTCATGGCTGCCTCAATATATTTTCTGGAGCCTTCTAATGAGATTCAAGGTGAGGAATTTCCATCTCCCCAGAGCTCAGGATGCCATTATTTACACTTGGAGTAGTTTACGCTTTCAAAAGTCAGTGTGTCAGGATGTCCTTGAATTCCATGCTAATGAATGCAATCTTAGCAAATTCAGTCTCAAGAGCAAGCCATTATTTTGGGTCCAGGCTCATTAGACATGTGTCTCCTGTTGGAGACGTTGGAAAGTGAAAAGGTGCTTCAGATACAAATTGCAGTGGCCATCTTGGCTGCCAGCTTTTTGCAGGATTTTTTCCATTAAAACTTTAATGTAAGTTTCCAACTGATGAATTAAAATTCCTCATTGGCATATTGTGTTTCCTTGACACGAATAACACCTCTGTAATATCTGCCTCAGCCTACAAGCTTCGTAAACCCTCATCGTATCTTTGTTAAATCCACACTTGACTCTTCAAATTATATCCTGGCCGCCCTCCAATTATAAATCTCCACAAACCACAGTCCATCCAGAACTCTTCTGCCTATATCTATCTCACACCAAATAACGATCACACATCACCCCTGTGCTCACTGATCAACAGTGCCTCTCGGTCTGGCAGCACCTTAATTTTAATATTCTCAGCCTTGTGTATGAATCCCTCCGTGTCCTCACCTGTCCAATTAATCCAATTCCCCTGTCCATTCCCCATAGTCTTGTAAATCTTATGCCTTTGAGTCTGCTACCAATTCCATTTTTAAAGTGAGTTGCTTTCCCTCTCTATCTCCGCCAGCTGTGGTTTTCACTCTGCGCTCCCACCGGTGCCATCATTACAGAAACCTAGATCCATAAAATGATGTGACCTGCACAGCTGGTCACTTTTAGTGTGGTCAGCACAGTGTCCCATGTTGGGCAGGGATCTAGCCTGGGTGCCATGTATGTGTTGTTAGTGTGAGGAGGGGCTTGTACTGATGTCAATCAGCCATTTTTGCAGCACTGACGTACGATTTTGAAACTTGGTCTGTGCATGTCCACTTGTGTAAGTCACTCTCAGCAGAGCATAGATTCAGCAGCATGAGGAACTCCACCCCACCCTCCCCCACTGACACCCCCCAAAGTTATTTCAAATTATCAGGCATCCAACTTACAGGTGAGGGCCTTTTGACTTACTTCCGCCATTGTAAAGTTAGTGGACGTGCTGTGGATAGTTTTCTGGAGGTTGTGTTGTGAGCTGCTGCAGACATTCAGGGAGGGCAGAGGATTTGGTTAACCAACTCTGGACGAGGTATGGGACTGTAGTTACAGTGTCTCTGGGTCTGAAACATGACCAACAAATGGAGCAGAGGCTGCTGAGAGGGGAGTCTCTGTAAAGAGGGAGGAGGAGGGGCTCTGTCCTTCCAACCCGGTTTTCCCAAGAGCATTTTACCTACCTACACCTGATCCAGGAGCAGTGTGTGAGGTGACTCTGATTCAATAAGGAAGTGGTCACAGAGCTGTGTCACCTCCTGTAACACGACCTGGAGCCTCACACCAGGGTGAGGACGGAGCTATCGGTGGCTGTTAAAATCACAGTTTCATTGATCTTTACTGCATCCGGATCTTTCCCCAGGCAGGAGTGGGCGGCATATCCAACATAGTCACAGAGAGTCATAGAGTCATTTACGACACAGGAGGAGACCAGTCGGACTCTCCATGTGTCTCTCTGTGTAACAATCCAGTCGGTCCCATTCCCCCACTCAATCCTCGGATCCCTGCAAGTTCATTTCCTTCAGATGCCCATCCAATTTCCTTTTGAAATCATTGATTGTCTTGGCTTCCATCACCCTCATGGGCAGTGAGTTCCAGCTCATTACCATCCACTGTGTAAAAAAGTTCTTCCTCATATTCCCCCTGCATCTCTTACCCAAAACCTTCCATCTGTGTCCCCTATTCCGTGTTTCATCAGTTAATGGGAACAGTTTTTCCTTGTCTATCTTATCTAAGCCTATCATAATCTTGTACACTTCTTTCAAATCTCTCTCAATCTCCTTTACTCCAGGGAGAGCAACTCCATCTTCTCCAAACTAAACTTGTAACTAAACCACCCCAATCTCTGGAAGCATTCTTGTATTCTAGTAGAATCATATAAAGTTAAGGCACAGAAATCGGCCACTTGGCCCATCTTGTCTGCGCCAGCCAGAAAATGATCCACCTATTCTAATCCCACCTTCCAGCATTTGGTGCGTAGAGCTGCAGCTTACAGCACTTAAGGTGCATATCCAGACTATTTTTGAATGAGTTGAGGGTTTCTGCCTCTATCCATTCAGGCAGTGAATTCCAGACGGCCACCACTCTCATCTCCCCTCTGATCTTTCTACCAATCACTTTAACTCTATTCCCCCTCTTCGATGTTATGGTGAATAGAGTCTTCACCTCCACTCTATCCATGCCCGTTATAATTTTGTACATTTCAATCAGATCACCCCTCAGCCTTCTCTGTTCCAAGGAGAACAACCCCTGTCTATCCAATCTTTCTTCATAGCTGCATTTTTCTATTCCTGGCAACATCCTCGTAAATCTCCTCTGTTCCCTCTCTAGTACAATTACATCCTATCTGTACTGAGGAGACCAGAGCTGTACACAGTACTCTAGTTGTGGCCTAATCAATGAGTTATACAGTTCCGGCATAACCTCCCTGTTCTTGTACTCTGTACCTGGGCTAATAAAGGAAAGGATTCCATATGCCTTCCTAACCACCTTATCGATCTCTGCTGCTACTTTCAGGGATGTGTGGACATTCAATCCAAGGTCCCTCATTTTCCCTACACTTCTCAGTATTTTGACATTATTCCTGTATTCCTTGTTTGACCTCCACAAATGCATCACCTCATATTTCTCCAAGTTGAATTCCATTTGCCACGTTTCTGCGTATCTGACCAGGCCATCAATATATTTCTGCAGTCTACAGCTATCCTCCTCGCTATCCACCACACGGCCAATCTTCGTGTCGTCTGCAAACATCTTGATCATGTCCCCTACCTTTACGTCCAAATCGTTAACTTGCACCACAAAAAGCAGGGGACCCAGTACTGAGCCCTGTGGAACGCCACTGGAAACAGCCTTCCAGTCTCTAAAATAGCCGTCAACAATTACCCTTTCTTTCCTGCCACTGAGCCAATCTTGTATCCACCTTGCTGCATTTCCCTGGATCCCGTGGGATTTTATTTTTTGAACCAGTCTGCCATGTAGGACCTTGTCAAAAGCCTTGCTAACATCCAAGTAGACCATATCAACTGCACTACCCTCATTTATCTTCCTTGTTGCTTCTTCAAGACATTCGATCAAGTTGGTGAAACAATATCTTCCCTGAACAAATCCATACTGACTATCCTAAATTAAGTAGAGGTGGCGAGTACAGAAGAAGGCAAGTTATGCCGAACCTTTATAAAGCTCTGGTTAGGCCCCAACTGGAGTACTGCATCCAGTTCCATTCACCATAGTTTAGGAAGGATGTGAGGGTCCTTGACAGGGTGTAGAGGAGATTTACCAGAATGGTTCCAGAGATGGAGGATTTTAGCGACAAAGTTAGTTTGGAAAAGCTGGGATTGTTTTTCTTGGAGTAAAGGAGATTGAGGGGAGATTTGATAGAGGTATACAATATGATGTCATGTTTGGATAAGGTAGACAGGAAAAGATGTTCCCATTAGTTAATGGTACAAGGACTAGAGTTAAGGTTGTGGCAAGAGATACAGGGGGATGTGAGGAACAACTTTTAGTCAGAGCGAGTGGGAATGGCCTGGAAATCGGTGCCTACGAGGGTGGTGGAAGCGGAGATGGTGAATGATTTCAAAAGGATATTGGATGAACACTTGAGGGAAATCGACGTGCAGGTATATGGAGACAGAGCTGGGGAATGAGACTGGCTGGATTTATCTACAAAGCTGGCATGGACTCGAAATGACTATGACTGTCTGACAGGGGATTACTATTACTACTGCTTTCCTATACTGGGAAAGTTTATAATGGACTGGGCAGTATCACCCTGTTGAACCCCGTGATGTAAGTGAATTGATTGATGTCCCAGAACGTGGTTAACAAATGTCCTTCACAAACAGAGTAATTCACTTCAGTCCCACAGACAATTCTGGATCATTCACAATGGGGAGTAGTTTCTCCTGGTTTTCTCTCCATAGGACAGCAGCCAGGCTTTTCACAGTGTCCCCTACCTCCATGTGGAAAGTCTTGTCAGGGTTAGGTGAGATCAGACACGTTACCGAGGCGACAGCTTTCTTCAGTTGTGTTGCTGCTTCTGTGCTCTCTTCTGTCCAACCGGGTTAAAACTGGTCATCATCACCATTAGGTAGTTCATAAAGAGCAGTCACAGTCTCTGCAAATCGAGGGATGAGGGTCCGCTGATACCCCACCAGCCTGAGGATAGGACACAGAGCAGTCTTTGAGGTGGACAGGGGTAGACACTGGATGAGGGTCTGCTGATACCCCACCAGCCTGAGGATAGGACACAGGGCAGTCTTTGAGATGGACAGGGGTAGAAACTGGATGAGGGTCCGCTGATACCCCACCAGCTTGAGGATAGGGCACAGGACAGTCTTTGAGGTGGACAGCGGTAGACACTGGATGAGGGTCCGCTGATACCCCACCAGCTTGAGGATAAGACACAGGGCAGTCTTTGAGGTGGACAGCGGTAGACACTGGATGAGGTCTGCTGATACCCCACCAGCCTGAGGATAGGACACAGGGCAGTCTTTGAGGTCGACAGTGGTAGACACTGGCTGGGGGTCTGCTGATACCCCACCAGCTTGAGGATAGGGGACAGTTCAGTCCTTGAGGAGGAAAGGGGTAGAAAATAGATGAGGGTCCACTGATACCCCACCAGCCTGAGGATAGGGCACAGTGCAGTCTCTGAGGTGGACAGGGGCAGACACTGGATGAGGGTCCACTGATACCCCACCAGTCTGAGGATAGGACACAGGGCAGTCTTTGAGTTGAACAGGGGTAGACACTGGATGAGGGTCCACTGATACCCCACCAGCCTGAGGATAGGGCACAGTGCAGTCTTTGAAGAGGACAGGGTAGACACTGTATGAGGGTCCACTGATACCCCACCAGCCTCAGGATAGGGCACAGTGCAGTCTTTGAAGAGGACAGGGTAGACACTGTATGAGGGTCCACTGATACCCCACAAGCTTGAAGATAGGACATAGGGCAGTCTTTGTGGTTGCAAGGGGTAGACACTGGATGAGGGTCCGCTGAAACACAACCAGCCTGAGGATAGGACACAGGGCAGTCTTTGAGGTGGACAGGGGTAGACGCTGGATGGCCTCGACCTGATGTTGGTCTGGGCTGATATTGAATGATCCAATCTGGACACCTAGAAACGTGACACGATCTTGCATCAGCTGGGCCTTACGTGGATGGTCTTTTAGACTAGCTCCCAAAGTAGCTGCAGAAGTTCCAGTAAAAGGGTTAAATGTGTGGACACGGTCTGTGGGAATGAGGAGGCGATCATCAATTTATTTCAGCAAGCAGGAAGACTGTGAAAAGCTCATAAATTCCCTGGCCATATGTTTGTGTAACATAGTGCGGTTATTGTGGAATCCCTTGTGACAGACATATCCAGGGGTATCTTTGGACCTCAGAAGTGAATGCGAATTTAAATTGTTTCTCTAGTTTTACTTGGATACTCCAATAACCATTAGAGATATCCATGGTGTTGAATACAGTCCTGCCGCTGGGAATCCGGGTGAGTAGGGTGGGTGTCTATCAGACAACCGGGTTCACACAGGGGTGACTGTGTTGAGTTTGTGGTGGTTAACAGTCAGTCTCCAGCTACCATCCCGTTTTCTAACTGGCCAAATGGGGCAGTTAGTTAGTAGTGAATGTGTCTTTGTGAACTACACCCTGGTATAACAATGACCTGATAGCGTCTGGAATATATGATATAATCTCAGCTCGGTATGAATACTGCTTCATGGAGCATTCAATGGTCAGTTAATTTCTTCCGGTCTGCTCATGTTTCCACAGTCATCTTTATGGGTTGTGAATACACTCAGCACCGACTCGATAATCGCCTGCAGCTCAGGGTGATCAGAGGTGTCTGGTTCCCACTCCTCTGATATTTTAATCAGGAATATTGAGGTTACAGTGGACACCAGAGTAGGGGTATGTTTTAATGTTCCATAATATACAAATATAGGGATAATCAATTACTGCTGATAACCTTTGAGCACATTACTGACCAGTAGTTCCTGTCCATTGTGCAGGATCATATAAAAGGGAGTCAGGACTTTGAAATGAACTCTGTTCCCACTCCTACACCACTGTAAGATCTGATCAAGGGTCACAGATTAACCAAAAGGAGGTCGAAGGGTCACAAGCAGTTTATTGCAGGGAAACTATTGGAAAATATTCAGAGGGACCGGATTAATCTCCACGTGGAGAGGCAGGGATTAATCAGGGATTGTCAGTATGGCTTTGTCAGGGGGAGATCGTGTCTAACTAACTTGATTGAATTTTTTCGAGGCATTGACTAGCTCTACAACCATTGCTAACGATATTATAGTTCTTGTAATTTACCCTCATCTCTCCTGCTGTTACTGCCCCTGGTAAGCCTTTATTTCCACATATAAGATCTGTAAACCCTGGTTCACTGAAATACTGTTCAAGTAATTTAGTTTGTTTTTTTCGAAGAATGAAGCCAGTGTTATTGGTCTCCATCAAAAATTCAGTCCCCTATCTGTGAACCACATACCCCTCCCTGCCCAATGTCTGAGGCGGAACCAGACAGTTTGCAACTGCTGTGTTCTATTTAAACCTGAGCTGAGTTCATCTCCATATTCTCTCCATCACAAACCCTGCCTACTCCACCTCTGCCTCGGCCCATCTGCTGCATAAACCCTCATCTGTACCTTTGTTAAATCTACACTTGACTGTTCCAATTCTATCCTGGTCATCCTCCCAGTTATAAACCTCCATAAACTACCGCCCATCTAGAACTCTGCTACCTGTTTCCTCACTCACACTAAATCCCGATTATCCATCACCCCGGTGTTCACTGATATATATTGGCTCCCAGTCTGGCAGCACCTTAATTTAAATATTCTCATTCTTGTGTTAGAATCCCTCCATGGCCTCACCCCTCCAATTAGTCCAATTCCCCTGTACATTCCCAAATTCTAGAAAATCTTTCGCCTTCAAATCTGTTTCCATGTCCCCCTTCAAAGTGAATTTCCTTCCCTCTCTATCTCTCCCTGGTGGTGATTTATGGCTCTCCAGCACCACTGTTGCCCACACTTTGGAAGCAAGGATCCACAAAAGGATGTGATATGAGTTACCAGCCACTTCCGGTGTGGTCTGCACACTGCCCCGTGCTGTGCCCGGATGCACATTGTGTGTGCTAGTAGCATGAGGAGTTGTGGAATGTCACGTCAAGCTTCTGTTCCAGCAGCTTTGATGTATGTCTTTGAATCTTGGACTGTGCATGTCCACTATAAATGTTTGTTGCTTGGAAAAGCATAGCATAATAAATTTCAAGCAGCACGGATATGCTAATGACAAATCCTGTCAGGAAAACTTCAACAAGAACTTATCCCAAGGTACTTCACAGCAGCATTATGAAACAAAGTATGACACTGAACCACAAAGGAAGATATTAGGTTAGGTGTCCAAACGCTTGGTCAAAGAGGCAGGTTTTAAAGAAGTGTCTTAAAGGATAAAAGCGAGGTGGAGAGGTGGAGTTGTGAAGGGAGGATATTCCAGAGTTTGGGACCGAGGCAACTGAAGGTGTGGCCACAAATGGTAGAGTAATTAAAATCAGGGATGCACAAGAGGCCAGAATTAGAGGAGCAGAGGTATCTCAGAGGGTTGTGGGGCAGGAGGGGATTACAGAGTTAGTGAGGGGTGAGGCCATGGAGGGATTGGAAAACAAGAATGGGAATTTTAATATCAAGACATTGTTTGACTGTGAGCTGATGTAGGTCAGTGATCGGGGAATGGGACTTGTTGTACGTTAAGACACAGACTGCAGAGTTTTAGATGACTTCAAGTTTACAGATAGTAGAATGTGGGAGAATGAGTTGGAATAGTCTAGTCTACAGGTAATGAAAGCATGAATGAGAGCTTCAGCAGCAGATGAGTTGAGACAGGGGTGAAGTTGGGCAATGTTATTGAGGTGGAAATAGGTCGTCATAGTGATGGCACGAATATAAGGTTGGAAGCTCATTTTGTGGTCGAATGCCATGGAATCACAGAATTGTTACAGCACAGAAGGTGGCCATTCAGTCCATCGTGTCTGTACTGGCTCTCCAAAAGAACAATTCGTCTGGTGTCACTGCCCTGCCTTCTCCCTGTAACTCTGTACAATCTTCCTTTTCAGATAACTATCCAATTTCTTCCTGAATGCCTCGATTGAATCTGCCTCCACCACACTCTCAGGTAGTGCATTCCAGACCTTAACCACTCACTGTGTGAAAACGTTTTCCTCATGTCACTGATGCTTCTTTTACCAATTACTTTAATTATTTGCCCTCTCGTTGTCGATCCTATCAGGAATGGGAACAGTTTTTCCCTATCCACTCTGCCCAGACGCATCATAATTTTGAATACCTTTTTTCAAATCTCCTCTCAGCCTTCTCTTCTCTAAGGAAAATGTTCCAACTTCTCCAGTCTATCTTCAGAACTGATATTCTTCATCCCTGGAACCATTCTTGTGAATGTTTTTTCACACTCTCCAATGTCTTCACGTTACCTAAAGTGTGGTGCCCAGAACTAGACGTAATACTGCAACTGAGGCCGAACTAGTGTCTCGTACAAGTTCAAAATAACCTCTTTGCTCTTGTATTCCATGCTGCTGTTAACAAAGCCCAGGATACTGTATGTTTCATTAACTACTCTCTCAACTTGTCCCGCCCCCTTTAATGACCTATGCACATATACATCCAGGTCCCTCTGCTCCTCACCCCCTTTAGAATTGTACCCTTTATTATACATTGTCTTTCCATGTTCTTCCTACCAAAATGAATCACTTCACATTTCTCCACATTGAACTTCATCTGCCACCTGTCTGTCCATTCCACTAACTTGTCCATGTCCGTTTGATTTTCTACAATTTACTCCTCACAGTTCACAATGCTTCCAAGTTTTGTATCATCTGCAAACTTTGAAATTGTGTCCTGTACACCGAGGTCTAGGTCATTAATATTTGTCAGGAAGAGAAAGGATCCCAACACTGATCCCTGGGAAATTCCATTACAAACCTTAAATAAAAACAAAAAGTGCTGGAAAGACGCAGCAGGTCTGGCAGCATCTGTGGAGAGAAAAGCAGAGTTAACGTTTCAGTTCTGTGACCTTTCATCAGAATTGGCAAAGGTTAGAAATGTAATAGGTTTTAAGCAAATAAAGCAGGGGTGGGGCAAAAGAGAACAGAAGAGCTGTTGATGGAACAGAGGGTCAGAGAGATTAACTGACCAGGAGGTCATGGGGCAAAGGCAAATAAAGTGTGCTAGTTGTGCGGCGAAAGACAAAGCATTAGTGTAGTGAGGGTGTTAAATGACAGAATAATGAACAGCCCTAGCTAAAAGCACCAACATAAAAAAATCAGCTTAACGCTGGCACATGGCAAAAAATGATAGAACAAAATAATCGTTGAACTCAGTGTTCAGACCGGCAGGCTGTAGAGTGCCTAATCGGACAATGAGGTGATGTTCCTCGAGCTGGCGTTGATGTTCACTGAACACCGCAGCAGGCTAAACGCAGATTGGGTGACCGCTTTGTGGAACATCTCCACTCAGTCCAAAAGTGTGACACCGAGCATCCGCTCGCTTATCATTTCAACACCCTCCATCCTCCACCCCCGCTCTAATGGTCACATTTCTGTACTTGTGTTTCCCCCAAAACCCCTACTTTGCCAGTTCTGATGAAAGGTCACCGACTTGAAACATTAACTCTGCTTCTCTCTCCACAGATGCTGCCAGACCTGCTAAGTATTTCCAGCACTTTCTGTTTATATTTCAGATTTCCAGCATCCACAGTATTTTGCTTCGATTCCACTACAAACCTTACTACAGCCCTAAAAGCATCCATTAATCACTTCTCTCTGTTTCCTTTCACTCAACCAGCTTAGTTTCATGTTGCTACTGTTGGTTTTATTTGATGAGCTATAACTTTGCTCATAGGTCTGTTGTGTGGCACTTTATCAAATGCCTTTTGGAATTCAATTTATACCACATCAACAGCATTGCCCTCATCAAACTTTCTTTTTACCTTTTCAAAAAACTCCAGCCATTTAGTTAAACACAATTTTCCCTTAATTAACACCCATTTGTCCAAGTGCCCATTAATTTTATCCCAAATGTGACACCAAGGTTGCAATTAAACTGTCTGACTCTCAGACTGTTACCAGGGAGAGGGATGGAATAAATAGCAAGGTAACAGAGTTGGAGTGGGGAGTGAAAATAATGGCTTCAGTCTTCCCAAAATTTAATTGGAGGAAATTTCTGCTCATCCGGTACTGGATGTCGGATAATCAGTCTGATAATTTAACAACAGTGGAGGTTTGGAGAGAGGTGGTGGTGACAGTACATGACAGTACATGGGTTCCCGCAACTCCTTTTTGTAAACAAGGTGTAAAATTTACAGCACTCCAGTCCTCTGTCATCACTCTCATATACAAAGAGAATTGACAGATTCTGTCCTTTACCTCTGCTATTTTCACCGTTCATTCTCTCACGAACCCTCATAATTCCCATCCAAACTGGATAAATGTTTAGTTTATTGTGGTACAAAAAGTGTTTGATTGAAAGGGATTAACCAAACGTGTTTGTTCAGTGACTGTAATTAACGTCAGTCACCATGGGCCCTAATTGTGTCACTGGAGGGTTTCCCTCTTCTATTAATAAGGGACTCCTTTCAGTGTGGTATCCCATAGTGTCAGCAGGAGCATCATCCCCGACAATAACAGGGATCAGCAGCTCCAGAGAGATGGAGAGGATAGATCAGAATCTGAGAACAATAGATTGGAATGTTACAACAATGGGTCAGAATCTGAGAACAATAGATTGGAATGTTACAACAATGGGTCAGAATCTGAGAACAATAGATTGGAATGTTACAACAATGGGCAGGAGTTCCATCTGGGAGTTTGACTTTCTCTCTGCAAATTATGATTGGCTGCCATTAAACAGTCGGATCCATTACGCACTGACGATTATTCAACACATTTTCTATCCCA
This sequence comes from Heterodontus francisci, assembly GCF_036365525.1. Lineage (NCBI taxonomy): Eukaryota > Metazoa > Chordata > Chondrichthyes > Heterodontiformes > Heterodontidae > Heterodontus > Heterodontus francisci. The sequence goes on from NW_027140336.1 coordinate 2,861,269, forward strand.
TCCTGGCTATTATTGGTGTCCCTGGTAAGTCTCTCTATCCAGCTATTAATTCCATAAACCATGTTTAACTGCATTACCGTTCTTGTCATTTACTCTGCCCTCCTTTCTACTTTTGTTGTTCCTGTCAAATCTCCATCTCCAGATATTAGCTTTATAAACCATTGTTACGTGTATTAGAGTTCTTGTAATTTGCTCTCTCATCTGTACTGCTGTTGCTGTCCCTGGTAAGTCTCTATTTCCCGCTATGAGATCTGGAAACCTTGTTTCACGGAAATAATGTTCTTGCAGTTTTAATTTTGGGAAGAGTGGAGCTAGTGTGATCGGTCTCCATAAGCAATTCTGTCCCCTATCCATGAACCACTTCCTCCTCCCTGGCCAATGTCTGAGGCTGAACCAGACTGTTTACAACCTCTGTGTTCTATATAAACCAGAGCTGAGTTCATCTCCATCACCAACCATGCCTAATACCACCTATGAAACATCACCCGTCTCCTCCACTGCCTCAGCCCATTTGCTGCATAAAGCCTCATCTGTGCCTTTCTTAAATGCACACTCGACTATTCCAATTTTCCAAATCTATCCTGGTCACCCTCCCAGTTAAAAATCTTCATAAACCGCAGCCCATTCAGAACTCTGCTGCCTGTATTCTAACTCACACCAAATCCCGATCAGCCATCACCCCTGTGCTCAAAAATGGACAGGAGTTTATCCTCGGATCTTTACTATCTTTCTACATATTGGGATTGGTACTCATTAGACGATCGGATCCTGTATGCACTTGTGATATTTCAATATATTTGCTATCCCATCCTGGCTATTGATGGTGTCCCTGGTAGGTCTCTCTATACAGCTATTATTTCTACAAACCATGTTTAATTGCAATACTGCTCCTGCAATTTACTCTGCCCTTCTTGCTGCTGCGACTGTTGCTGGTGAATCTCTACCTCCAGCTATTAGCTGTAAATCCATTGCTAATTGTATTGCAGTTCTTGTAAGTTCATCACTCATCTTCGGTCCTGTCTGTGCTCCTTGTAAGTCTCTACTTTCCGCTAGGAGATCTGCAAACCCTGTTTCACTGAAATACTGTTCTGTAATGCAAATATTGGGAAGACTGAAGCCAGTGTCATTGGTCTTCATCACAAATTCCATCCCCTATCTGTGAAACATATACCCCACCCTGCCCGATATCTGAGGCTGAACCAGACTGTTCACAACCTCTGTATTCTATTTATACCTGAGCTGAGTTCATCTCCATATTCCCTACATCACCAATCCTGCCTATTACCACCTCTGTAATATCATCCATCTCCACCTCTGCCTCAGCCCTTCTGCTGCATAAACCCTCATCTGTGCCTTTATTCACTTGATTTTTTCAATTCTATCCTGGTCCCCCTGCAGGTTATAAACTTCTATAAACCACAGCCCATCCAGAAATCTGCTGCCTGTATTCTAACTCACACCAAATCCCGATCAGCCATCACCCCTGTGCTCACTGATCTACATTGTCTCCTGGTCTGGCAGCTTCAGAATTTTAATATTCTCTTTCTTGTGTTTGAACATCCTCCATGGCCTCACCCCTCCAATTCCCCTACATAATTCCTATATTCCTGCCAATCTTTTGCCATGAAGTCTTTTCTTCAATTTCTCTTTTAAAGTAACTGTTTAAAAAGGCACTGTTTGAAAGTTAGGGATCGCACTTTTAGGGCAGAGATGAGGAGATTTGTTTTTCCTCTCAGAGGGTTGTGTGACTTTGGAACACTCTGGCTCTGAAGGTGGTGGAGGCGGGGGCATTGAATATTTTAAGGCAGAGTTAGATAGATATTTGTTGGGCAAGGGAATCAAAGGTTATCGGGAGTAAATGGGAGTGTGGAATTCGAGACAGAAACAGATCAACCATGATCATATTAAATGGTGGAGCAGGCTCGATGGGCTGAATGGCCTACTTCTGCTCCGAATTCATACGGTCACATGGTGTTCCTCTCTATATCTACTCCTGGCAGTGATTTTCAGCTCTTCAGTGCCACTGGGCCCAACGCCATGGAAGTTTGGATTCTTAAAATGGTACGAGCAAAGCTGCTGGTCACCTCCAGTGCTCAATGCTGCACAGGGCTCCAGCCCCAGTTCACCAAGCATGTGCTCGTAGTGTAAGAATGTCACATCTATCAGCCATTCCAGCAACTTTGATGTATGTCGTTGAAACTTGGTCTGTGCATGTCCACTGACCGCATGTGTTACTCACTCTCAGCTGAACATTCATTCAGCAGCACGAGTAACCCCATCTAGTGTTATTTAAAATGACTAGGCATCCAACTTACATGTGAGGGGCTTTTGACTTACTTCTGTTATTGTAAGGTTAGTGGAGGTGCTGTGGATGGTTATCTGGAGGTTGTGTTGTGAGCTGCTGCAGACATTCAGGGAGAACAGAGAATTTGGTGACCCAACTCTGGACGAGGTATCGGGACTGTAGTTACAGTGTCTCTGGGTCTGTAACATGACCATAAAATGGAGCAGAGGCTGCGGAGAGGAGAAGCTCTGTAAAGAGGGAGGAGGAGGGGGCTCTGCCCTACCCACCCAGGGTTTTCCAAGACCACTTTTGCTACCTACACCTAACCCAGGAGCAGTGTGTGAGGTAACTCTGATTCAATAAGGAGGTGGTCACAGAGCTGTGTCACCTCCTGTAACACGACCTGGAGCCTCACACCAGGGTGCACCATTTCAAGGAGCTTCACAATCTTTCTGAAGTGTGGTGGCCAGAAGTGGACACGATAGTCCAGCTGAGACCTAACCAGAGATTTTAAACGCTCATCATAACTTCCCTGCTTTTGAATTCAATACCTCTATTTTCGAAATGTACGATTATATGTGTTTTACTAACAAATCACTCAATATGTCCTGTCACCTTTAAAGATCGATGCCCCCACAGGTCTGTCTGTTCCTGCACACTGTTTACAACTGTTACCCATATTGCCTTCCTATCCTTTCTGTCAAAATGTCTCACCTCACACTTGTCTCACATTTCCATCTGCCACTTGTCTGCCCATTCTAATCAGTATCTATGTCCTGTCACAGGTGGTTCTGAATATCCTCACTGTTTGTCACAGCTCCAAGTTTGGTATCAGAGACAGATTTTGAAATTCTACTCTGTATTCCAAGATCCAAGTCATTTATGCACAGCAAAATAAAACAATGGCCCTCGCACTGACCCTGGGGGAACACTCACTGTCTAACATCTCACAGTCTGCAAAACTGTCATTTACTATGATACACTGTTTTCTGTACATTATCCATCTTTTAGCCAATTGGACACTGACCAGCCCATTCCATGAGACTCAATGTTGGTAATTAACCTTTTATGTGGTATTTTATCAAACACATTCTTCAAACCAATATAGACAACATCCATCACATTCATTTCAGCAACCTTCTCTGTTACATCATTAAAAAATGCAATTATATTTCTCAAACATGACTTTCCTTTTGTAAATCTATGCTGGCTATCCTGAATTAACTCAAACCTCTCCAGATGTCTGTTGTTTTATCACCTGATTATTATTCTAAAACCTTTCCCACCACTGATTTAGGACGAACTGGCCTGTAGTTGTGAGGCCTGTGTGTTGTCCATTGATATATCTGCTGTGTGACGGAGGCCACCTATGTCGGGTGAGGTGAATAATCCTGTCTGTTCCCTTAGCAGAGAGAAGTAGGATGAGAGATCCCGTGGCTTTGTCAGAATAGCGGGATTCCTGATGGTGTAGGTGGTTCTGCGGGGCCCCCAAGTCAACGGGGAGAGGGACAAGAACTGAAAGAACTCTCACTCCATTAATGGTGTGCGAGCATGCCCAGTACATCATGTTGGTGAGTGTCCACTATCCTGTTAGCAGCCACCATACCTTCATTCCGAAGCAGTCAGACATTCCCATGACCATCAGGACTCTTTAGAGAAAAATATGCGGCTCCTCGGAGACAATGATTACCCCAATCTTTACATTACAATCGCACCAGGAATCCGGAGGCCACATCAGGAGGAGGAGGAAGAGGAAGGGTGGATATTTCCTGGATGCCTTCGACCCGGACAGGCTGTGGGAGAGTGTCTACTAAGATACCGGTTCCCATAAGACAACTTCCCTTTCCCACCATGGATTCCCCATTCTCCAACATTACACCCATCTGAGACGACCCTGCGCAGTGTCCCCTTGGTCATCATCCTGCAATAAGAACACCAACAATAACCTTTTCATAACATATCTATCCAACAACACATCCAATTATACAAACAAAACTGAACTATTCACCCTTGTGTATTCCCTTAGTGCCTGTCTTGTGGGTTCCCTCGACTTGCCTAGTGCTCCTACACAGTGTTTCTCCAGTAACTGCAGCATGGCTGGTGGAAGGCTGCTGACTTTCATTGGAGGAGACTGCAGATGGCCTTGCAGGACGTCCTCGAAGAGCTCTGGGCCTTGCGGGCTCGGATTCAGACTGCACCACCTCGACATGTGCAGCCTTGGCTGGCTGATGGGTAACAGCAAGGACACTGGTGTAGTGACAGTGAAGGGAGAACAAATACTGTCATCCTGAGAGAGGACAGCAGGTTCATACTCCACGGAGACACTCTCACCCCCACAGGGCGACACCTCAGTAATCCTAGTAATCTACTGGATCACAGATTGCTGGACCGCTGTGAGAGCCTGCAAACCCCTTTGTGCACTGAGATCCACAGCCATGATGACAGCAGTCTAATCCTGCATGGCAGCAAACATAGACTTCATGACCTCAGTCTGAGCGTCCACTGCAGCACTGAGACGTTGGGTGTCTTCCGTCTAAGCTGCAGTGGAAGCTGAGACAATGATCACCAGACACTGTATCATGACTGGGTCCGGTAGTGCTGTCATGGAGATAGTGACCACTTCCACTGGGGAAAGGATGTGCTTCAAGCTCCTGTGCCATGTTGGAGCCGGTCTCCTCCATGTTCCGAGACAGTGATAACAGACTGTCTGACAGGCCTGTCAATGGACAAAGTATCTCAGTGTACATGTCCATCAGCATTCTCCTGTCTGCTGTTCCAGCAATGTTCAGCCTTGATAGAACGGGGTGCGGAGCGGACTTTCAGCTGAGCGGTCAATTTCAGTAAGTTACAAGTTAATCCCTTTTTTGTTTCGGAGGACCGGGGACTGCTGGGTAGGGGAAAACTATTTATTTGGGCAGTGGCAGTACCCGAGACACTACACGTGTAGTGTCTCCCACCCACCCTCCTCCTCTAACCAAAAAAAAAGGACTCTAGGGTGTTGATAAGGTAAGCTTTTTATTTAAAACTTCAGTCCGTCGGATTGCTAAGCGAACAAGTTTTGACTTTTTTTTTCGTTTGGTTTTTCAGTAGATTTATTGGGAATCTAGAATAGTGGGAATGGAGGTAAAGGCAGTTGTATGTTCCTCCTGCAGAATGTGGGAGGTAGGGGTCGCCAAGAGTGTCCCTGCTGACTGCATCTGCGGGAAGTGCACCCAACTCCAGCTCCTCGCAGACCGCGTTAGGGAACTGGAGCTGGGGCTGGATGAACTTCGGATCATTCGGGAGGCAGAGGGGATTATTGACAGGAGTTATAGGGAGGCAGTCACACCTCAGGTAAAAGAAGTAGGTAGATGGGTTACCGTCAGGGGAAGGAAAGGGAACCAGCAGGCAGTGCAGGGATCCCCTGTGGCCGTTTCCCTCAACAACAGGTATACCGTTTTGGATACTGTTGGGGGGGACGACTTACCAGGGGTAAGCAATGGGGTGCAGGTCTCTGGCACAGAGTCTGTCCCTGTTGCTCAGAAGGGAAAAGGGAAGAGGAGCAGAGCATTAGTCATTGGGGACTCCATAGTTAGGGGAACAGATAGGAGGTTTTGTGGGAACGAGAGAGACTCACGGTTGGTGTGTTGCCTCCCAGGTGCCAGGGTACGTGATGTCTCCGATCGTGTTTTTGGGATCCTTAATGGGGAGGGGGAGCACCCCCAAGTCGTGGTCCACATAGGCACCAACGACATAGGTAGGAAGAGAGATGGGGATTTAAGGCAGAAATTCAGGGAGCTAGGGTGGAAGCTTAGAGCGAGAACAACCAGAGTTGTTATCTCTGGGTTGTTGCCTGTGCCACGTGCTAGCGAAGAGGGGAATAGGGAGAGAGAGGAGTTGAACACGTGGCTGCAGGGATGGTGTAGGAGGGAGGGTTTTGGTTTCCTGGATAATTGGGGCTCTTTCTGGGGTAGGTGGGACCTCTACAAACAGGATGGTCTTCACCTGAACCAGAGGGGTACCAATATCCTGGGGGGGAGATTTGTTAGTGCTCTTCGGGGGGGTTTAAACTAAATCAGCAGGGGAATGGGAACCTAAATTGCAGTGCCAGTGTACAGGCTGTTGAGAGTAGTGAGGTAGGGGATAAGGTTACAGGGACGCAAGAGGGCACTGGCAAGCAAGAACTTGGTTTAAAGTGTGTCTACTTCAACGCCAGGAGCATCCGGAATAAGGTGGGTGAGCTTGCAGCATGGGTTGGTACCTGGGATCCTGATGTTGTGGCCATTTCGGAGACATGGGTAGAGCAGGGGCAGGAATGGATGTTGCAGGTTCCGGGATTTAGATGTTTCAGAAAGAACAGAGAAGAGGGTAAAAGAGGGGGGGTGTGGCATTGTTAATCAAGGAAAGTATTACAGCGGCAGAAAGGACGTTTGAGGACTCGTCTACTGAGGTAGTATGGGCCGAGGTTAGAAACAGGAGAGGAGAGGTCACCCTGTTGGGAGTTTTCTATAGACCTCCGAATAGTTCCAGAGATGTAGAGGAAAGGATAGCGAAGATGATTCTCGACAGGAGCGAGAGTAACAGGGTAGTGGTTATGGGGGACTTTAACTTTCCAAATATTGACTGGAAATACTATAGTTCGAGTACTTTAGATGGGTCTGTTTTTGTCCAGTGTGTGCAGGAGGGTTTTCTGACACAGTATGTGGACAGGCCAACCAGGGGCGATGCCACATTGGATTTGGTACTGGGTAATGAACCCGGCCAGGTGTTCGATTTAGATGTAGGTGAGCACTTTGGCGATAGTGATCACAATTTGGTTAGGTTTACCTTAGCGATGGGCAGGGACAGGTATATACCGCAGGGCAAGAATTATAGCTGGGGGAAAGGAAATTATGACGCGATTAGGCAAGATTTAGGATGTGTAGGATGGGGAAGGAAACTGCAGGGGATGGGCACAAACGAAATGTGGAGCTTATTCAAGGAGCAGCTAATGCGTGTCCTTGATAAGTATGTACCTGTCAGGCAGGGAGGAAGTTGTCGAGCAAGGGAGCCGTGGTTTACTCAAGAAGTTGAAGCGCTTGTCAAGAGGAAGAGGGCGGCTTATGTTAGGATGAGACGTGAAGGCTCAGTTAGGGCGCTTGAGAGTTACAAGCTAGCCAGGAAGGATCTAAAGGGAGGGCTAAGAAGAGCAAGGAGAGGACACGAGAAGTCATTGGCGGATAGGATCAAAGAAAACCCTAAGGCTTTCTATAGGTATATCAGGAATAAACGAATGATAAGAGTTAGAACAGGGCCAATCAAGGATAGTAGTGGGAAGTTGTGTGCGGAATCAGAGGAGATAGGGGAAGCGTTAAATGAATATTTTTCGTCAGTATTTACAGTAGAGAAAGAAAATGTTGCCGAGGAGATTACTGAGATACAGCCTACTAGGCTAGATGGGATTGAGATTCACAAGGAGGAGGTGTTAGCAATTTTGGAAAGAGTGAAAATAGATAAGTCCCCTGGGCCAGATGGGATTTATCCTAGGATTCTCTGGGAAGCCAGGGAGGAGATTGCAGAGCCGTTGTTGTTGATCTTCAAGTCGTCATTGTCGACAGGAGTAGTGCCGGAGGACGGGAGGATAGCAAATGTTGTCCCCTTGTTCAAGAAGGGGAGTAGAGACAGCCCTGGTAATTATAGACCTGTGAGCCTTACTTCGGTTGTGGGTAAAATGTTGGAAAAGGTTATAAGAGACAGGATTTATAATCATCTTGAAAAGAATAAGTTCATTTGCGATAGTCAGCACGGTTTTGTGAAAGGTAGGTCGTGCCTCACAAACCTTATTGAGTTTTTCGAGAAGGTGACCAAACAGGTGGATGAGGGTAAAGCCGTGGATGTGGTGTATATGGATTTCAGTAAGGCATTTGATAAGGTTCCCCACGGTAGGCTATTGCAGAAAATACGCAAGTATGGGGTTGAAGGTGATTTAGAGCTTTGGATCAGAAATTGGCTAGCTGAAAGAAGACAGAGGGTGGTGGTTGATGGCAAATGTTCATCCTGGAGTTTAGTTACTAGTGGTGTACCGCAAGGTTCTGTTTTGGGGCCACTGCTGTTTGTCATTTTTATAAACGACCTGGATGAGGGTGTAGAAGGGTGGGTTAGTAAATTTGCAGATGACACTAAGGTCGGTGGAGTTGTGGATAGTGTCGAAGGGTGTTGTAGGGTACAGAGGGACATAGATAGGCTGCAGAGCTGGGCTGAGAGATGGCAAATGGAGTTTAATGCGAAGAAGTGTGAGGTGATTCACTTTGGAAGGAGTAACAGCAATGCAGAGTACTGGGCTAATGGGAAGATTCTTGGTAGTGTAGATGAGCAGAGAGATCTTGGTATCCAGGTACATAAATCCCTGAAAGTTGCTACCCAGGTTAATAGGGCTGTTAAGAAGGCATATGGTGTGTTAGCCTTTATTAGTAGGGGGATCGAGTTTCAGAGCCACGGGGTCATGATGCAGCTGTACAAAACTCTGGTGAGGCCGCACCTGGAGTATTGCGTGCAGTTCTGGTCACCGCATTATAGGAAGGATGTCGAAGCTTTGGAAAGGGTGCAGAGGAGATTTACTAGGATGTTGCCTGGTATGGAAGGAAGGTCTTACGAGGAAAGGCTGAGGGACTTGGGGTTGTTTTCGTTAGAGAGAAGGAGGAGGAGAGGTGACTTAATAGAGACATACAAGATAATCAGAGGGTTAGATAGGGTGGATAGTGAGAGTCTTTTTCCTCGGATGAGGATGGCAAACACGAGGGGACATAGCTTTAAGTTGAGGGGTGAAATATATAGGACAGATGTCAGAGGTAGTTTCTTTACGCAGAGAGTAGTAGGGGCGTGGAACGCCCTGCCTGCAACAGTAGTAGACTCGCCAACTTTAAGGGCATTTAAGTGGTCATTGGATAGACATATGGATGTAAATGGAATAGTGTAGGTCAGATGATCGGCGCAACATCGAGGGCCGAAGGGCCTGTACTGCGCTGTAATATTCTAATTCTAAAAAAAAAAAAACATCTGAGTCCTGTGTATTATAACTCGTTTGTGACCTCGCCCTCCGGTGAGCTGACACATGAACTATCCTTTTCCCCTGGCCTGGCTGCTGCTCACTCGTGCTCGGTGACTGACCCCGTGCAGATTCCGACTCTTTGCCAGCCTCTAAGATGCACGCAGAGTAAGTATTTGATCTGGTGACTGTGAGTATCAGACCAAGTGATGGGGTTTCACCATCAGTGCGGTGCTGCTGCCCTCTCTCTCTGTCTCCTGGATCTGCTGTGACTGGGAAGCTGGCAGTTTTATGTTATCATTGTTTATTTTATTTATTTATTTAGAGATACAGCACTGAAACAGGCCCTTCGGCCCACCGAGTCTGTGCCGACCAACAGACACCCATTTATACTAACCTTACAGTAATCCCATATTCCCTACCACCTACCTACACTAGGAGCAATTTGTATTGGCCAATTTACCTATCACTTGCAAGGCTTTGGCTGTGGGAGGAAACCGGAGCACCCGGTGAAACCCACGCGATCACAGGGAGAACTTGCAAACTCCGCACGGACAGTACCCAGAATCGAAACCGGGTCCCTTGAGCTGTGAGGCTGCGGTGCTAACCACTGCGCCGCTGTGCGCCCCAGAAAAGTATTGGAAAGTATAAAATCAGAAGGGGGGTGTTGGGTGAGAGATTGGGGGTGGGATGGAAAGCAGGAGTTTCATGGTCCCCCCATCTGCAGCCTGTACATCATCCCAGACATCAGGATGAGGGTGAGATGGGAGTTAAGAAGGGACATAAGGCAGGAACGTAGCATCATCCTGAATACTCTCGGTGATGCCGGATGCAATGATATGGAGAACCATCTCCTCCCTCAGGCTCAGGGGATGAAGGTAAGCCTGGCCCCCGCCGGTTCAATGCAGCCCCGGTGATTATGGGAAACCTTGTCCTGTCAGAGAGAGGCAAAATGTCAGTCATTGTGTTGCACTGTGTTTGGGTGATGTCCCTGCCATAGCTGAATAGCTGGGGAATGTGGAGGCAGTGAGAGGTGGGTGTGAAGCTGGTATAAGTGGAATGTGTGTGAGGGTGAGGTGGAGTATGTGAAAGTTAGGTGTGAGTCCTGAGTGTTAGGGACTGCTGATGGGTGAGTGATGGGGGTGTGGTACATTGAGCAGTGTGAGAGTTTGGCGATGTTGGGGGTAGGAGATGTCATGTGGAGATGAATTCACTGACATTGACCACCCGTGTGAGCTCATTAAACTTCTACTGGCTCTGGTGCCAGTTCCTCGGGGCCAGACTTCTTGCATTGACCTCCATGGCCGCCTGCTCCCATTCCCTTCGGAGGGCGTTCCTTGTGGTCTCCACCTCACCCCACAGAAACAGGGGCTCTCTTTTCCTGTCACCCTCCATGACTAAGGCCTCCAGCACCAAATGCGTGAACCAAAGAGCCCTCTCTCTGTCCCAGTATTCCATTTACCTTGTCTCCAATTGCAGCATTCACAGTCAGCAGCAGCAGCCTCCTGTGATTCAGTGCAGCTTCCCTATAAGAGGGACAGACTGCCTTCAAATGCTGAATGCTGGCTGAAGGACGATCTAGTCTCACACACAGTTAGGTCTCTGTTAAGCGTGCAGACAGACAGCAGCGCGGGTCACCATGGGTGACACGTAGATTTCATGGAAATGAGGAGACAGGAGCTTTGTGTGTCACCTGCCTCAACAGAAACGGACACAGGCAGATCATGATCCCTCTGCCCAAAAAGGGACGAAAACCGGATTTTCTCGTTCTTGCTATTTCCCTTTCCATCTTTCACATTTGCTCTCTTTCTCTCCCTCTCTTCACTTTCTGTCTCTTGCTCATAGAATTAGAGATTGAAGCACCACAGAAGGAGGTCTGTCGGCCCATTGTGTCAGTGCTATCCCTTTGAAAGAGCTATCTAATTAGTTCCACGCCCCCTCCACTTTCCCCAGACTCCTGCGTGTTTTCCCATTTTCAAGTATTTGTCAAATTCCCTTTTGAAAGATATTATTGAATCTGCTTCCACCATGTTTTCAGGCAGTGAATTCCAGATCCCAACAACTTGTTGTATAAGAAAATTCTCCTCATTTCACCTCTGGTTCTTTGTCAATTACCTTCAATCTGTGTCTTCTTAATACTGACATTTCTGACACAGGAAACAGTTTCACATGAATTACCCTATCAAAACCCTTGATGATTTAGAATTTTATATCAAATCTCCCCTTGCCCTTCATGGCTCGAAAGAGAACAATCCCAGCTTTTCCAATCTCTCCACGTAACTGAATTCCCAGATCCCTGGTACCATTCCAGTAAATCACCTCAGTATCCTCACTAAGTCCTTGACATCCTTACCAAAGTGTGGCGATCAGAATTGGACACAATTCTCTAGCTGGGACCGAACAAATGATGGATGAACATCAGCATTTCCTCCTGAGTTTTATTACTCTGTGTGTCTCTCTCTAACTCCAAAGACACTACATGTTACCTTCAAAGATCTGTGTGTGCACACCCCAGGTCTCGCTACTCCTGCACCCACTTTATAATGGTATCATTTAGATTAGATTAGAGATACAGCACTGAAACAGGCCCTACGGCACACCGAGTCTGTGCCGAACATCAACCACCCATTTATGCTAATCCTACACTAATCCTATATTCCTACCAAGCATCCACACCTGTTCCTATATTTCCCTACCACCTACCTATACGAGTGGCATTTATAATGGCCAATTTACCTATCAACCTGCAAGTTGAGGAAACCGGAGCACCCGGAGAAAACCCACGCAGACACAGGGAGAACTTGCAAACTCCACACAGGCAGTACCCGGAATCGAACACGGGTCCCTGGAGCTGTGAGGCTGTGGTGCTAACCACTGCGCCACTGTGCCGCCCTATATTTAGTTTATATTGTTTCGCCACATACTTGCTCCCCAAATGTCTCACTTCACACTTCACTGTGTTAAGTTACATCTGATATGTTCCTGCCCATTTCACCAGTCAGTCTCTGTCCTCCTGAAGTCTGTTACTATCCTTTTCACTGGTTATTAACATTTCTGAGCTTCCGTCCATCTGAAAAGTTTGACATTATCCCGTCTGTACACAACGCAACGGCAATAACAAACAGCAACAGTGATCCCGACTGTGACACTGGGGAATCCCACAGTGTACTTCCCTCCAGACTGAACAATAACCATTCTCCAATACTCTCTGCTTTCTGTCACTGAGCTAATTTCCTGCATGCTGGCATTGTAAATAAAAGAACAGTCTCCCATTTATGTAATGTGTTTCATGACCACTGCATGTCCCAAAGTGACTTCCAATTAATGAATACTTCTTAACACTTAGTCAGTTTCATAATGTAGGAAACAGGGCAGCCAATGTCTACACAGCAAGATCCCACAAGTAACAATGTGATGATGATCAGATCTGTTTTTGTGATGTAGATTGAAGGGTAAATACTGATCAGGACACTGGGGAGAATTCCCTTGTTCTTCGAAATAATCCCATGGGATCTTTAACATCCATGGGAGGGCAGCCGGGGCCTTGGTTTAACGTTTCATTCGATATATGGCACCTCTGACAGTGCAACACACCCTCAGGACTGCACTACAGTGTCAGCCTTGACTCTTGTGATCAAGTCCTGCAGTGACACTTGATCCTGGAAGCTTGTGATTGAAAGGGGAGAGAGCTACAAACTGAGTCACGGCTGACATTGGCCCTTTAATCCCATGTGTTTCTAATTTGGTAACACAGCTGTTATGTGTTACTTTATCAAACGCCTGGTGAAAGGATAGGAATATTGGGAAAGTACAGGCAGGAACAATCATAGAATCATAGAATAGCAAAGTCCTGAATGATGTCATTCGGCCCATCAAGTCAGTGCTGACCCTTTCAAAGAGCAATCCAGTTAGTCTCACTCCCTGGCTCTTTCACTATATCCTAACATTTTCTCTGCTTCAGATATTATCCAATTCCCTTTTGGGATCTACTATTGAATCTGTATCCATAAGCCTATCAGACAGTGCATTCCAAATCCAAACCACTCAGAAACACAAATCCCCATATCTGCTTCTTTTACCAATCACCTTAAATCTGTGTCTCTGGTTAACGGCCCCTTGGACATTGGAAACCGTTTCTCTTTATTTAATTTATCTAAACCCTTCCTAATGTTAAAGACCTCAATTAAATCTCCTCTGAAAGTTCTCTGCTCTAAGGTGAACAACACCAGCTGCACAACTGTAATCCTTCATGCCTGCACAAATTCTAGTAAAACAGTTCTGTCCCCTCTCCGAAGGCTCCATGTCCTTCCTAAAGTGTGGTTTCTGGTATTTGACACAAGTCTCCAGGTGGAACCGAACTAGTATTTTCTATATGCTTCACAAAATGTCCTTGCTTTTGCTCTTTTTTCCTCTATTTATCAAACCTAGGATCCCATATATTTATTAACGGTTTCGTTAATCTTTCCTACCACCTTCAAAGATTTGTGTACGAACACCCCAGGTGTCTCTGTTATTTCACCACCTTTATAGTTGTATCATTTCGTCCTTCGAAATTGTATCACAACACACATCTGCAAAGCCAAATAAATATTAAGAAGATTGAAGCCATTTTTTTCTGTCTCCGTTCCAAACATTTCCTATCTCGATCCTTGTCCTTTGTAAATGTTTGAGAGCAAGCCAAACTGTTCACAAACTTGGTTACATAGTTCACCTTGAGATGTCTTGAGATGAAATTCCGACCAAATATTCACACCATCAGTAAAACGGCCTATTTTCAGCCCCATTGGAGTTGCATTGCTGGTTAAAAAGGAAATTAACGTAATCGTGAGGAAGGATATTAGCTCTGACGATGTCGAATATGTATTGGTCGAGCTGAGAAACACTAATGGACAGAAAACGTTATTGGGGGTTGTATATAGACCCCCCAAACTGTAGTGGTGATGTTGGGAATGGTATTAAACAGGAAATTAGAGGCGCATGCGATAAAGGAACATCTGTAATTATGAATGACTTTAATCTGCTTATAGATTGGACAAATCAAATTGGTCACAATACTGTAGAGGAGGAATTCCTGGAGTGTATACGAAATGGTTTTCTGGACCAATACGTTGAGGAACCAAGTAGAGAACAGGCCATCCTAGATTGGGTATCGTTTAATGAGAGAGGAATAATTGACAATCTAGTTGTGCGAAATCTCTTGGGGATGAGCTACCATAATATGATAGAATTCTTCGTCAACGTGGAGAGTGACCTAGTTGATTCTGAGACCAGGGTCCTGAACGTTAATAAAGGAAACTACGAAGGTATGAGGCTCGAGTTGGCTATGATGGATTGGGAAACGTTACCAAAAGGAATGACGGTCGATCGGCAATGGCAAACATTCAAAGAGTGCATGGATGAACTGCAACAATTGTTTACTCCTGTCTGGTGCAAAAGTAAAACGGGAAAGGTAGCCAAACCATGGCTGACAAGGAAAATTAGAGATAGCATTAGATCCCAGGAAGACGCATACAAATTTGCCAGAAAGAAACAACAGACCAGGTGATTGGGAGCAGTTTCGAATTCAGCAAAGGAGGACCAAGGGATTGATTAAGAAGGGAAAAATAGTGTCCGAGAGTAAGCTTGTGGGGAACATAAAAACTGATTGTAAAAGTTTCTATAACTATGTGAAGAGGAAAAGATTGGTGAAGACAAAAGTAGGTCCCTTACAGTCAAACAGGAGAATTTATAATGGGGAACAAAGAAATGGCTGACCAACTAAATGGATACTTTGGTTCTGCCTTCACAACGGAGAACACAAATATCATACCAGAAATGTTGGAGAACACAGGGTTTAGTGAGAGAGAGGAACTTAAGGAAATCAGTATTTGTAGAGAAATGGTGTTGGGGAAATTGATGGGATTGAAGGCCGATAAATCCCCAGGGCCTGATAGTATGCTTCCCACAGTACTTACGGAAGTGGCTTTAGAAAAAGTGGAAGCATTGTTAGTCATCTTTCAAGATTCTATAGACTCTGGAACAGTTCCTACAGATTGGAGGGTAGCTAATGTAACCCCACTGTTGAAAAAGGGAGGGAGAGAGAAGGCAGGGAATTATAGATCAGTCTGCCTGACGTCGGTAGTGGGGAAAATTCTAGAGTCCATTATCAAAGATTTTATAGCAGAGCACTTGGAGAATAGTGGTAGAATCGGACAGATCATGGATTTACGAAAGGGAAACCATGCTTGATAAATCTAATAGAATTCTTCGGGGGTGTAACTAGTAGAGATCATGAGGGGGAGTCAGTGGACTTTCAGAAGGCTCGAGACAAAGTCCCACCTAAGAGCTTAGCATGTAAAATTAACATGAATGTGATTGGGGTAATGTATTGTGTTGAATAGAAAATTGGTTGGCAGACAGGAAACGAAGTGTAGGAGTAAACCTGTCTTTTTTCTGAAAGGCAGGCAATGACTAGTGGGGTACCGCAGGGATCAGTGTTAGGACCCCAGCTATTCACAATAGTCATTAATAATTTCGATGAGGGAACGAATTGTAATATCTCCAAATTTGCAGATTACACAAAACGGGGTGGGAGGGTGAGTTGTGAGGAGGATGCAGGGAGGCTTCAGGGTGATATGGACAAGTTGAGTGAGTGGGAAAATGCATGGCAGATGCTGTATAATGTGGATAAATGTGAGGTTAGCAGGAAGTCACATTATTATCTGAATGGCTATAAACTGAGAGAGTGAAATATGCAACGAGACCGGGCTGTTCTCGTACACAAGTCGCTGAAGGTAAGCATGCAGGTGCAACAGGCGGTAAAAAAGGCAAATGGTATGTTGGCCTTCATAGCGAGAAGATTCGAGTACAGGAGCAGGGATGTCTTACTGCAATTATACAGGGCCTTGGTGAGGCCACAGCGGCAATGTTGTGTGCAGTTTTGGTCTCCTTATCTGAGGAAGGATGCTCTTGCTATAGAGGGAGTGCAGCGAAGGTTTACCAGACTGATTCCTGGGATGGCGGGACTGAAGTATGAGGAGAGATTGAGTCGGTTAGGATTAAATTCGCTGGAGTTCAGAAGAAGAAGGAGGGATCTCATAGAAACCTATAAATTTCTAACAGGGCTTGACAGGGTAGTTGCAGGAAGGATGTTCCTGATGGTGGGGGAGTCCAGAACCAGGGGTCATAATCTAAGGATACGGGGTAAACCTTTCAGGACAGAAATGAGGAGAAATTTCTTCACCCAGAGAGTGGCAAGCCTGTGTAAATCTGTCATCACGCCCATATCCAAGGGAAATTGGAAGATTCTTGCTAGTGCCTCTGCTATTCCCACCATTCCTTCCCTCAGCAACCCTCATACATCCCATCCAGACTCGGTAAATGGTCTACTTTATTGTGGTACAAAAAGAGTTGGATTGAAAAGGGTTAACGGAATCTGTTTGTTCCGTGACTGTAATTAATGTCAGTCTCCATGGATCCTAATTGTGTCACTGGAAGTTTTCCATTTTCTATCAATAAGGGGTGCCTTTCAGTGTGTTATAACATAGTGTCAGCGGGAAAAGCAGCACTAACAGAGATCAGCAGCTCCAGAGAGAGATAGAGGATAGATCAGAATCTGAGGGCAATAGATTGGAATGTTACAACAATTGTTCAGAATCTGAGAACAATAGATTGGAATGTTACAACAATGGGTCAGAATCTGAGAACAATAGATTGGAATGTTACAACAACGGACAGGAGTTTATCGTCGGATCTTTACTATCTTTCTACATATTATGATTGGTTCTCATTAGACACTCGTATCGACCGCGCACTGAAGATTATTCAATACATTTACTTTCCTATCCTGGCTATTATTGGTGTCCCTGGTAAGTCTCTCTATCTAGCTATTATTTCTATAAACCATGCTTAACTGCATTACTGCTCCGGTAATTTACTCTGCCCATCTTGCTGCCGTTGTTATTCCTGGTAAATATCTCCAGCTATTAGCTCTGTAAACCGCTGTGAACTGTATTACAAATTCCTGTCATTTACTCTCTCATCTTTGCTGCTGTTTCAGGCTATTTCAGGCTAGGAGATCTGTAAACCCTGTTTCACTGAAATGTTTGTCTGCAATGTAAATTTTGGGAAGACTAAAGCCAACGTCATTGATCTCCATCACGAAGTCCATCCCCTATCTGTCAAATACAAACTTCACCCTGCCCAATATCTCAACCCATCTGCTGCATAAACCCTCATTCCCGACACTGTTAAATCCACATTTGACTATTCCAATTCTATCCTGGTCACCCTCCCTGTTAAAAACCTCCATAAACAACAGCCCATCTAGAACTCTGCTGCCTGTATCCTAACTCACACCAAATCCCGATTACCCATCAGCCCTGTTCTCACTGATCTACATTGGCTCCCGCTCTGGCAGCACCTGCATTTTAATATTCTCATTCTTGTGTTTGAACTCGCTCCATGCCCTCACCCCTCTAATTAGTCCCATTCCCATATTCCTGAAAATCTTTTTATTTCAATCTTTTCCAAATCTCCTTTTAAAGTGAACTTTTTTCCCTTTGTATCTGACCTGATCCACGATTTTAGACTTTACAGCACTACTGGTGCTGACAGTGCAGAAGCTGTGATCCATAAAGAGATGTGAACTTCGAGTGCGGCCTGCTCAATACCCCATGCTGAGCAGATTTCCAGCCCGGTCGTATCGTCTATGTGCTGTTAGTGTAGTCTTCACAGCCGGCCATTTCTAGTGTGGCCAGCACAGTGTCCCAATCTGGGCAGGGCTCTAGCTCAATCGTACCATATATGTGTTGTTCCTTTGAGGGTGGGTCTGAATATGGTGTCGATCATCCATTCCAGCAGCTTTGATGTACGTCTTTGAAACTTGGTCTGTGCATGTCCACTGACCGCCTGTGTTATTCACTCTCAGCTGAACATACATTCAGCAGCACGAGGAACCCCCTCTAGTGTTATTTAAAAGGACCAGGCATCCAACTTACAGGTGAGGGGTTTTGACATACTTCTGCCATTGTTAAGTTAGTGGAGGTCCTGTGGATGGTTTTCTGGAGGTTGTGTTGTGAGCTGCTGCAGACATTCACGGAAGACAGAGGATTTGGTGACCCAAGTCTGGACAAGGAATGGGGACTGTAGTTACAGTGTCTCTGGGTCTATGACATGACCAACAAATGGAGCAGAGGTTGCAGAGAGGGGATTCTCTGTAAAGAGGGAGGAGGAGGGGACTCTGCCCTACCCACCCCGGGTTTTCCAAGAGCACTTTTCCTAAATACACCTAACCCCGGAGCAGTGTGTGGGTGACTCTGATTCAATAAGGAGATGGTCACAGAGCTGTGTCACCTCCTGTAACACGACCTGGAGCCTCACACCAGGGTGAGGACGGAGCTGTCAGTGGCTGTTAAGGTCACAGTTTTATTGAACTTCTATTTATCTGGATCTTTCCAGAGAGGAGCAGAAGACATAACCAACATAGATTGACAGAGATTGATAGAGACATTTACGACACAGAAGGGGGCCATTCGGCCCCTCTGTGCTAGCTCTCTGTGGAACAATCCAGTCAGTCCCACCCTCCCACTCAGTACCCGTATCCCTGCAATTTCATTTCCTTCAAGTGCCCATCCAGTTTTCTTTTGAAATCATTCATTGTCTCAGCTTCCACCACCCTCATGGACAGTGAATTCCAACTCATTACCATCCACTGTGTAAAAAAGTTCTTCCTTATATTACCCCTGCATCTCTTACCCAAAGCCTTCCATCTGTGTCCCCTAGTTCAAGTTTGATCAGTTGATGGGAGCAGTTTTTCCTTGTCTATCTTTTCTAAGCCTATCATAATCTGGTACACCTCTATCAAATCTCTCTCAATCTCCTTTACTCCAGGGAGAACAACTCCATCTTCTCCAAACCACCCATCCCTGGAACCATTCTGGTAAATCTCCTCTGCACCCTCTCAAGGACCTTCACATCCTTCCTAAAGTGTGGTGACCAGAACTGAACACAGTTCTCTAGTTGGGGCCTAACCAAAGATTTATAAAGCTTCAGCATAACTTCCCTCCTTTTGTATCTTTGCCTCTAATGATGAAGCCCATGATCTGATATGCTTTGCTAATCACTGTCCTATTATGTCCTGGCACATTCAAAGATCAATGCCTATGGAGCCCCAGGTCCCTCTGTTTCCTGCACAATCTTTAGAAGTGTGTCATTATGTCTATATTGCCTTCCTATTCCATCTGACAAAATACATCACCTCACACAACTCTGTATTAAATTCCGCCTGCCATTTCTCTGTCCATTCTGCCAGCCTGTCTATATCCTGTTGCAGGCGGTTTGCAACATCCTCCCGTTCACCTGCTCCAAGATCGGAACATTTTGATATTCTACTCTGTATTCCAAGCTCTTAGCACTGACCATTGGGGAACATCACTGTCTACAATCCTCCAGTCTGAAAAACAACCATTTCCCACAACTCACACTTTTCTGTCCTTGACAATATTTGATCCAATTGGATGCTAATGCATGAACTTCAATTTTGTTCGCCAAACTTTTGTGTGGTACTTTATCAAATAATTTCATAAAATCCATGTATACAACATCCACCACATTCCCTTCATCAAACCTCTCTGTTACTTCATCAAATAAATTCAATTAGTTCAGTCAAGCGTGATCTGTCTTTTAGAAATCCGTGCTGACAATGCTTACATAACACAAACCTCTCCAAGTGTGTGTTGTCCTTTTCCCCTGATTATAGTTTCTAAAACCTTAATCACCACTGATGTTACACTAACTGACCAGTAGTTGCGAAGCCTGTGCCTTGTCCATTGATCATTCTGGGAGGTGAGGGTGACCATCTATGTCATCATTTTCTCCCTCAGCAGGGAGAAGCAGGATGAGAGATCCCGTGGCTTTGTCAGGATAGCGGGATTCCTGATGGTGTAGGTGGCTCTGCGGGGCCCCCATGTCAATGGGGAGAGGTACAGGAACTGAAAGAACCTTCACTCCATTAAAGTGCATTTGGTGTGTGAGCATGCCCAGTACATCTTCCCTTTCCCACCATGGATCCCCGATTCTCCACGATTACACCCATCTGAGATGCTCCATCACAGTGTTCCCTTGGTCGCCATCCTGCAGTATAAAACACCAACAAAAACCTTTTCATTAACATCTTTATCCAACGTATTCAATTATACAAACAAAACTGAACGATTCACCATTTTGTATTCCCTTAGTGCCTGTCTTATGG
The DNA here is from genome assembly GCF_036365525.1 of Heterodontus francisci. Lineage (NCBI taxonomy): Eukaryota > Metazoa > Chordata > Chondrichthyes > Heterodontiformes > Heterodontidae > Heterodontus > Heterodontus francisci. Next base: position 2,881,786 of record NW_027140336.1, read on the forward strand.
GTTCCCTCGACTTGCCCAGTGCTCCGACACAGTGTTTCCCCAATGACTGCAGCATGGCTGGTGGAAGGCTGCTGACCTTCACTGGGGGAGACTGCAGATGGCCTTGCAGGACGTCCTCGAGCAGCTCTGGGCCTTGAGGCCTCGGATTCAGACGGCACCACCCCGACATGGACAGCAGCAGCCTGCGCTGGCTGATGGGTAACAGCAAGGACACTGGTGTAGTGACAGTGAAGGGAGAACAAATACTGTCATCCTGAGAGAGGACAGCAGGTTCCCGCTCCACGGAGACTGCGGCGACACCTCAGTGATCCTAGTAATCTACTGGATCACAGATTGCTGGACTGCTGTGAGAGCCTGCAAACCCCTTTGAACACTGAGATCCACAGCCATGATGACAGCAGTCTGATCCTGCATGGCAGCAAACATGGATCTCGTGACCTCAGTTTGAGCTTCCACTGCGGCACTGAGACGTTGGCTGTCTGCTGTCTGTGCTGCAGTGGAAGCTGAGACAATGGTCACCAGGCACTGTATCAGGGCTGGGTCCGCTACTGCTGTTAGTGACGGCTTTCACAGGGGAAAGTATGGGCTTCAAACTCTGTGCAATGTCCTGTGCCACGTTGGAGCTGGACTCCTCCATGTTCCTTGACCGTGATAACAGACTGTCTAACGGGCCTGTCAATGGACAAAGTATCTCAGTGTACATGTCGATCAGCATTCTCCTGTATGCTGTTCCAGCAATGTTCACATCTGAGTCCTGTGTATTATAACACGTTTGTGACCTCACCCTCTGGTGAGCTGACACATGAACTATCCTATCCCCCTGGCCTGGCTGCAGCTCACACGTGCTCGGTGACACACCATGTGCAGATTCCGACTCTATACCAGCCTCTAAGGTCCACACAGTGTAAGTATTTGATCTGATGACTATGAGTATCAGACCAAGTGATGGGGTTTCACCATCAGTGCTGTGCTGCTCTCTCTCTCTCTCTCTGTCTCCTGGATCTGCTGTGACTGCGAAGCTGGCAGTTTTGGGTAATGATTGGAAAGTATAAAATCAGAGGGGTAGGGTTGGGGTGAGGGATTGGGGGTGGGTTGGAAAGCAGGAAGTTCATGGTCCCACCATCTGCAGCTTGTACATCATCCCAGACAGCAGGACGAGGGGCAGTTGGGAGTTAAGAAGAGACATAAGGCCGGAACATAGCATCATCCTGAATACTCTCGGTGATGCCGGATGCTATGGGCTCTGTCACAGCCGGTCCCATGATGTGACGAACCATCTCCTCCCTGAGGCTCAGGGGATGAAGGTCTGCCTGGTTCCCGCCGGTTCACTGCTGCTCCCTGTGATTGTCGGCCACCATGTTCTGTAAGAGACAGGGCAGAATGTCAGTGATTGTATTGCTCTGTGTTTGGGTGATGTCCTTGGCACAGTTGAATAGCTGCAGGACGTGGAGGCAGTGAGGGGTGGGTGTGAAGCTGGTATAAGTGTAATGTGTGTGAAGGTGAGATGGAGTATGTGAATGTTAGGTGTGAGTCCTGAGTGTTAGGGACTACTGCTGGGTGAGTGATTGGGGTGTGGTACATTGAGCAGTGTGAGAGGTTGGTGATGTTGGGGGTAGGAGAAGCCATGTGGAGATGAATTCACTGACATTGTGTGACCCGTGTGAACTCATTAAACTTCTTCTGGCTCTGCTGGCAGGTTCATAGGGCCAGACTTCTTGCATTGACCTCCCTGGCCACCTGCTCCCATTGAATTCGGAGGACGTTCCTTGAGGGTCTCCAGCCCACTCCACGAAAACGTGGCCTCTCCCCTCCTGTCACCCACCATGACTAAGGCCTCCAACACCACATCCGTGAACAACAGAGCCCTCTCTCTGTCGTAGTATTCCATTTGCCTTGTCTCCAATTGCAGCATTCCCAATCAGCAACAGCAGCCTCCTGTGATTCAGTACAACTTCCCGTTAAGAGGGACAGACTGCCTTGAAGAGCTGAAGCCTGGCTGAAACACGAGCCAGCCTCACACACAGTTAGGCCCCTGTTAAACTTGCAGACAGACAGCAGCGCGGGTCGCTTTGTGGTGTACGTAGAATGCATGGAAATGAGGAGGCAGCAGGATGTTTGTGTGTCACCTGTCTCAACAGGAACGGGGAAGGGCAGATCATGACTCCTCTTCTGAAAAAGTGATGCAAACACGATTTTTTCGCACTTCCTATTGACCTTTCCCTCTTTCACGTTTTCTCTCTCTCTCCCTTACTCACTTCACTCTCTGTCTCTTGCTCAGAGAATTAGAGATTGGCGCAGCACAGAAAGAGGCTATTCGGCCCATTGCGTCAGTACTGTCTCTTTGAAAGAGCTATCTAATTAGCTCCTCTCCCAGCCTCTTTCCCCAGACTCATGTTGCCAATGTGGAAAAACCTTTCCTTCAATCTCAGTCTCTCCCTCTTGCAGCAATCACACAGCTTCCAGCCTCTTTACACAGTCACAGTCAGCTGAACCTAGTTAACTACTCAGCACCTCCAATAAGGCAGCAGCCAATCCCAGTGCTGTACCTGTCCTGGGAGTATTTAATGGGGGACAGTGAAGAGTGAGCTTTATTCTGCATCTAAGCCGTGCTGCACCTGTCATGGCAGTGCTTGATGGGGACAGTGTAGAGTGAGCTTTACTCTGCATCTAACCTGTACTGACTCTGCCACAGATGTTTGTTCATCTAAAACTCTGCTGCCTGTATCTAAACTCAAAGCAAGTCCCGTTCATCCATCACTCCAGTGCTCGTTGACCAACATTGGCCCCTGCTCTGGCAATATCTTGATTTGAAAACTCTCATCCTCATGTTCAAACCTAACTCATTCTGAAATGCCCAGTGATGAAACTGTCTCCTCAAAATACTAAATGTTATTTTGTTTGTTAGAACCACAGGGACTGCAGTGGTTCAAGATTCACCATTTTCTCATGGTAACCAGGAATGGGGAAGTAATGCTGGCCTTGTCAGTATCACCCATATCCTGAGAACAAATAGGCAGGAAATAAAATAGGAATGAAATCAATGAGTTTGTAATTGACCTATTGAAACCAGGCGAGGTCTGTGATCAGAGAGAGACGTCATAACCCAATAAACAAATTATCAACACAATTTATCTCACCAGCTCCTTGTGTTTGTCTTTCTGTTGTTGTCTTCATCAGAAAACAAGTAACAAATAATCTCGGGATTAAAAACTGCTGAATGTCAATTGTACACATGAGATACGTACTCAATGGTTTCTGTTATCAGACAGTCAGAGAATTACACAGTACAGGAGGAGACGATTTAACATATCATACCAGTTCCAGCTGTTTGAAGGAAATTTTCAATTATTCCTCTCCCCTGTTCTTTTCTCCCAGTCCAGTAAATCACCCTGTTAGTATTGATCCAATTCCCTTTTGAAAGTTTCTGTTAAATCTGCTTCCACAACCCTTTCAGGAACTGTATTCTAAATCATAAACACTAGCTGTGTAAAGAAATGAAAATCTCCTCATCTCTCTTCTGTTTGTTTGTTAATCAACATTAAACTGTTTTCTCTGGTTACTTACCCTTCATCCAGTGAAACCAGATTCTCTTTATTTATTCTAGCAAAACACATCATCATTTTCAGCCCCTCTATTAAATCTCCCTTTTAGCTTCTCTGCTCTACGGAGAACAATCCCAGCTTCTCTCCACAGAACTGAACTCCTCATCCCTGTTACCATTCTAGTATATCACCGAGGCACCATCTCCAAGGCCTTGGAATCTTCATAAAGTGTGGTGTCCAGAATTGGACACAATATCTGAGCTGAGGCTCAAACATTCATTTCTAGTCTTAGCAGAATGTTCTTGTGGTTTTTTAAAAATTCTTTGCTTCTAGTTCTACAGCTAAGGATCCCGGATGCCTTTTTAAAATCTTCAGAACTTATCCGGCCACCATTGAAGATTTGTGTACATACGCACCCAGTCTCTGTGCTCCGGTATCATATTCTAAATGGTGCAGTTTAGTTTCTATTCACTCCCCTTATTATTCCTCACAAAATAATCACTTCCCCAATTCTATGTGTTAAATTTCATTCACCATGTGTATTCTCATTTCACCAGCTGACTGTCCATGTCCTCCTGAAGCAGCTACTATCCTTCACACTGGTTACTATATTTATAAGTTTCCTGGCTTATGCAAATGTTGAGACTCTGCTCTTCACACGTAAGTCTTTGTCATGTATCTATTTATCTGTATGTCAAGAAGAGTACTGGTTCTAATACTGACCCCTGAGAAATTGCACTGTACACTCCCCCTCCTCCACCAGTCTGAACAATGTCTGTTCACTACTTCTCTCTGCTTTCTGTCCCTGAGTCAGTGTCATATCCACACTATCACTGTCACAACAATCCATGTGTTCCATTTTCATAACAGTTCTATGAAATGCCATTTGATCACAGGCCTTTTGAAAGTCTGTTCACATAAGTGTATATACATAATTGCATATGCAGGTGCAGGTGTGGAAGATGTTGGTATGGTTCATAATGAATACTTCGTGTTTCACGTTACAAAGAGGGGTATGATGCAGATATTGTTGCTAAGGAGGAGGAATATGAAGTATTTGATGTGATATACTAAGGGAGAGAGGAGGTATTAATGGGATTAGCATCCTTGAAAGTTGATAAGTCACCAGATCCAGATAAAATGCATCCTATGCTGTTAAAAGAAGCAAGAGAAGAAATAGCAGAGGGTCTGACCATCATTTTCCAGTCCTCACTGGGTACAGGTGTGGTGCCAGAGGATTGGAGTACTGTTAACATTGAACCTCCGTTTATAAAGGACCCCAGGGTTAGAATGAAAAATTGCAGGCCAGTCAGTCTAACCTCAGTAGTGGGCAAATTATTGGAATCTATTCTGAGAGACAGGATAAACTGTCTGTTAGAAAGGCACAGGCTAATCAAGGATAGTCAGCATGGATTTGTTAAGGGACGCTCTAGTTTGACCAACTTGATTGAATTTTTTGAAGAAGTAACAAGGAAGATAGATGAGGGTAGTGCAGTTCATGTGGTCCACATGGATTTAAGCAAGGCTTTTGACAAGGTCCCACATGGCAGACTGGTTAAAAAAATAAAGTCCCATGGAATCCAGGGAAATAAAGCAAGGTTGATACAAAATTGGCTCATTGGTGAAGGAACCAATCGGACAGGTTCTCTAGAGTTTAAACAGGAAAGAGATGAGTTTACTTTACTTAGCAATCTAAACCGTATCTAAATAAAACCATAAAAAAATACACCACACATTTATGCACACACTCACACGAGAATCACATGGAAATAGATTACAGAGTGAGAAGTACATTTGTGATTGGATTGGAGTCCTAAATACATTTTTAAAAAATACTCATTCTGTGAGGTTGGATGATTCGGTGGTCTTCTGGCTGAAGTTATATTCTTGAAGTCTTTGGATGGTCCAAGTGCCCTTTGTTGCTGACCCACGTGGCTCAGGGTTTTCTTGGAGGCAGACTTGTGGGTGGCTTTCTTCCCCTGGTGTATCTGTCTGTAGTAATCTGTAGGCTTGGAGGGCTTGCAGCCGCACGTGGTCTTCACACTTGTGAAGTTATCTGGACAGAGAGATGGAGAGAGGGAGAGGGGGACACAGCCCTTCTGCTTCTGCACAGTTTGAATCACTGGCTTGTCTGTCTTTGTCCAGGGGCAACTCCCAGCTTTCACATAGATGACAGAAGGTCTCCTGACTGCTTCACTGTATTTGCTGGACCCTTATTAAGAGATTCAAAGTTAGGAACTTCTATCTCCCCAGGTTTCAGGATACCAGTAATTACACTTGGAGGAGTTTGCTCTTTTGAAGTCAATTTGTCAGGATGCCCTTGTCTACCGTGTTAATGAATGTAATATTAGGTAATTCAGTAACTAGAGAAAGCCAATGTTTTGGGTCCAGCCTCATCAGACATGTGTCTCCTGTTGCCTCTGGAATGTGAAAAGGTGTTTCAGATGCCAATTGCGGTGGCCATCTTGGCTGCCATTTTTTTCAAGGTTAGCTGCAGGATTTTTTCCATTAAATGATTACTGTAAGTGTCTAATCGATGAATTAAAATTCCTCATTGGGCATATTGTGTTATCTTGACACCGCTGCAGCACATGGAAAGAAATGTGATAATAGGAACATTTTATTACAGAATCGTGAGAAGAAATAGAAGGAAACACACATTCATTCTCAATAATCACTTCTCAAATTCAAACATTAATCTTAGAATTACTGCAGCTGACATTGTCTATTACAGTTTTGCTGATTTAATTTTTTGGTGTTTTGTCTGGGATGATGATGTGTCGGGTTCGATCTTTTTTTTCTCTCCTGCAATGAAGCTTTCACCATTCAGGTTCCTGTCGAAACTTCCTCCCTAAACTGACAATGTGTAATAAATTGTTTTTTTATTGGGTTTATTTAGCTTTGGGTTTGGGACCTGATCATTGGGTTCTTCAGTGGGTAGATCCACACTGACCTCACTTTTAGCTTCTGGTGAGGTACACAAATGCTGTTTACTTTAGGGTGTTTCGCCCTCACTTTTCCCTTTACTGCAGGGAGCATCATTTTTTTCTGATCTGCCCTATGTCCTCTGGGACATTAGTGCTCGCAAGTGTCTGTCCAGCTTTTACTTCACTCTACTGCGGCACTTCGACTAGGTGAGGCATCTCCCTCACCATCGGCTTGCCTTTTTTGGAACTTACCTTGCCCTTGCAGCTTTCTGTAAATGCTGTTAGCAGCCTTTTTAGGGTGCCTTTTTGGGTTCTTTTTAAAGAGGAGAGCGTGTGGTCTAATTTATCTAACATTTCAGGGTTGGCGAATCGGAGACTAGGGGATTCCAGTTGAGATTCCTCATGGCCCTCTTCTAACCTGTCCTTACTGTCCTTTTCAAGCCTTCCCTTTTGACTGTCTGACATATCTGTGCATGTCTGTCCCCTCCAAAGCCTTTGCTTTTTTCCTTTGGTCTGGGATGTCAATTAAATAATTTACCTAACTATTCCTTTTGCCACTCGATATGGACCACTGAACTGGGCTTTTAGGGATTCACCCTGCATTGGGAGTAGTAACAATACATGGACTCTGTCCTGAAATGTTCCAGCCTTGGCATTTCAGTCTGATTACATTTTCATCGCTGCCTGGGAGGTCTTTAGGTGTTACTGAGCCAAGGCACAGGCTCTCGTGAGCCACTCCCAGAGCAAGGAAATGTAGTCTAACATGGAAGTTTGATCACTCTGCCCCAAAAAACTTTTCCTTGATTAGTTTACGAGGACCTCTCATCTCGTGTCCATAAACTAATTGAAAGAGACTAAAGCCAGTGGAATCATTGGATAAGTCCCTGGTAACCAACAGGAGAAATCCCAGCCCTTTGTCCCAGTCATGGGGTTACTCATAGCAGTATGGCCTGATCATTGTCTTTAGGGTCTGGTGGTGCCGCTCCAAAGCCCCCTTGTGACTGTGGATGGTAGGCTGAGGACTTGCACTGGGTTATGTCCAGAGTACCTGTTCAAAAATACTTGATATAAAATGTGTGCCCTGTTCCATCTGGATCTCAGCAGGCCGCCCATATCGGGTAAAGAATTGGGTTAACCCCTCCACCACTACCTTGGCAGAGATAGTTCTTCGGGATAATGGCCTCTGGGAATCGGGTCACCACATACATAATGGTGAGAAGATACTGGTAATACCGTTTTGTTTTCATCAGGTGTCCCACACAATCCACCAGCATTCTGCTGAAGGGTTCCCCAAAAGCTGGTATGGGAATTAGGGGTGAAGGTTTTATTGCAGCTTGGGGCTTCCCCACAACCTGGCACATGTGACCAGTTTTACAGAACTCCACCACATCTTTATGGAGTTGTGGCCAGTGAAGATGCTGTCTTATGCGGGGTTCGATTTTTCATATACCGACATGTCCAGTCATTGGAAGTTCGTGGGCCATTCTTAATATTTCTTTAAGGTACCTCAGCGGCATCTGTATCTGGTGAAGCACTGTCCAGTCTTCATCCGCAGGTCTGTGAAGCGGTCTCCACTTCCTCATTAGCACCTCGTTCTTTAAATAATAAACACTCTGCAACTCCCTCTGCTTCAGTTTTGGTTTGGACAGTCTGTGCCTTTTTTAACACTGGGTCAGGTTGTTGAGCCTCAACTAAGGACGATTTGTTTAACACATCCTTTGGGTCCTCTAACTTCCCAAAGAAGGTTTCAGATAACAAGACAGTAGGGTCATCCGTCTGCAGTGTCAGGTCAGGGGATTGTTTGGCCATGGACCGAGTCACCACACAATCAGAAAGAATGCCAGGGACCTTCTCCCGTAACTGTTCCGAAGAAGGGTCACTGACCCGAAACGTTAACTCTGCTTCTCTTTTCACAGATGCTGCCAGACCTGCTGAGTGGTTCCAGCATTCCTTGTTTTTATTTCTCCTGTAACTGCTCTGTCTCCCTGACCTCTTTTGGTATCTCCAGAGCTACTGGGGAAGCTGCCACCTTTTTCCCTGTCAGATCATTACCCAAGAGCTGATCCACCCCTCCACCGGTAAACTAGGTACAATCCCCATGGTTACCGGTCTTGAAACTGGGTCACATTCCAAGTGCAGTCGATATACAGGTATGATCATATGTTATCTTCCGATACCATTCGCTAACACTCAAGCGTTCACTGCACTCTCTTGGGCAAAGGTATTTTCCCAGCAGAAGGGTTTGTTTGGCCCCTGTATCCGTCAGTATGACTATGGGCTTGCTTGCCCCACTCGAAGGGTATGGGGTCACTTTTCCTTGGAATACAAATTCCTGTAACTCTCTGGGATTTTGTTAAGTTTTCCTGCACTCTCTGTGGTGGGGTTACTGTGTCTGACTGTTACAGTTAAAGGCACAGCCTAACCTGCTGTGCTTTCCATCAGGGCCCGTTTACCAGCACTGATCTGGTGGACTCTCATTAATCCTACAGGTTTTCCCCGTCACTTTCATTAGTCAACTCGATGGTGACCTGCCTTATTACTGTGGAAACACGCAGATCTTCAGCCATTACTCCTGCTCTCAGCACCTATTTGGCCTGAGGATGGACCCTTGTGCGTCCCGCTTCTTGCCCATGGCTGCTCGGGCTCCGATCTCCCCTCCACCTTTTATTCTCGTGTATTTGGGGTGACGAGGAAAGGGTTTTCCTCTGGGGTTAAGGCTTCGTGTACATGGGAAAATTCATCAGCCAGAATACCTTTGAACCTTCTGTCCCTCTTTGTGGGTTTTACTGGGAGGGGGGCGAGTTTGTGAACTCCTCGAGAGGGATCACCGCTCTAAGGGTTTCATTTGTGGGATCTATCTTGAGCGCTCATATCACTGGCCAAAAACAAACACAAAAATGGACTGTAAAATCTTCTATAGATACGTGAAAAGGAAAAGTTTCGATTAGACAAATGTGGGTCCATTACAGGCAGTGTCAGGAGAATTTATAATGGGGAATAGAGAAATGACAGAGAAGTTAAATGATTATTTTGTGTCTGCCTTCACTGTGGAAGATACAAGAAATCTCCCAGAATTAGAGATCCAAGGGGCTCGGGAGAATGTGGAAATGAATGAAATTAGTATGAGTAAGAAGGTTGTCTTGGAGAAATTAATGGAGCTGAAGGTTGACAAGTACCCAGGACCTGATATTCTACATCCCAAAGTGTTGAAAGAGGAATCTTTGGAAATAGTGGATACATTGGTGAATATCTTTCAATTTTCTGTAGATTCTGGAACTGTTCCTGTAGGTTAGAAGATAGAAAATGTCTGCCCAGTATTTAAGAATGGAGGGAGAGAGAAAACAGGGCACTGCAGACATGTTAGCCTTACATCAGTCGCTGGGAACAAGCTATGCTCTATTCTAAAGAATGTGATAAATGGATATGATTGGGCATAGTCAACATGGATAAAAAATGGGAAACAATGTTTGACGAACCTGTTGAAGTTTTTTGATGATGTTGCTCACAGAATTGATAAAGGGGAGTTGGTGGACGTGGTATACTTCGATTTTCAGAAGGCTTTTGATAAAGTCCCCGACAGGAGGTTGGTTAGTAAAATTGAAGCACATGGGATAGGAGATAATGTACTGGCATGGATTAAGGATTAGCTAACAGGCAGTGAGCAGAGAGTAGGAATAAATGGGCAATTCTTGCCTTGGAAGGCTGCGACTAGTGGGGTACTGCAGGGATCATTGCTTGGGACCCGGCTCTTCACAATACGTATCAATGACTTGGATGTGGGGACCAATGTAATATTTCCAGGTTTTCGATGCCAGTAAATGAGATGGGAATGAGTGTTGCGAGGAAGATGCAAAACGGCTTCAAGGGGATTTGGACAGACGTAGTGAGTGGGCAAGAACATGGCAGTTGAAATATAATGTGGAAAGATGTGAGGTTATCCACTTTGGTAGCAGACACAGATGTGTAGAGCATTTCTTGAACGGTAAGAGATTAGAAAGTGTAGTTGTACAAAGGGACCTGTATGTCCTCGTCAATAAGTCACTGAAAACAAACATGCAGGTGCAGAAAGCAGTTAGGAAGACTAATGGTATGTTAGCCTTTATTGAAGTGGATTTGAGTGCAGTAGTAGTGACGTTTTGCTGCAATTGCATGGAACCTTGGTTAGACTGCCCCTCGAGTAATGTGTGCAGTTTTGGTCCCCTTACCTTAGGAAGGATGTTATGATCATAGAGGGAGTGCAATGACGGTTCATCAGACTTGTTCCCGAGATGGCGGGACCATCCCATGAAGAGAGATTGGGGAAACTGGGCCCGTATTCTCTAGAGTTTCGAAGAATGAGAGGTGATCTCATTGAAACCTACAAAATACTGAAAGTGATAGACAGGGTTGATGCAGCTAACATGTTTCCCCTGGTTGGGGAGTCTAGAACCAGGGGAAACAATTTCAAAATAAGTGGAAATACACTTAGGACAGAGATGAGGAGAAATGTCTTTTCTCAGAGGGTTGTGAATCTTTGGAATTCTCTACCCCAGAGGGCTGTGGAAGCTCAGTCATTGAGTATGTTTAAAGCAGATATTAACAGATTTATAAATGGAGTCATAGAGTAGTACAGCATAGAAACAGGCCATTCGGCCGTCCGCGTCTGGGCTGACTATAATGCTGATCTATACTAATCCCAACTGCTTGCATTAATTCCATATCCCTCTATGCCTTGTTCATTCAAGTACCTGTCCAGATGCCTCTTAAATGTCGTTACTGTTCCTGCCTCCACCACCTCCTCAGGCAGTTCATTCCAGATACCCACTATTCTTTGTGTGAAACATTTACCCCTTTGATCCCTTTAAACCTCCTCCCTCTCACCTTAAATCTATGCCCTCTAGTTTTAGTCACCCCTACCATGGGAAACAGACTCTGGCTATCTCCCCTATCTATGCCTCTCATAATTTTATATACGTCTATCATGTCTCCTCTCAGCCTCCTTCGTTCCAGGGAAATCAGACCCAGCCTATCCAGTCTCTCTTTATAACTCAATCCCTTCAAACCAGGCAACATCCTTGTGAATCTTTTCTGCCCCCTCTCTAGCTTAATCACATCTTTTGTGTAGTGCGGCGACCAGAACTGCCCACAATACTCCAAATGCGGCCTAACCAAGTTATGCACAACTGTAACATGACGTCCCGACTCTGTTCCTCAATGCCTCGGCCTAAATACCAGTGACATAAAGGGAAATGGGGATTGTGTCGGAAAAAGGCATTGAAGTGGATGATCAGCTATTATCATATTGAATGATGGAACAGGCTCGATGTCCTACTGCTGCTCCGATGTTCCAATGTTCCGAAATTGCTTAACTCTTTCAAACGCCAGGTAGGTTTGGTCAGGCTGCTTTCCAAAGATTCTGAATTTCTGCTGGTCCAGCTCCAGTACTATCTCATATGGGCCAGGATAGCATTTCCAGTCCTCTCATAATCTGATGAACTTTCATCTTTCCTGTCATTTCATATTGTAAAAACAGCATCCAGTTCTCTGACGGTCATTGCAGTTGCTTTAAAAACTTTTTAAAAGTAATGAAAAGTGCTGCCACATCCTCCTCATTGAACTTTAGAATGAACTGGGAGAACTTTAAGAGCTCAGCACATGGTCCTGAGCTAGGGATAGCTCCGTCAGCAGCTGTGCCTTCACTGGGTGTACTGGGAATTCCTCTAGTTGTTTGAGCCACCTTAACTCCCTTTTCTCCTTCTCCTTCTGGAACACTCTTATATTTTCCCTTTCTTGACTCTCATTCTGCTCTTTCTCGCTCTCTCAGGAATTCTAATTCAAGTCTCTTCTGTTCTAGTTTTACCTTAGCTAACATTACTCTATCTGTTAGTGATTCTAACCCTGTTTGAGCCTTCAGCTTCAAGTGAAATATGGTTGGTCACAGTCTTACTATTTCGGGTTTCCTAGCTTTTGGACGGAGTGTAATCCCTAACCTTCTAGCTACATTACTCAACTTTCCAGCAGACAGGGTTTTAACCTGTACCAAGTTACTTCACTCTGTATGTAACTCCTTTATTCAAAAAGGGAGGCTAACAGAAAGCAGGAAACTACAGGCCAGTTAGCTTCACATTTGTCTTGGGGAAAAAGTTGGAAGCTATTATTAGAGGTGGTATAATCGGCTCTTAGACCAAATCGAGGTAATCAGGCAGAATCAACATGGATTTATGAAAGTTAAATCATGTTTAATCAGTTTGTTGGAGTTCTTTGATGGAGTTACATGTGCTGTGGATGAAGGTGAACCGGTGGATGTACTGTACTGAGATTTCTATAAGGCATTTGATAAGATGCCACATCAAAGTTTATCGCAGAAAATAAAAGCTCATGGTGAAGGGAGTAACTTATTGGTATGGATAGAAGATTGAGTAGCGAACAGGAAACCGAGTGTCGGCATAAATGGGTCGTTTTCTGGTTGGCAAGATTAAACGAGTGGTGTGCGATGGGGATCAGTGCTGGGGCTTCACCTTTTTACAATTTATATAAATGAATTGGATGAAGGGACCGAAGGTATGGTTGCTAAATTTTCCGATGACACAAAGATATGTAGGAAACTAAGTGGTGAACAGGACATAGGGGACTGCAAAGGAATATAGATAGGTTAAGTGAGTGGGAAAAGACCTGGAAAATGGAGTATACTGCAGGAAAGTGTGAAATTGCCCATTTTGGCAGGAACAATAAAAAGGAAGCCTGTTATCTAAATGGTGAGAGATTGCAGTGCTCTGAGATGCAGAGGGATCTGGGTGTCCAAGTGCATGAATCACAAATGGCTAGTATGCAGGTACAGCACGTAACTGGAAAGCTAATAGAATGTTATTGTTTACTGCAAGAGAAATTGAATAGCAAAGTATGGAAGACATGCTTCAGTTTCACAGGGCATTGGTGAGACCACATCTGGAGTACTGTGTACAGTTTTGGTCTCCTTGTTAATAGAAGAATGTAAATGTATTGGGGGCAGTAAAGAGAAGGCTTATTAGACTGATACCTGGAATCGGCGGGCCGTCTTATGAGGGAATATTGGACAGGTTAGGCTTGTATCCGCTGCAGTTTAGAAGGGCAAGAGGCGACTTGATTGAAACATATAGGACTCTGAGGGGTCTTGACGGGGTGGATGTGGAAAGGATGTTTCCCATTGTGGGAGAATCTAGAATTAGGGGTCACTATTTAAAAATAAGGGGGGGGGGTCACCCATTTAACACACAGATGAGGAGATTTTTTTTCTGTGAGGGTCGTGGATTTTTGGAATTCTCTTCCTCAAAAGGCGCTGGAAGCAGAGTCTTTGAATATTTGTAAGGCAGAGGTAGATAGATTATTGATAAGCAAGGGGTTGAAGATTATCGGGGGCTGGTGGAAATGTGAAGTCGAGTTTACAATCAGATTAGTCGTGATCTTATTGAATGGCAGAGCAGGCTTGAGGGGCCGAGTGCCCTACTCCTGCTCCCAATTCATATGTTCATATTTTCATAAACTGTGGCTTAGGATGGTTTTGGCTTCGAATGTGAACTTTTTAGTGCAGTAGCAGCGAACGCCACAATAAAACCTACATTGAAATCTTCATTTTTTTTCTGGGAATCAATTGTTTTTCCTACTTCTAATTTCTCGTTTGTCATTGGGTTACAATCAATTTCTGTTACAGCCATGTGAGGAGTGGTCCCAGGTCCCCTCTTGTCCTATCTCAGATTTGACCACAAAGGCTTTATTCCTTTTTAGCAGTGGACGTGCTGACCACCTCAGTAAGTATTTTACCTTATACTTTTATTGTCCTCGTGAAAGAGCCAATCAGACAGGTTTTCTTGAGATTAAACAAGAGGTGAGTTTATTATACTTAACAAACTAAACTGTATCTAAATAAAATAATAAACATGTACGCTACACATTCACGCAGACACGAGAATCATACACAAATAAATTAGAGTGAGAAATACACTGGTGTTGGATGAGAGTCCATGATAAATAAAAAAAAAATACGCAGTCTGTGAGGTTGGATAATTCTGTGGTCTGCGCCTTTGCCACCCTTACATATGAGTTTCATGTCATCTGCAGGAGTTGAAATTGTTTATTTTTACATTTAATTCTATATCATGTATCTATCTATATGTCAGGAACAGCACTGGTTCTAACACGGACCCCTGAGAAATAGCACTGTACACTCCCCCTCCTCCAGAATAAACAATGTCTGTTCACAACTTCTCTCTGCTTTCTGTCCCTGAGTCAATGTCATATCCACACTATCACTGTCACATTAATTCATGTCTTCCATTTTTCATAGCAAGTCTTTGAAATGTCATTTGATCACAGGCCTTTTGAAAGTTCAAATACATAACACGAAACAAGCTGCCCTCATCAACACCCACAGTTATGTCATCAACTAACTTGATCAAGATTATCAGACATGATTGTTTATCAAGCTATCCATCCTGTTTGTCATTTATTATCAGATGTTTTTCCAAGAAAGATATATTTTTGAGCTGGGTTATGGCCTCCAGAAATTTCCAATCACCGACATTAGACTGATTGGTCAGAAGTTACAGGGTTTATCCAATCTCTTTTTTAAACAGGGTGCATCATTTACAGTCCTCCACTCCCCTGTCACTACTCCCATAGCCAAGGAGGAGTGAAAGCTTCTGGCCAGTGCCTCTTCTACTCCTTCCCTCAACAAACCTCATACATAACATCCAGTCTGGGTAAATGTTCTACTTTATTTTGGAACACTAAATGCTGGTTTGACAGGGGTTAACTGTATCTGTTTGTTCAGTGTGTGTAATTAATGTCAGTCTCCATGGGCCCTAATTGTGCAATTGGAGAGTTTTCCACTTCTATTAATAAGGGATTTCCTCCAATGTGTTGTTCCAAGCCGGGAGCATCACCCCCACACTAACAGCAGCTCCAGAGAGTGGAAAAGGATTGATCAGAATCTGAGAACAATAGATTGGAGTTTTCCAACAATGGATCATAATCTGAGAACAATGGATTGGAATGTAACAAAAATGGATCAGAATCTGAGAATAATAGATTGGAATGTTACCAAAATGGGCAGCAAGAGTTTTTCCTATTGGTTTGGCGAATTTACTGCAGATTATTATTGGAAAACATTAGAAATGCGCATCTATTATGCACTAAAGGTGATTGAAACGATTTACTATCCCATCCTCGCTATTATTGGTGTCCCTGGTAAGTCTCTGTGTCCAACTATTGTATCTATAAACCATATGTCACTGATTTGTGTTCTTGCCGTGTAAATCCTGGGAATACTGAAGCCTCTGTCTTCAGTCTCTCTCACAAAATCTGTTCCTGATCCACTGTCTGTATCCACCTCACTAGCCAATGTCTGAGACTGAACCAGACAGTTTACTACCTCTATGTTCTATTTATACCTGAACTGAGTTCATCGCCATGTTCTCTCCATCACTTAACCTGCCTACTGCCACTTCTGTAATATCACCCGTCTCCACCACTGTCTCAAAACATCTCCTGCATAAACCCTCATCCGTGCCTTTGTTAAATCCAGACTAGACTATTCCAATTCTGTCCTGGTCACCCTTCCAGTTATAATCCTCCATAAACCACAGCCCATCCGGAACTCTGCTGCCTGTATCCCAACTCACATCAAATCCCGATCACCCATCACCCCTGTGCTCACTGATCTACATTGGCTCCCGGTCTGGCAGCACCTTAATTTAAATATTCTCATTCTTGTGTTTGAATCCCTCCATGGCCTCACCCCTCCAATTAGTCCCATCCCCCTGTCCATATCCCATATTCTTGAAAATCATATCAGAATTGGACACAATTCTCCAGCTGGGACCAAACCAATGATGTATAAAAATCAGCATTTCCTCCTGAGTTTTATTACTCTGTGCCTCTCTCTAACACCAAGGACACTACATGTTACCTTCAATGATCTGTGTGTGTGCACCGCAGGTCTCTCTAATCCTTCACCCACTTTATAATGGTACCATTTAGTTTATATTGTTTCTCCTCATACTTCCTACCCAAATGTCTCACTTCACACTTCACTGTGTTAAATTACATCTGCCATGTTCCTGTCCATTTCACCAGTCAGTCTCTGTCCTCCTGAAGTCTGTTACTATCCTTCTCACTGTTTATTAACATTTCTGAGTTTGCTGCCATCTGAAAACTTTGACATTATCCCCTCTGTACACAAGCCCATTGTATTAACTTACAGCAACTGTGATCCCAACAGTGACCCTGGGGAATCCCACTGTGTACTTCCATCCAGACTGAACAACAACCATTCTCCACTACTCTCTGCTTTCTGTCACTTAGCTAACTTCCTGCATGCTGGCATTGAATATAAAAAAAGAGCTGCATTTCTATAGCGCCTTTCATGACCACTGGACGTCACAAAGCATCTTACTCCCAACTGGTACTTTTTAAAGTGTAGTCACTCTTGTAATCAATGAAGGAGAGCAAACTCCCACAAGCAGCAATGTGATAATAATCAGTCCTGTTTTTGTGATGTTGATTGAATGATAAATATTGACCAGGACACAGGGAATAATTCCCTTACTCTGCTTCTAAATAGTACGATGGGATATTTAACATCCACCTGAGAGGAGAGACGGGGCCTTGGTTTAACGTTTCATTCAAAGGATGGTGCATCTGGCAGTGCAATACTCACTCGGTATTGCACTGCAGTGTCAGCCTTGATTCTTGTGATCAAGTCCTGCAGTGACACTTGATCCTAGAAGCTTGTGACTGAAAGGGTAGAGAGCTGCAAACTGAGCCACGGCTGATATTGGTCCTTTAATCCCATGTGTTTCTAATTTGGTAACACAGCTGTTATGTGGTACATTATCAAACACCTGGTGAAAGGATAGGAATATTGGGAAAGTACAGGCAGGAACAATCATAGAATTATAGAATAGCATTGCACTGAAGGAGGCCATTTGGTCCATCAAGTCTGTGCTGTCACTTTTGAAGAGCTTCCAGTTAGTCCCACACCCGGGCTCTTTCCCAGATTCTTCCATTTTTTTCGCCTTAAGATATCTATGCAATTGCCGTTTGGAATCTACTATTGAATCTGTATCCTTCAGCCAATCAGACAATACATTGCAAATCCTAAGCACCCATTGCATAAAAAAATCCCCGTGTCACCTCTGCTTCTTGTTTCCAATCACCGTAAATCTGTGTCCTCTGGTTAATGGCCCCTCGCACATTGGAAACAATTTCACTTTATTTAATTTATCTAAACTCCACATAATCTTAAACATTTCGATCAGATCTCCTTTTAAATTTCCCTACTCTAAGGTGAACAATCCCAGCTACATAACTGTAATTCCTCATCCCTGGAAAAGTTCCAGTAAAACTCTTTCATCCCCTCTCCAAAGGTTTCATGTGCTTACTAAAGTGGGTTTCCCAGTATTGGACACAATACTCCAGGTGGAGATGAACTAGTCTTTTCTATAGGTTTAATATAACATCCTATTCTACTCTGTGTCTCTAAAAATAAAGCCTAAGTATCTATTTGCTTTGTTAACTGTTTGTTAACCTGTTCAGCTAACTTCAAAGATTGCACACAAACACCCTAGGACTCTCTTTTATTCTCACCACTTGTAAAGTGGTTCCATTTAGCTGATATTATCTCACCTCATGCATCCGCATGCAGCTCAGCATCACCTTCGCAAGGACAATAAATGCTGGTCTAGTCAGCGACACCCACATCCCATGAACAAATAATATAGTAAAATATTCCCACTATGTACCACCTCACACATCTGCCATGTCAATTAAATATTAGGAAGACTGAAGCCAATGTTTTCAAACCCCACATCAAACGTTCCCTCGCTACATACTCCATCCATCTCCTTGACAACTGTCTGAGACTAAACCAAACTGTTCACAAACTGCTGTCATAGTTGACCCTGCGATGATATTCCTGTCAAATATTCACGCTGTCACTAAAATTGACTATTTCCACCTCTGTATCTTCACACAACGTTGCCCCTCTCTCAGCTTTTCTGCTGATGAAACACTTCCCCTTGCCTGTGTTACCTGTAGACTTGACTATTCCAACACACTCCTGGCTGGTCTCCCACATTCTACCCTCTATAAACTTGAGGTGATCCAAAACAGTGCTGTCCATGTCCTAACTCACACCAAGTCCTGTTTACCCATCACACCCTGTACTCACTGACCTACATTGGATCCTGGTCAGTAACACCTCAATTTTAAAACTCTTAGCCTTCTTTTCTAATCCCTCATTGCCTCACCGCTCCCTATATCAGCACACATCTAATTCTGGCCTCTTGAGCATCCCCCATTTTAATTACTCTACCATTGGTAGCCGTGCCTTTAGCTGCCGAGGCCCTAAGCTCTGGAAGCGAAGAGCAGAACTTCTTCAAGGTAGGCATTCCTGGAGGAGAAGTGGCAGTGAATTAAACACTAAAATAAAAACAAAATACTGCCGATGCTGGAACTCTGAAATGAGAACAGAAAGTGTTGGAAATACTTAGCAAGTCTGGAAGCAACTGTGTAGAGAGAAACAGAGTTAATGTTTCAGATCTATGACCCTTCATCGGAACTGGTAAACGTTAGAAATGTGACAGTCTGTCATTTAATCTCTCCCCTCTCCGTCCCATGACTGTCCTTCCTTCTTCGTCTTCTTCCCCTTCTCCTCTTTCACTTGCTCAAAGACTGTTACATTTCTAACGTTTACCAGTTCTGATGAATGGTCACAGATCTGAAACATTAACTCTATTTCTCTCTACACATATGCTGCCAGACTTGCTGAGTATTTCCAGCACTTTCTGTTCTCATCCCGAAGCCCTGGAATTCTCTCCCTAAACTCTAAATGCAGTAAGTTGCACAGAGTCCAGATTTAGGGAGTACGGCTTGTACAGAATGCTAGATGCAGTAAAGTTAATGAGTGACTGAATTTTGTGTTGATCTCTTTCCAAAATTTAGTTATTTTTTATATTTAGCATTTCACTTAATTTTAATCTGCACTAGTATTTTCTTTCACAGTCTGTTAGTGACAGCTGGACAGTTAATTGATGATCATGGAATAGGAGGGTCGGACAGCTTGGATAATACAGAAACTGGCTTAATGAAAGATAACGGTGAGTTGTGGTAAATAGTTGTTTTTCAGACTGGAGGAAGGTAGACAGTGGTGTTCCCCAAGGGTCAGTGCTAGGACCACTGCTTTTTTATGATATGTATAAATAATTTGGAGATTGGCACAGAGCAATATTTCAAAATTTGCTGATAATGACAAACTTGGAGGCGCAGCAGACAGTGAGGTTGATACCGATCAATGTAACAGGACATAGATACGCTAGCAGAACGAGCAGCCAAGAGGCAGATGGAATTTAATATAGACAAGTGTGAGGTGATACATTTTATCAGAAGTAACAGGTTGAGGCAGTATACACTTAATGGCACAGTTCTCAAGAGTGTGGTACACTTCTCAAGAGTGTGCAGAGACAGAAGGACATAGATTTGATGTACATAGATACTTAAAGGTGGCAGGACATATTGAGAGAGTCGTTCGTAAAGCATATGAGATCTTTGGATTCGTAAATAGAGGTGGTGAGTACAGAAGAAGTAAAGTTATGCTGAAAATTTATAAAGCTCTCGTTATGCCCCAACTGGAGGACTGCATCCAGTTCTGTTCACCACACTTGAGGAAGGATCTGAGGGTCCTTGACAGGGTGTAGAGGAGATTTACCAGAATGGTTCCAGGGATGGAGGATTTTAGCTACAAGGTTAGTTTGGAAAAGCTCGGATTGTTTTCCATGGAGTAAAGGAGATTAAGAGGAGATTTGATAGAGGTATATAAGATGGTAACATGTTTGGATAATGTAGACAGGAAAATATGTTCCCATTAGTTAATGGTGCAAAGACTAGAGTTCAGGTTGTGGACAAGTGATACGGAGGATGTGAGGTACAGCTTTTATACACAGCGAGTGGGAAAGGCCTGGAAATCACTGCCTACGAGGGTGGTGGAAACAGAGATGGTGAATGATTTCAGAAGGATATTGGATGAACAATTGAGGGAAATAAACTTGCAGGAACATGGAGACAGAGCTGGGGAACGAGACTGACTGGATTTATCTACAAAGGGCTGGCATGGACTCGATGGGCCGAATGGCCTCATTCCCTGCTGAAATGACCACGACTCTCTGACAGCGGAATACTATTATTACTGCTTTCCTGTAATGGGAAAGTTTATAATGGACTGGGCAGTATCACCCTGTTGAACCCCGTGATGTAAGTGAAATGTTTGATGCCCCAGAACGTGGTTAATAAATGTCCTTCACAAACTGAGTAAATCAGTTCAGACCCACTCACAATTCTGGATCATTCATAATAGGGAGTAGTTTCTCCTGGTTTTCTCTACATAGGTCAGCAGTCAGGCTTTTCACTGTGTCCCCCAACTCCATGTGGAAAGTATTGTCAGGGTTAGGTGAGATAAGACACGTTGTGCGACAGATTTCTTCAATTGTATTACTGCTTCCGTGATCTCTTCAGTACAACCGGGTTAAATCTGGTCATCGCCATCATTAGGTAGTTCATAAAGAGGAGTCACAGTCTCTGCAAATCGAGGGATGAGGGTCCACTGATACCCTATCAGCCTGAGGATAGGACACAGGGCAGTCTTTGAGATGGACAGGGGTAGACACTGGATGAGGGTCCATTGATACCCCACCAGCCTGAGGATAGGACACAGGGCAGTCTTTGAGGTGGACAGGTGTAGACACTGGATGGTCTCAGCTTTTGCTGAAACCCTCTTCCATGCCTTTGTTATCTCGAGACTTGACTATTCTAACACACTCCTAGCTGCTCTCCCACATTCTACTCTCTGTAACCTTGTGGTCATCCAAAACTCTGCTGCATTCTTCTAATTTACACCAAATTCTGTTCACCCAACATCCCTGTGCTCACTGGCCTACATTGTCTCTTAGTCCAGTAACACCTCAATTTTAATATTCCCACTCGTATGATCAAATCCCTCCATGGCCTCACCCCTCTGATTATCCCAATCCCCTGTCCATTTCCAATATTCCTGAAACTGACCACACATTTCATCTCTCCAGCTCCACTGGTGCTGTGGAAGTTTGGATCCATAAAATGGTGTGAGCTGCACTGCCGGTCACATCCAGTACATTGTACAGGACACCCAGGCTGGCCGGGGTGCTAGCGTGGGTGTAACGTGTGTGTGTGTCTGTAGCATGAGGAGGGGTCTGAATATGGTGTCAATCAGCCATTCCGGCAGCTTTGATATACGTCTTTCAAACTTGGTCTGTGCTTATTCACTGACTGCCTGTGTCAGTCTCTCTCAGCTGAACATACATTCAGCAGCACGAGGAACCCCCTCTAGTGTTATTTAAAATGACCAGGCAGTCAGCTTAAAGGTGAGGGGCTTTTGACTTACTTCTGCTATTATAAAGTTGGTGGAGGTGCTGTGGATGGTTTTCTGGAGGTTGTGTTGTGAGCTGCTGCAAACATTCAGGGAGGACAGAGGATTTGGTTACCCAACTCTGGACGAGGTTTGGGGACTGTAGTTACAGTGTCTCTCGAGATGCTTCTCTCTTTGTGTTGGGAATTCCTGGACGGGGTAGATCTTATAATCCGTGTTAAGGAGGGAGACCAGACGCCAGTTCGTAAGCAAGCAGAGATCACCCCTCTTCAGCAACAGGATGACAACCGCCCTGTGCCACAAGAGGGGCACCTCACGGGTCGCCAGGCTTTCCCCCAGGACCCGCATGTATTTGTCCCCCAGGACGTCCAGGAACACGCTACCAAACTCACGGTCAGCTCATCCTGCCACAGCGATTTGCTCCTTGAGAACTGGTGGAGGGCACCGTACAGCTCCGCCAATGTCAGCAGAGACTCCAATCCTTCGGCAGGTCCTCCTACAAAACTCTGCACGTGTCCTCGCTGGAGGGGTTCAGAGAAAACAACACACTGGAATAGGTATGGTCCAGGAAGCCCATTCCCACCGGATCCGTGATGGAGGATCCGTCATCTGCCAGCAGCTCAATGAGCTGCTTATGGACCCCCGTCCATTTTTCCAGTGAGTAGAAGAAAGGTGAGGTGTGGTCCAAATCTTCCAGGATCTGGATCTGCGACCTTAAATATGCGCCTCGGGACGATATGAATTGCAGGTCCCTCAGCGCGCCCTTCTTCTCTTTGCACACCTGTCACAGCGTGGGGTCTGTGATGGCCTGATTGAGATGGGACTCCAAGTCGAGCACCTCCCTCTCTTGGCGCCATTCTCGGTTTCCCGCCTCTTGGTCGACCCCTTTGCTTACTTCTGACAGAAGACATGGATGTGAGGCTTGCCACATCCCGCCATAGACTCAGGGAGAGGAAGCCCCCCTGCTTCCTTCTCCAGCCGGCCCAGATCGACGGAATGAGTCATGGAATCGCTCGTCCTCCAGCAGCCAGTTGTAAAAAGTGCCAGTACACGGTACCCTCCCGTGTGCAGAGTGGAGTTAACTCCGCCCATACCAGGTGGTAGTCTGAGCACGGCACCAGCCACATGAAGGCCACCAAGATGCAGGAGGCGTATGCCTGTGAAATGTAGAGTCGGTCAATTCGGAACTCTCCTCCTGAGGCCTCCTGATGAGGGCACTGGAGTTGGGATGGAGATTCCACCAGGCGACCACCAAGTCGAGGGAGTTGATCCATCAAGTCACCCTGCCACTCCAGGAGCCAGGTAGCATCGTCTCCCAATGTGGGTTTCCTGCAGAAAGCTCATCGCATATCTCCCTTCCCTGAGGACTGTGAGATTGTGAAAACGGCTGAGAGACGCCCCCTGCTGCTGTTGATGTTGAGGCTGGCTATGGATATCTTCATGTCAACAATACCACCATCCTGTCACCAATACCTTACTGTGAGGAGAGAGTGGAACTGCTCATCGCCTTCCACTCCCCCAGCAATCCAGAGAGGAACACATTGAACAGACATCGCACGATCTTTTTCACATTTACCACCCACCGCAGGATCGATGATGGAGGAGTCATTCCTAGATTTCTCTGGGGAAACTAGGAATATGAGTGCCTGTGGTTCAGAACACTCTCTCCCACTCCGTCCCCGGGCTTGTGATCAGCCTAGTGGGAGGCAGTTGTGTCTCGACACTGGAAATCCAGCCGGAGCGGGACCCGATGATCAGCGCCAGCTCCACACTGGTCAAGGGCCAGCTGAACTTTATTGTGACAATCCCTGCAAGCAGCAATGAAGTTCCGGAGTTCTGCAATGGGCATGAGAGGAGACTCGGTAGGAGGCATGAGGGAGTCCACCGCCTCAATGGGAATGGATTCAAGGTCGTCCTCCGTGCCCCACACCGAGTCCCCATTCTCCTCCGTGCCGTCACCGCCCGTGGCCTACACATCCACCACACTCTGTTGAGTGGAAATCCAGGCCACGACAGCTAGTATCACCTCCCTCATGATCGAACCCGCAGGATCGATGGTGGAGGAGTCATTCCTAGATTCCTCTGGGGGAAACTAGGAATATGAGTGCCTGTGGTTCAGGACACCCTCTCCCCCTCCGTCCCCGGGCTTTTGATCAGCCTAGGGGGAGGCAGTTGTGTCTCGACACTGGAAATCCACCCGGAGCGGGACCCGAGGTAGAGAGAGGAGGCCATCTCCCACCCTGCCAGCGCCACAATACCAGCAGACAGGGCACTGTTAACATTATTCAAATCAACCTCCGGGTCAGATCCATCCTGGATGGCAGGAACAGGTGGCCGAGAGCGTTGACCCTCACAGGTCTCAGCCCCACCCAGGACACCGGACCCAGTGGGAGATGGAATGCTTTCTCCTGGTGGATCCACAGGCTCCCCCATCAGGGGAGGGGAGCTTCACCATTCCCCCCCCCCACCTCACGTGTTGTGCAAGGTACAGAGGCTTCTGTACCCACTCCATTTTGTGGGATAAAAAGCTGGAACTTAGGCCTCGAGCTCCAATGGTACTGTTAGCGCGGGGAGACCGAGGACCAACCAGGAGACAGACCCTGTTCCTCTCGCAATCTGCAGCGAAGGGACGCCTCCTTCTCTTATTCATGGAGAGGTGAGGAGGTTCAGAGACCACGGTCTCATTAGACATCTCTGTTTCTACCTCCAAACCCTCCACTGTGTAGAGGGAGATTTAATCTGGATCTAACCCCGTTTGTTTTAAAGCTGGCCTTTATACCTCAGGCCCCTTTTGTATTTTTGTCGATGGGGACTTTATTCCCCAGGTCCCCTTTATATAAATTTTAAAATAATTTTATTAAAATAGATAAATAAACCAAATGCTCAAATTAAAATGCCATTCTCGGCATTACTGATGCATCTTTGTTCTTTGTATCCCAGCCCCTGCGGTATCCACCGATGGTGGAAGGCCTCAAGTGTGCCAGATTCTGAATAGATCCCGGTTAAACACAGGAACTTCAGTCCGTGTCATCCACACCCATAGCGGCAGGAGGTGGAAAGAGGGTTTTCAAGGTTTTTACCTACAGGAACAATCAAAGTACCAGAGCTCACATTTCCTCTGTCCCTGAGTGTCATTACTCATTATGCCCCCTGGAGGAACACCTCTCTCTCTCTCACTCACTCACTCACTCCCTCTCTCACTCTCTCTCTCTCTCTCTCTCTCTCTGTCTCTCTCTGTCTCTCTTTCTCTCTGTCTCCTTCCCAGCTGAAAGCAATTGCTATTTAACACTCCAACATCCATCTTATCAAAACTTTTGTTCTCCCCACTCACACCAGTTTAAAATATAACGATACACACATGTTAAACAACCAGCTACTTTCAGACAGTATGCAGGACCAGACGTAACTGACCGTAATAGACACTGGCTGAGACAGACAAAGAAATCAAACAGGAAACTTCAAATACAAAAACAGACCCACTTACTCAAACACAAGCTTTTCCTCCTGTTCTCCTCAGACATTGTTTAAGCCTTACTGTGGCTCTGAAAGATTTCCTTTCCTTTTATATCTCAGGGACAGACAGGGTGGATAGCAAGAAGCTTTTTCCCAGAGTGGGGGATTCAATTGCAAGGGGACACGAGTTCAAAGTGAAAGGTGAAAACTTTAGGGGGGATATGCGTGGAAAGTTCTTTACGCAGAGGGTGGTGGGTGCCTGGAACGCATTGCTGGTGGAGGTGGTAGACGCGGGCACGATAGCGTCTTTTAAGATGTATCCAGACAGATACATGAATGGGCAGGAAGTAAAGAGATACAGACCATTAGAAAATAGGCAACAGGTTTAGATAGAGGATTTGGATCGGCGTAGGCTTGGAGGGCCGAAGGGCCTGTTCCTGTGCTGTAATTTTCTTTGTTCGTTGTTCTTTGTTAACATCACACGTGACTTGGTGGGAATGAGAGTAACCGACTGTTCCATTCGGTGTTGTCACCACATTAACGGGACAGCCTGTCAAGGAGGTTACCTTAACGGGACAGGTTGGTAAACGTTCTCCCTCTCCAACATTGTCCCCCTCCGAGGCCTCCTGCTCCGTTTTAGTGCCACCTGTGTGATACTCTGCTTTTTGTGAAGGCTGCTACACCCGCCTGGGAGCTGCTTTCCCTCTGGGTTTGCAATCACTGAATGTTAGACCTGTACTGTGCATGCTCAGTCTTCAGGTGGGGTCGCTCCTGTAACTCCCTAAGGACACCTCTAGAATCCTCTAACTACTGGGTCAACTGGATATTATCCTGTGTGACAGTAACAATATGTTTCTCTGCAAACTCTAACTGCTGCTGAACTGCACAAGCTTGTCCTGCATTAAGTGGCTGTTGTTGTATAGTGACAGTAAAGTACACTAGCTTATTGTGTAACTCATGTAGCTGTGTCTGCTGCTGCTGCTGGGTCTGTTCACTTTGAGCTACCATTTCTCTCACCTGTGACTCGATCACTTCCTCATCGCACTGTGCACGATGCTGCACATGGAGTCAGATTTAAAGCCTTTTCACCCTTCTGATGTTTAGCCAAGACGTGTGCCTGGATAAACTTCACTATATTTTAAAAGGAACTTGTCCATGCTTCCATAGACAGTCTCCTAACAGGGACTGGATATTGTCCATATTACACTTAGTGCTTAACTCTTCCTCATATGTTTCCCAGAGACCCTTCTTCCCATTGTCTTTTTTGTGACATAATGTGTATTTAAAGAGACATCACTGGGTCAGTATAATCGTCTGCCCCTCAAAAGAGTTTATCCCTGCAAGAGTTTTCACTGGTCAAACGAATATTGATATGTTTGCGAAACTTTGCTGCAACACCCTCGGTTTGCATTGTAGTCAAAGTCCCGGGTTTCAGCACCACTTGTAAGATCTGGGGTTTGATTTAATGTAATTGTCAGACTTAGGTCAATTACAATGACAGTCGATGTTGGGAGATCAGATCTAAAATGGACTTGCAGCTCAGACTAGCTATAAAACTACATGTGTACGAGGCTGCTTTCACAAGCTTCACAGACTGAATGAAGTTCTGCACAATAAGCAGAACATGGTAATATTGAGCAAAGGGAAGTGGTCAGCAGTTGTGTTCTCAATGGAACACCCGGTCCTCAACCTCCGGTTATCTGTGGAACCTTGTCTCTTCATTGGAGTCTATCTTCTGTCTTCTTCTTGATGATGATGTGCCCTTTTGGGGTCTTACAAGCTCTTAATTTATACACATTTCCCAGCTTGGTTCTGTTCCATATTAGGTAAAAGGCCATTTCTGTTCATTTGATTGGCCAGTCATTAACTAACTACCCTTCCATGATAGTACCTTGAGCCTGGTTTAAGTCATTGTCATTGTCGTTCAGTGGGGAGTGGCGGGGGGAGGGGAGGGGCTTCCAGATTCCAGCTGCCTTAACTCTACGAATTCCTTTACAAAAGGTCATATCTTGACCCGGTGCCACCCTGCTGTGCCTATTGAACCACAGTGACCACTTAATGGCATTGAATTGTACATATCTCATTTCACAGCTTCCTGGCCACACGGGCATTGTTTACAGTTTTATACCGTTTAAAAACCAACAGTCTCCCTGGGATAATCCACAGTCTAACGACTTTAAAATAAAGGGTCTCAACAGGTCAGGACTTGTCCAGATATTTAGCTAACATCATGCGTTGTGGTTATGTTACATACAGAATACTATTTTAACCGTTATACTGAAGGAAATGACAACTAAGTTCTAACAGTCCTATCATAAAATAAACTCAATCCTACAGTTTTGTCCCAACAAGGACGCAGATATCTAGCTTTGTGTTTGGAAACAGCAGCCACTACTGCCCACTGTTGACTGATTGTGTCTGAAGCTGTTGGGTTTTAGCTAAACACAGGGCATTTCTTTTATTCGCTCATTCATGGGATGTGGGTGTCGCTGGCTATGCCAGCATTTATTGCCATCCCTAATTGCCCTTGAGAAGGTGGTGCTGAGCTGTCTTCTTGAACCCCTGTAGTCCATACCTGGGGATGGTGATGGCATTGTCTGGGACACTGTCTGTAAGGTGTGATTCGATGAGTATGACTATGTTTTCTGCTGCTTGACTAGCCTGTGGGACAGCTCTCCCAACGTTGGCACAAGCCCCCAGATGTTAGTATGGAGGACTTTACAGGGTCAACAGGGCTGGGTTTGTCTTTGTTGTTTCTGGTGCCTAGGTCGATGCTGGGTGGTCTGTCTGGTTTCATTGCTTTTCTTAGATTTTGTAGCCGTTTCGTACAACTGAGCAGCTTGCTAGGCCATTTCAGAATCATGCACATTGCTGTGAGTCTGGAGTCACATGTAGGCCAGACCAGGTTAGGATGGCATATTTCCTTCCCTAATGGACATTGGTGAACCAGATGTGTTTTTACAACAGTTGACAATGAACACCATGAGAATAGATATTTTAATTCTAGAGTTTTATTCAAGATGATTAATGATGTCAGAGTATGTCTTGTTTTGAAATTCAAATAAACTAGAAATTCTCTAAGCGACAGTTTGTAAGACGTCAAGAATGTAAGGGATTTGGATTGTTTAATTGTCCTGTGGTTTCAAATGTGTATGTGACCAGGAAGAAAAGCTGCTATTGTTTGTGCTGAGAACAATCCTGAGGCATCTGAAACATCCACAAGTGGTGATGAAAATACTGAAGGAAATGTAAACACATGCTCACCATCAAGGCAGTCTCTCATATCATCATCTGAACAAAGAATTAGGCATCTCATTGGACAATTGTAGCTTACGGTGGATTTTGATAGGACAGTGTGATCTTGTCAGTGAAACATTCAGCCCACCTTGATATGAAAGGTGCAAAATCATTGGAAATAGTGTTTCAATGATAAGGTCGAGGAGATTGGTCAGCGACAGAACGATTAGCAGGGAGGGAAATGCTCACTGGGTTATCATGTATGCATGACTCTTTGCAACATATTTGTGACTAATGGGTGTATTGTTCACCGGTACATTGTGAATGGGTATTTTGTATAATTGTAAACGAGTAGTATTCCTACTGAATCTAGTAGAGTCATTGGTGTTTAATTTGAGCTCTGAGTGCTGTCTCATTATTTCTTGTAATACTCATGATTGAACCATCGAGTAACCAATCAAAAAGATGACAGTTTATAAACAACAATTGTTTCGAAATGTGGACATGAGGCTTCACATTATCATTCCCAGGAATGTCGACCCAAAGACCTGTGTCCAGAGTTACGACCGAGACTAGTTAACGACCCTTATGAAAATCTCTGGAATACCATTCCTGCATCTTTGTTGTCCATCCATAATTATGCTTGACACTGATTGGCTTTCTAGACTATTTCAGAGGACAGTTAAAAGTGAACCAAATTGAGTTACATGGCGACCAGAACAGATAAGGATGGTAGATCACCTTCCCTAAAGGACATTAGTGAACCAGATAGATTATTATAAAAATCGATGATACTTTCATGGCAACATTATTAAGTCCAACTTTCAATTCCAAATTTGTATTTATCAATTGAATATATTAAATCATTGAATTTTAAATTCCGCCAGCTGCTATGGTGGGATTTGAACCCAGGGCATTAGCCTGAGCCTCTGGATTACTAGCTCAATGACATTACCACCATCCCACTGTCACTGCCTCTCTGCATCACATTCCTCCCTTAAGACACTACATAAAACCTTCCTCTTTGACCAAGCTGTTGGTCATCTGACCTCATATCTCCTGTTGTGGCTCTGTGTCATACTTTGCTTCATAATGCTCCTGTGGAGCTCTTGCGATGTTTTATTACATAAAAGGCACGATATAAATATACGTTGTTGTTGTTGGCATTTACTAGACATGACTTGTCTTACCATATCCTTGCTGCTGGCCATTTGTTGTCCATGGTTTTTTTCTTTTCTCAAGCAGCAAATACTTTTGTCCTGGGATGTGAACTCTAGAAATTTCCCCGTCAGTGACAGTAAATACAATGTTTACTCCACCTCTCCTTTTTTAAGCAGAGTGCAACATTGGCAACCCTCCAGTCCTCTGCCACGACTCCCATATCCAAGGTGTATTGGAAGATTCTGGCCTGTGCATCTGCTATTCTCATCTTTCCCTCCCTCAGCAATCCTCATACATCCCATTCAGACTGGGCAAATGTTATCGTTTATTGTGGTACAAAAGGTGTCCAAATGAAAAGGGTTAACTGAACCTGTTTGTTCAGTAACTGCAATTAATGTCAGTCTCCATGGACCCTAACTGTGTCACTGGAGGGTTTTCCTTTTCTAATAATAAGGGACTCTTTCAATGTGTTATCACATAGCATCAAAGGGAACATCACGCTCAGCACTGACAGGGATCAGTGGCTCCAGAGAGAGGGAAGGGATAGATCAGAATCTGAGAACAATAGATTTGAATGTTACAACAATGGACAGGAGTTTATCCTCGGATCTTTACTATCTTTCTACATATTGGGATTGGTACTCATTAGACGATCGGATCCTGTATGCACTTGTGATATTTCAATATATTTACTATCCCATCCTGGCTATTGATGGTGTCCCTGGTAGGTCTCTCTATACAGCTATTATTTCTACAAACCATGTTTAATTGCAATACTGCTCCTGCAATTTACTCTGCCCTTCTTGCTGCTGCGACTGTTGCTGGTGAATCTCTACCTCCAGCTATTAGCTGTAAATCCATTGCTAATTGTATTGCAGTTCTTGTAAGTTCATCACTCATCTTCGGTCCTGTCTGTGCTCCTTGTAAGTCTCTATTTTCCGCTAGGAGATCTGCAAACCCTGTTTCACTGAAATACTGTTCTGTAATGCAAATATTGGGAAGACTGAAGCCAGTGTCATTGGTCTTCATCACAAATTCCATCCCCTATCTGTGAAACATATACCCCACCCTGCCCGATATCTGAGGCTGAACCAGACTGTTCACAACCTCTGTATTCTATTTATACCTGAGCTGAGTTCATCTCCATATTCCCTACATCACCAATCCTGCCTATTACCACCTCTGTAATATCATCCATCTCCACCTCTGCCTCAGCCCTTCTGCTGCATAAACCCTCATCTGTGCCTTTATTCACTTGATTTTTTTCAATTCTATCCTGGTCCCCCTGCAGGTTATAAACTTCTATAAACCACAGCCCATCCAGAAATCTGCTGCCTGTATTCTAACTCACACCAAATCCCGATCACCCATCACCCCTGTGCTCACTGATCTACATTGGCTCCCGGTCTGACAGCACTTAATTTTAATAATCACTTTCTTGTGTTTGAATCCCTCCATGGCCTCGCCCCTCCAATTAGCCCCATTCCCCTGCCCATTCCCATATTCCAGCATTTCTTCCACCATCAAGTCTATTTCCATGTCCCCTTTTAAAGTGAATTTCCTTCCCTCACTATCTCTCCCTGGTGGTCATTTTCAGCTCTTACAGCAGCATTGTTGCCCACACTGTGGAAGACTGGATCCAGAAAAGGGTCTGAACTGAGCTCCCAGCCACTTCTGGTGTGGCCTGCACACTGTCCCATGCTGTGCAGTACTCTAGCCCGGGTGTACATTGTGTGCACTAGTAGCATGAGGAGTTGTGGAATGTCATGTCAAACTGCTATTCCGGCAGCTTTGATGCACGTCTTTGAAACGTGATCTGTGCATGTCCAGTGACCGCCTGTGTTAGTCACTCTCAGCTGAACATACATTAAGCAGCACGAGGAACTCCCTCTAGTGTTATTTAAAAGGACCAGACATCCAACTTACAGGTGAGAGGCTTTTGACTTACTTCTGCTTTTGTAAAGTTGGAGGAGGTGCTGTGGATGGTTTTCTGGAGGTTGTGTTGTGAGCTGCTGCAGACATTCAGGGAGGACAGAGGATTTGGTGTCCCAACTCTGGACGAGGTATGGGGACTGTAGTTACAGTGTCTCTGGGACTGTAACATGACCAACAAATGGAGCAGAGGCTGCAGAGAGGGGAAGTTCTGTAACGATGGAGGAGGAGGGGACTCTGCTCTACCCACCCCGGGTTTTCCAAGAACACTTTTCCTGCCTACATCTAACCCAGGAGTAGTGTGTGAGGTGACTCTGATTCAATAAGGATGTGGTCACAGAGCTGTGTCACCTCCTGTCACATAACCTGGAGCCTCACACCAGGGTGAGGACGGAGCTGTCAGTGGCTGTTAAGGTCACAGTTTCATTGAACGTCTATGTATCTGGATCTTTCCAGGCAGGAGCAGCAGACATATCCAACATTCAGTCATAGACAGTGACAGAGTCAAAGTCGCTTACTACACATAAGGAGTCCATTCGTCCCATCGAGACCATGCTGGTTCTCTGTGGATCAATCAAGTCAGTCTTACTCCCCCGCCCAATTCCCGTAGCCCTGCAAGTCCACTTCCTTCAATCACCCATCCAGTTTCCTTTTGAAATTGGAAGGAAGGATCAAATTGGAAGGAAGTAAAGCTGGTAACAGGAGGTAGAAAAGTAGAAGGTGACATTCGAAGGGAGGCGAAACAAAGGTGAGCTTCAACTAGAATGCAGAATGTCAATAAGGCACGGTTATGGGCACTGTCCCTGAATGCGCGCAGTATTTGGAACAGGGTAGATGATTTAAAGGCCCAAATAGAGGTACATGGGTATGATCTAATAGTCATAATGGAAACGTGGCTACAGAGTGACCAAGACTGAGAACTGAATATGCAGGCATATTCGACCTTTTGGAAGGACAGGCAACAAGGGAAACGACGTAATGTTGTGCTGATAATAAGGGATGGGATCAGTACATTAGTAAGGGAGGATCTCAGGTCTGCAGAACAAAATATGGAATCTGTTTGGGTGGAGCGAAGAAACAGAAAGGGCAGAAAACATTGGTAGAAGAGCTGTTTATAGGCCACCAAACAGTAGTGTTAGTGTGGGGCACAGCATTAATGCAGATGGGAGAATCGTACAGGATGGGTAATGCAATAATCAGGGGTGAGTTAGATCTTCATATAGACTGGGTAGCCTAATGAGAACAAATTTCATGGATAGCGAGTTTCTGGAGTGTGTTACGGATGGTTTTCTAGAGCAGTATGTTCAGGAACCGACTAGAAAACAGGCTATTTTAGATCTAGTATTATGTAATGTGACAGGGCTAATTATTAATTGTATTGTAAAATTACCTTTAGGGATGAATTACCATAATGTGATAGAATTTTACATTATGCTTGAAAGTACGTTCGTTCAATCTTAAGCCAGGGTGTTAAATTTGCACAAAGGAAATTATGAAGATATGAGGAGCAAATTGCCCGAGGTGGATTGGGAAACTACATTGAAAGGTATGATAGTACATAGGCAATCGATAGTCTTTAAAGAAAGATTATATAGTTTACAGCACCGATACATTGCTTGCAGGCACATAAACCCCAAAAGTAAAGGCAGTCACTGTGGATAACAAAGGAAGTTAAGGATTGTATAAGATTAAAACTGCGGTTAGCACCGCAGCTTCACAGCTCCAGCAACCCGGGTACAGTCCTGGATATTGCCTATGTGGAGTTTGCAAGTTCTACCTGTGACCGCGTGGGTTTCAGCGGGGTGCTTCAGTTTCCTCCCACAGCCAAAGACTTGCAGGTTGATAGGTAAATTGGCCATTGTAAATTGC
This sequence comes from Heterodontus francisci, assembly GCF_036365525.1. Lineage (NCBI taxonomy): Eukaryota > Metazoa > Chordata > Chondrichthyes > Heterodontiformes > Heterodontidae > Heterodontus > Heterodontus francisci. The sequence goes on from NW_027140336.1 coordinate 2,915,319, forward strand.
TCCTAGTGTAGGTAGGTGGTAGAAGAATGGTGGGAATGTGGTGGGGAATATGGGATTAATGTCGGATTGGTATAAATGGGTGGTTGTTGTTCGCCACAGACTCGGTGGGCTGAAGGGCCTGTTCCAGTGCTGTATCTCTCTATGTCTCTATAAAAGGCCTATAAAGTTGCCATAAATCGGAGTAAACCTGAGAATTGGGAGGACTTTAGAATAGATCAAAGGAGGAAGAAGAAACTGATAAAGAAAGGGAGAATAGAATATGAAAGTTTGTTGGAAAAAATATGAAAACGGACTGTAAAAGCTTCCACAGGTACATAAAAAGGAAACGTTTGGCGAAGACAAATGTGGGTCCATCACAGGCAGTGTCAGTAGAATTTATAATGGGGAACAGAGAACTGGCAGAGAAGCTAAATGATTACTTTGTGTCAGTGGAATACATAAGAAATCTCCCAGAATGAGAGATCCAAGGGATTGTAGGAATGAAAAATTGAAGGAAATTAAAAGCATAATACTATGGATGCTGGAAATCTGAAATAAAAACAAGAAATGCTGTAAACACTCAGCAGGTCTGATAGTATCTGTGTAGAGAGAAGTAGAGATAACGTGTCTCTTCTTCAGAACTGCAATGAATTGAAGGAAATTAGTATTACTTAGAAGAAATTGAAGAAATTAATTGGGCTGAAGGTTGGTATGTCCCCAGGACCTGATATTCTACTTGCCAGAGCGTTGACGAGATAGCTATGGAAATGCATTGCTGATCATCTTCAAAGAATCTGCAGATTCCGGAGCGGTTCCTGCAGCTTGGAAGGTCGCAAATGTCACCCACTATTTAAGAGGGAGGGAGAGAGAAAACAGGGAATTACAAAGCTGTTAGCCTTTCATTAATCGTTGGGAACCTGCGAGAATCATTTCTAAAGGATGTGATAAATGGACTTGGATAACAATGATCTGATTGGGCATAGTTAACATGGATTTATGAATGGGAAATGATGTTTGACGAACCTGTTGGAGATTTTGAGGATGTTACTAACAGAATTGATAAAGGGGAGTTGGTGGACATGGTATACTTGTATTTTCAGAAGGTTTTTGATGAAGTCCACCAGAAGGAGCTTGCTTCGCAAAATTAAAATAAATGGGATAGGAGGTAGTATCCTGGCATTTTCACGTTGGCATGGTGTGACTAGTGGGGTACTGCAAGGATCAGAGCTTGGCCTCAGCTGTTCACAATATGTATCGATGATTTGGATGTGGGGACCAAATGTAATATTTCCAAGTTTGTGTATGACACAAAATAAAACGAAACCAATAAAATTCAAGCAGGACTTGTCACGGTAGATGCAGGAAGGATGTTCCCGATGGTGGGGAGTCCAGAACCAGGGGTCATAGTCTAAGGATACGGGGTAAAACTTTCAGGACTGAGATGAGGAGAAATTTCTTCACCCAGAAAGTGGCGAGCCTGTGAAGATCTGGCATCAAGCCCATATCCAAGGGGGATTGGAAGATTCTGGCCAGTGCCTCTGCTATTTCCACCATTCCTTCCCTCAGCAACCCTCATACATCCCATCCAGACTGGGTAAATGTTCAACTTTATTGCAGTACAAAAAGTGTTGGATTGAAAAGAGTTAACTGAATCTGTTTGTTCTGTGACTGTAATTAATGTCAGTCTCCATGGACCCTAATTGTGTCACTGGACGTTTTCCATGTTCTATTAATAAGGGGCTTATTTCAAAGTGTTATCCCATAGTGTCAGTGGGTACATCAGCCCCGGCACTTACAGAGATCAGCTGCTCCAGAGAGATAGAGAGAGGATAGATCAGAATCTGAGAACAATAGCCTGGAAAGTTACAACAATGGGTCAGAATCTGAGAACAATAGATTGGAATGTTACAACAATGAACAGGAGTTTATCTTCGGAACTTTACTCTCTTTCTACATATTATGATTGGATGTCATTAAACTCTCGTATCTACCTCGCACTGAAGATTATTCAATACATTTACTCTCCCATCCTGGCTATTATTGGTGTCCCTGGTAAGTCTCTCTATCCAGCTATTAATTCTAAAAACATGTTTAACTGCATTACTACTCGTGTAATTTACTCTGCCCTTCTTGCTGCCGTTGTCTGCCTGGTGAATATCTCCAGATATTAGCTCTGTAAAACATTGCCAACTGTATTACAGTTCTTGTCATTAACTCTCTCATCTTTATTTATTTTATAATAATTAACTAATTAGTGTTAGAAATGTCAGTTGGAGGGGTGAAGTGCTTCACCTGTGAGATGTGGGAAGCCCGTGACGCTTTCAGCGTTCTGGAGGACTACATCTGCAGGACGTGTACCCAGTTGCAGCTCCTCATAGACCACATGGATCGGTTGGAGCGGCAACTGGATGCAGTTAGGAGCATGCAAGTGGCGGAAAACGTCACAGTCAGGAGTTTTAGAGAAGTGGTTACACCCAAGGTTCAGGCAGATAGATGGGTGACCGCTAGAAGGGGCAGGCAGTCAGTGCAGGAATCCCCTGTGGCTATCGCCCTCTGTAACAAGTATACCGTTTTGGATACTGTTGGGGGGGATGGCCTATCAGGGGAAAACAGCAGCAGCCAGAGCAGTGGCACCACGGCTGGCACTGTTGTTCAGCATGGAGGGACAAAACGCAGAAGAGCAATAGTTACAGGGGACTCTATAGTCAGGGGCACAGATAGGCGCTTCTGTGGACGTGAAAGAGACTCCGGGATGGTATGTTGCCTCCCTGGTGCCAAGGTCAAGGATGTCTCTGAATGGACAGGGGCAATTCTGAAGGGGGAGGGTGAACAGCCAGAGGTTGTGATACACATCGGTATCAACGACATAGGCAGGAAGAGTGATGAGGTCCTTCAGGGGGAGTTTAGGGAGTTAGGTAGAAAGTTAAAAAACAGGACCTCGAGGGTTGTAATCTCGGGATTACTCCCTGTGCCACATGCCAGTGAGGCTAGAAATAGGAAGACAGTGCAGCTAAACACGTGGCTGAGCAACTGGTGTAGAAGGGAGGGTTTCAGATATCTGGACCATTGGGATCTCATCAGGAATAGATGGGACCTGTACAAGAAGGACGGGTTGCATCTAAACTGGAGGGGCACAAATATCCTGGCTGCGAGGTTTGCTAGCGTCACTCGGGAGGGTTTAAACTAGTGTGGCAGGGGGGTGGGAACCAGAGCAGGAGGACAGCAAGTGAAATAAATGAAGGGGAACTTGTAAATAAGGCCAGTAAGACTAAGAGGAAGAGCAGGCAGGGAAATGTTGCGGAGAACAGCGGGACTGGTCGTGTGAAGTGCATTTGTTTCAATGCGAGAAGTATAACGGGTAAGGCAGATGAACTTAGAGCTTGGATTAGTACTTGGAAATATGATGTTGTTGCTATTACAGAGACTTGGTTGAGGGAAGGACAGGATTGGCAGCTAAATGTCCCAGGCTTCAGAAGCTTCAGAAGGGATAGAGGGGGATATAAAAGGGGTGGGGTAGTTGCATTACTGGTGAAGGAGAATATCACAGCTGGACTGCGGGAGGACACCTAGGAGGGGTCATACAGCGAGGCAATATGGGTGGAGCTCAGGAATAGGAAGGGTGCAGTCACGATGTTGGGGCTTTACTACAGGCCTCCCAACAACCGGTGGGAGGGAGAGGAGCAGATATGTAGACACATTTTGCAAAGGTGTGCAGGTAACAGGGTTGTAGTGGTGGGTGATTTTAACTTCCCCTGTATTGACTGGGACTCACTTAGTGTTAGGGGTTTGGATGGGGCAGTATTTGTAAGGAGCATCCAGGAGGGCTTCTTGAAACAATACGGAGATAGTCCAACAAGGGATGGGGCCGTACTGGACCTGGTATTGGGGAATGAGCCTGGCCAGGTGGTCTACGTTTCAGTCGGGGAGCATTTCGCGAACAATGACCATAATTCCATGAGTTTTAAGGTACTTGTGGATAAGGATAAGAGTAGTCCTCGGGTGACAGTGCTAAATTGGGGGAAGGCTAATTATAACAATATTAGGCAGGAACTGAAGAATTTAGATTGGGGGAGGCTGTTTGATGGTAAATCAACATCTGACATGTGGGAGTCTTTCGTATGTCAGTTGATTAGAATCCAGGACCAGCATGTTCCTGTGAGGAAGAAGGATAAGTTTGGCAAGTTTCGGCAACTTTGGATAACGCGGGATATTGTGAGCCTCGTCAAAAAGAAAAAGGAAGCATTCGTAAGGGCTGGAAGTATAGGAACAGACGAATCCCTTGAGGAATATAAAGACAGTCGGAAGGAACTTAAGCAAGGAGTCAGGAGGGCTAAAAGGTGTTATGAGAAGTCATTGGCAAACAGGATTAAGGAAAATCCCATAGCTTTTTATACATATATAAAGAGCAAGAGGGTAACCAGGGAAAGGGTTGGCCCACTCAAGGGCAGAGAAGGGAATCTATGTGTGGAGCCAGAGGAAATGGGCGAGGTACTAAATGAGTACTTTGCATCAGTATTCACCAAGGAGAAGGACTTGGTGCATGATGAGCCTAGGGAAGGGAGTGCAGATAGCCTCAGTCATCTCATTTTCAAAAAGGAGGAGGTGTTGGGTGTCTTGCAAAACTTTAAGGTAGATAAGTCCCCAGAGCCTGATGGGATCTACCCCAGAATACTGAGGGAGGCAAGGGAAGAAATTGCTGGGGCCTTGACAGAAATATTTGCATCCTCATTGGCTCCAGGTGCGGTCCCAGAGGACTGGAGAATAGCCAATGTTGTTCCTTTGTTTAAGAAGGGAAGCAAGGATAATCCAGGAAATTATAGGCCGGTGAGCCTTACGTCAGTGGTAGGGAAATTATTAGAGAGGATTCTTCGGGACAGGATTTACTCCCATTTGGAAACAAATGAACTTATTAGCGACAGGCAGCATGGTTCTGTGATGGGGAGATCGTGCGTCACTAATTTGATTGAGTTTTTTGAGGAAGTGACAAAGATCATTGATGAAGGAAGGGCAGTGGATGTTATCTATATGGACTTCAGTAAAGCCTTTGACAAGGTCCCTCATGGCAGACTGGTACAAAAGGTGAAGTCACATGGGAACAGAGGGGAGCTTGCAAGATGGATGCAGAACTGGCTCGGTCATAGAAGACAGAGGGTAGCAGTGGAAGGGTGCTTTTCTGAATGGAGGGATGCGACTAATGGTGTTCCGCTGGGATCGGTGCTGGGGCCTTTGCTGTTTGTAGTATATATAAATGATTTGGAGGAAAATGTAGCTGGTCTGATTAGTAAGTTTGCGGACGACACAAAGTTTGGTGGAGTTGCGGATAGTCATGAGGATTGTGAGAGGATACAGCAGGATATAGATCAGTTGGAGACTTGGGAGGAGAAATGGCAGATGGAGTTTAATTCGGACAAATGTGAGGTAATGCATTTTGGAAGGTCTAATTCAGGTGGGAGGTATGCAGTAAATGGCAGAACCCTTAGGAGTACTGACAGGCAGAGACATCTGGGCGTACAGGTCCACAGATCATTGAAAGTGGCAACGCAGGTAGATAAGGTAGTCAAGAAGGCATACGGCATGCTTCTCTTCATGGGTCGGGGCGTAGATTATAAAAATTGGCAAGTCATGCTGCAGCTGTACAGAACTTTAGTTAGGCCACACTTAGAATATTGCGTGCAATTCTGGTCGCCACACTACCAGAAGGATGTGGAGGCTTTGGAGAGGGTACAGAGGAGGTTTACCAGAATGTTGCCTGGTCTGGAGGGCATTAGCTATGCGTAGAGGTTGGATAAATGTGGATTGTTTTCACTGGAACGACGAAGGTGGAGGGGCGACATGATAGAGGTTTACAAAGTTATAAGTGGCATGGACAGAGTGAATAGTCAGAAGCTTTTTCCCAGTGTGGAAGAGTCAGTTACTGGGGGACATAGGTTTAAGGTGAGAGGGGCAAAGTTTAGAGGGGATGTGAGAGGCAAGCTCTTTACACAGAGGGTGGTGAGTGCCTGGAACATGTTGCCGGGGGAGGTGGTGGAAGCGGGTACCATAGAGATGTTTAAGAGGCATCTTGACAAATACATGAATAGGATGGGAATAGAGGGATACGGACCCCGGAAGTGCAGACGGTGTTAGGTTCGGCAGGCATCATGATCGGCGCAGGCTTGGAGGGCCGAATGGCCTGTTCCTGTGCTGTACGTTTCTTTGTTCTTTGTTCTTGTTCTTTGCTACTGTTGCTGTCTCTATTTCAGGCTAGGAGATCTGTAAACCCTGTTTCACTGAAATACTGTTCTGTGATGTAAATTTTGGGAAGACTGAAGCCAGTGTCATTGGTCTCCATCACAAACTCTATCCCCTAACTAGGAAGCACATACTCCACCCTGCCCAATATCTGAGGCTCAACCAGACAGTTTACAACTTCTGAGTTATATTTAAACCTGAGCTGAGTTCATCTTCATATTCTCTCCATCACCAACCCTGCCTAATACCACCTCTGTGATTTCACCCATCTCCACCTCTGCCTCAGCCCATCAGCTGCGTAAACCCTCATCCGCATCACTGATAAATCCACACTTGACTATTCCAATTCCATCTTGGTCACACTTATCGTTATAAACCTCCATAAACCACAGCCCATCCAGAACTCTGCTGCCTGTATCTTAACTCACACCAAATCCCGATCACCCCTGTGCTCACGGATCTACATTGGCTCCCGGTCTGGCAGCACCTTAATTTTAATATTCTCATTCTTGTGTTTGAATCTCTCCATGGCCTCAGCCCTCCATTTATTCACTTTCCCCTGTCCAATTCAGATATTCCTGCAAATCTTTCGACTTCACTCTTTTTTCAGTTCTCCTTGTAAAGTGAATTTCTTTATCTGTATGTGTCCCGAGACAGGATTATAGGCTCCGCAGCAAGACTGCTGCTGACGGTACAGAAGCTGGGATCCATAAAGAGATGTGAATCGCACAGCCGGCAACTTCCAGTGCGGTCTGCACAATATCCCATGCTGCGCGGGGCTCCAGCCCAGTCGTATCATCTATGTGCTGTTCGCGTGGTCTTCACAGCCGGCCACTTCTACTGTGGCCTGCACACTGTCCCATGCTGGGCAGAGCTCTAGCTCAATTGTACCTTGTATGTGTTGTTCCTTTGAGGGTGGATTTGAAAGTGATGTCAATGTACCATAGCAGCAGCTTTGATGTACTTCTCTGAAACTTGGTCTGTGCATGTCCACTGACCGCCTGTGTTAGTCACTCACAGCTGAAAATACATTCAGCAGCAGGAGGAACCCCTCTAGTGTTATTTAAAAGGACCAGGCATCCAACTTACAGGTGAGGGGCTTTTGACTTACTTCTGCTATTGTAAAGTTAGTGGAAGTGCTGTGGATGGTTTTCTGGAGGTTGTGTTGGGAGCTGCTGCAGACATTCAGGAAGGACAGAAGATTTGGTGACCCAACTCTGGAAGAGGTATTGGGACTGCAGTTACAGTGTCCCTGGGTCTGTCACATGACCAACAAATGGTGCAGAGGCTGCAGAGAGGGGAAGCTCTGTAAAGATAGCGGAGCAGGGGTCTCTGCCCTACCCACCCCGGGTGTTCCAAGAGCACTTTTCCTACCTACACTTAACCCAGGAGCAGTGTGTGAGGTGACTGTGATTCAATAAGGAGGTGGTCACAGAACTGTGTCACCTCCTGTAACACAACCTGGAGCCTCACACCAGGGTGAGGACAGAGCTGTCAGTGGCCGTTAAGGTCACAGTTTAATTGAACTTCTATGTATCTGGATGGTTCCAGGCAGGAGCAGGTGACATATCCAACATAGAGTGGTAGAAATCGATGGAGTCATTTACAACACAGAAGGAGGCTATTCAGCCACCCTATGCCGGCTCTCTGTGGAACAATCCAGTCAGTTCCACTCCCCTGCTCAATTCCCGTATCCCTGCAAGTTCATTTCCTTCAGGTGTCCATCCAGTTTCCTTTTGAAATCATTGATTGTCTTGGCTTCCACCACCATTCTGGGCAGAGAGTTCCAGCTCATTACCATCCACTGTGTAAAAAGTTCCTCCTCATATTCCCCCTGTATCTCTTTCCCGAAACCTTGCATCTGTGTCCCCTCGTCCTTGTTTCATCAGTTAATGGGAATAGTTTTTCCTTGTATATCTTATCTAAGTCTATCATAATCATGTACACCTCTATCAAATCTCTCTCAATCTCCTTTACACCAGGGAGAACAACTCCATCTTCTCCGAACTCACTTTGTAACTAAACTCCCATCCCTGGAATCATTCTGGTAAATCTCCTCTGCACCCTCTCAGGGACTTTCACATCCTTCCTACAGTGTGGTGACCGGAACTGGACACAGTTCTCTAGTTGGGGTTTAACCAAAGCTTTATGAAGGTTCTGCATAACTTTCCTTATTTTGTATCTTTGCCTCTAATGATGAAGCCCAAGATCTGATATGATTTGCTAAGCACCCTCCTAATCTGTCCTGGCACCTTCAAAGATCAATGCATATGGAGCCCCACGTTCCTCTGATCCTTCACAATCTTTAGAACTGTGTCATTAAGTCTATATTGCATTCCTCGTCCATCTGACAAAATACATCACCTCACACTCCTCTGTATCAAATTCTACCTGCCACTTCTCTGTCCATTCTGCTAGCCGATCTATATCATGTTGTAGGTGGTTTGTGACATCCTCACTGTTTACCACGCCTCCAAGATTGCAAACATCAGCAAAAATGTAAATTCTACCCATTATTCCAAGATCCATGTCATTTATATGTTGCAAAAAAAAGCACAGTGTTCCTCGCACTGACCATTGGGGAACTTCACTGTCTACCATCCTCCAGTCTGAAAAACAACCATTTAACACATTTCTCTTTTTTCTGTCATTTGGACAATCTTTGATCCAAATGGATGCTATTCCTGAGCTTCAATTTTGTTAATCAAGCTTTTGTGTGGTTGCTCATTAAACAATTTCATAAAATCCATGCATACAACATCCACCACATTCCCTTCATCAACCTTCTCAGATCATCGAAATAAATTCAATTAGTTCAGTCAAGCATGATCTGCCTTTTTAGAAATCCGTGCTGACAATCCTTAAATATCTCAAACCTCTCCAAGTGTGTGTTGATTTTTCCCTGATAATTGCTTCTAAAACTTAACTCACCAATGATGTTAAACTAACTGACCAGTAGTTGCGAGGCCTGTGTGTTGTCCATTGATAATTCAGGGAGGTGAGTGTGACCATCTATGTCATCAATTTCTCCCTCAGCAGGGAGAAGCAGGATGAGTGATCCCGTAGCTTTGTCAGGATAGCGGGATTCCTGATGACATAGATGGCTCTGCGGGGCCCCCATGTCAACGGGGAGAGGTACAGGAACTGGAAGCACTCTCACTCCATGAATGTACAGTTGGTGTGTGAGCATGCCCAGTACATCATGTTGGTGAATGACCACTATCCTGACAGCAGCAAGGATACCTTCATTCTAAAGCAGTCAGCCGGTCCCAATACTCCGGTGCTCCTTGCAGAACCAGAATGTGGCTTCCCGGAGGCAAAGGAAACCCCTCTCGACACAGCTCATGTTTCTACACCCCAAACCACATCCCACACCAACCAACCTCACAAAATTAACATGTGTATAACGTGAGCAATGAAGTCACCAGGAACATGGTGGAACAGACCATCGGTGTGATGAAGCAATGCTTCCGATGTCTGAACCGCTCGGGGGTGCCCTCCAGTACACACTGGAGCAGGTGTCCAGGTTCATGGTGTTCTGCTGCATCCTTCATATCATCACCATCATGAGCACAGTCATTGGCACCAGGAATCCGGAGGCCGCCTCAGGAGGAGGAGGCAGGGCGGATATTTCCTGGATGCCTTCCAGCCGGACAGGTTGTCGGAGAGTCCCTGCTAAGATACCGGTTCCCATAGGACAGCTTCTCTTTCCCGATATGGATCCCCCATTCTCCACCATTACACCCATCTGAGATGCCCCATCACTGTGTTATTACAGCACAGAAGGAACTATTCAGCTCATAGTGTCTGCACCGGCTCTCCGAATGCACAATTCACCTAATCCCATTCCTTGCCTTCTTCCCGGAACCCAGCACATTCTTCCTTCTCATATACCAGTTCATTCAGCTTTAGCATGTTCATAGATGTGGTCACCACACTGCTGAAGAGCATGCAGGGAGAGAGGGGATGGGTGATCAGCAGGCAGTTAAAAATCATCAGGCAGGTAGTGGGGGAGACCCCTGAGTGCATCTCACTCTCCAACAGGTATTCAGTTCTGAATACTGAGGAAAGTGATGCTTCACGTGAGGAGAGCAGCCACAGCAAGTCCGTGGCACCACGGGTGGCTCAGCTGCAGCGTGGCATACAGGGATGACTGGAAGAGCCATAGTGATAGGTGAGTCAATAGTCAGGGGAACAGACAGGCGTTTCTGTGGCCTCAGACGTGAATCCAGGATGGTGTGTTGTCTCCCAGGTGCCAGGGTCAAGGATGTCACTCAGCGACTGCAGAGCATCTTGAAGGAGGAGGGGAACAGCCAGAAGTCGTGGTCCACATGGGAACCAACGACAGAGGTAGAAAGCGGGATGTGGTCATGCAGTCAGAATTTAGGGAGCTAGGGGAGAAATTAGCAAGCAGGACCACAAACATAGTCAAAAAGTAGAATTCTCCAGATTACTCCCAGTGCCAGTTGCAACTTAGTATAGAAATAGAAAGATAAGGCAGACGAATGTGTGGCTGGAAAGATGGTGCAGGAGGGAGGGATTCATATTCCTTGGACACTGGGACCGGCTCTGGGGGAGATGGGACCTTTACAGGCCCGACGGGTTGCACGTGAACAGAGCCAGGACTGGGTTCCTTGCGGAACGTTTTGTTAGTACTGTTGGGGAGGGTTTAAACTAGTTTGGCAGGGAGGTGGGGGACCTGAGGGCAGACTCAGCTGGGACAAAATCAGAAATGAAAATGGAAGGTGGCAAATTAATGGATGAGTCTCGAAGACAGAGGAAATGAGGGTGATAAAATGAAAAAAAGGTTTGGCAGTGCTCTAGGGGATCTGTTTCAATGTGTGGATTGCTGCAAATAAAGCAGATGAGCGGAGGGCAAAGAGACATGTGGCAGTATGATATCATAGTTGTTACAGAAACTTGGCTTAAGGAGGGACAGGAATGGCAGCTCAACGTTCCTGGTTACCAGGTTTTCAGATGCGATAGGGAGGGGGTTAAGAAAGGAGGGGAATGGCAATTCTGGTCAAGGAATCATTTGCATTTGTCAGGAGGGATGATATGTTGGAAGGTTCATCAAGTGAGGCGATATGGAATCATCTAAGGGACCATAAAGGGGCAATCTCACTGCTGGGAGAGTGATCTCGACAGCCAAATAGTCAGAGGTTGATAGAGGAGCAGATAAGTAGGCAAGTCTCTGAGAAGTGCAAGAACAATAGGGCAGTAATAGTAGGGTATTTTAATCACCCCGATGTTAACGAGGATAGATTTAGTATGAAAAGAATTGAGGGAGCAGAATTCTTGAGGTGCATTCAGGACAACATTTTTGTCCAGCATGCAGAAAGTCCAACAGGAGAGGGTGCAATTCTACAATTTGTTTTAGGAAATGACGACGGGCATGTGTATGGAGTGTCAGGGGAGAGCATTTTGGTGGGAGTGATCATAATTCAGTCAGTTATAACATAACTATGGAAACGTACAGACATAGAATAGGATTTAGAGTTCTCAATTGGGGCAAGACCAATTTTATTAAACCGAGGAGCGAAAGTGGACTGGAAACAGCGACTTGAAGGTAAATCTGCCTCAGAGCACTGAGAGGCATTCAAAGTGGAGATTCAAGGGGATCAGTGTAAACATGTTCCCACAAAGAAAAAGAGTGAGGCGGCCAAATCTAGAGTCCCATGGCTGTCAAGGAGCCTATATGGTAAGATAAGACAGAAAAGGGAAGCATACATCCGACACTGAGAACTCAATACTACAGAAAGTTGAGAGGAGTTTAGAAAGTGGAAGGGTTAAATCAAAAAGGAAATTAGGACAGCAAAGAGAGAACATGAAAGAATATTGGCAAGCAAAGTCAAGGTGAACCCAAAGATGTTTTCTCAATGCATTAAGTGTAAGAGGTTAACTGAGGGGAGAGCAGGGCCCATAATAGACCAAAAAGGTAACCTATGCGGAGGGGTGGAAGATATTGCTATGGTTTTATTGAATACTTTTAGTGTCTTCAGAAAAGAGGGGGGATGCAGATATTGTAGTTAAGGAGGAAGAGTGTGAATTATTGAATGTGATCAACACACTGAGAGAGGAAACGTTAATGGGATTAGTATCCTTGAAAGTTGATAAATCACCTGATCCAATTGAAATGTGCCCCAGGTTGCTACAAGAAGCAACAGAGGAAATAGCAAAGGGTCTGACCATCATTTTCCAGTCCTCACTGGATACAGTTGTGGTGCCGGAGTATTGGATAATTGCTAACGTTGGACCTCTGTTTAAAAAGGGAGTGAAGGATAATCTGAATAATTGCAGGCCTGTCAGTCTAACCTCAGTCGTGGGAAAATGATTGGAATCTATTCTGAGAGACGGGGTAAACTGTCACTGAGACAGGCACAGGTTAATCAAGGATAGTCAGCATGGATTTGTTCAGGGAAGAGCTTGTTTGACCAACTTGATCGAATTTTTCGAAGATGTAGCAAGGGATATAGATGAAAGTAGTGCAGTTGATGTGGTCTACATGGATTTTAGCAAGGCTTTTGACAAGATCCCACATGACAGACTGGTTCAAAAAGAAAATTCCATGGAATCCAGGGAAATGCAGCGAGGTAGATAAAAAATTGGTTCAGTGGCAGGAAACAAAGGGTCATTGTTGACGGGCGTTTTTGCAACTGGAGGGCTGTTTCCAGTGGTATTCCAGAGGGCTGAGTACTGAATCTCCTGCTTTTTGTGGTGTATATTAACGATTTCGACGTAAATGTCGGGGGCATGATCAAGAAATCTACGGATGACACAAAGGTCGGCCGTGTGGTAGATAGCGAGAAGGATAGCTGTAGACTGCAGTATGATATTAGCGGTCTGGACAGATGGTCAGAAAAATGGCAAATTGGAGAAGTGTGAGGTGATGCAATTGGGGAGCTCAATAAGACAAAGGAATACACGATTACTGGGAAAATACTGAGAAGTGTGGAGGAAGTAAGGGACCTTGGAGTCAATGTCCACAGATCCCTGAAGATAGCAGGACAGGTCAATAAGGTGGTTAAGAAGGCATATGAATCCTTGCCCTTATTAGCCGAGGTACAGAATATAAGAGCAGGGAAGTTATGCTGGAACTGTATAAATCATTGGTTGGACCACTACTTGAGTACTGTGTTCAGTTCTGGCACCAACATTACAGAAATGATGTAATTGCACTAGTGAGGGTACAGAGGAGATTTACGAGGATGTTGCCAGGACTGAAATAATGCAGTGATGAGGAAAGATTGGATAGGCTGGGGTTGTTCTCCTTGGAACAGAGAAGGCTGAGAGGAGATCTGATTGAAATGTACAAAATTGTGAGTGGCCTGGATAGACTGGAGGTGAAGGGTCTATTCACCTGAGCAGAGAGGTCAGTGATTGGTAGAAAGATCAGAGGAGAGATGAGGAAAAACTTGTACAACCAGAAATACAAAATTGGCTCAGCGGCAGTAAACAAAGGGTAATTGTTGATGGGTATTTTAGTGACTGGAGCACTGTTTCCCGTGGTGTTCCAGAGGGCTCAGTACTGGGTCCCCTGCTTTTAGTGACGGTCTGGAACCCACTGCCGGCAAGGATGTTTGAGGCAGAAACCCTCTACTCATTAGAAAGCGGTCTGAATGTGCACCTCAAGTGTCATAATCTGTAGGGCTATGGATCAAATGCTGGAAGGTGGGATTCGAATAGGTGGATCATTTTTCGGCTGGTACAGACACGATGGGCCAAGTGGCCTCGTTCTGTCCCTTAAGGTTTCTACGAGTCTATAATTCTATAACATGAAACACGCTATCCTCATTAACACTCACAGTTATATCAACAAACCCTATCAAGATTATCAGAAACGATTTTCCATTAACCTATCCGTGCTGCTTGTCATTTATTATCCCATGATTTTACAAGCAAGATATATTTTTATGTCAGGTTGCTGCTTGACTAGTCTGTGGGACAGCTCTCCCAACTTTGGCACAAGCCCCCAGATGCTAGTAAGGAGGACTTTGGAGGGTCGACAGGGCTGGGTTTGTCCGTGTCGTTTCCGGTGCCTCGGTCGATGCTGGGTAGTCCATCCGGTTTCATTCCTTTTTATTGACTTCATAGTAGTTAGATACAACTGAGTGGCTTGCTAGCCCATTTCAGAAAGCATGTGAAAGCCAACCACATTGCTTTGGTCTGGAGTCATATGTAGGCCACCAGGTAAGGGCAGCAGATTTCCTTCCCTAAAGAACATTCGTGAACCTTATGTTTCACTGGAGAGTTTCCATCTTCTATCACTCTCATATCCAAGAATGACTGAAAGATTCTGGCCAGTGCCTCTGCTGCTTCCACCATACCTTCCCTCAGCAACCCTCATACATCCCATGCAGACCAGGCAAATGTTCAACTTTGTTATTGTACAAAAAGTGTTGAATTGAAAGGTGTTAACAGAACCTGTTTGTTCAGTGACTGTATTTAATGTTAGTCTCCATGGGCCCAAATTGTGTCACTGGAGTGTTTTCAACTTCTATTAATAAGGGGCTCCTTTCAATGTGCTATTCCATGGTATCAGCGGGAGCATCAACTCCGGCACTAACAGAGATCAGTGGCTTCAGACAGAGGGAGAGGATAGATCAGAATCTGAGAATAATAGATTGGAATGTTACAACAATGGATCAGAATCTGAGAACAATAGATTGGAATGTTGCAACAATGGATCAGAATCCGAGAACAATAGATTGGAATGTTGCAACAATGGATCAGAATCCGAGAACAATAGATTGGAATGTTGCAACAATGGACAGCAGGAGTTTCTCCTCTTTGTTTGACCTGGTTACTGCTGATTATTATTGGATGACATTAGAATTGCGGATCTATTATGCTCTGAGGATGATTCAATTTATTTACTATCCCATACTCGCTATTATTGGTGTCCCTGGTAAGTCTCCATCTGCAACTATTGGATTCAGAAAACATATTTCACTGATTTAATGTTCTTGTCATTTAAATCATGAGAAGACTGAAGTCATTGTCTTCAGTTTTTGTCACATACTCTATTCCCTATCGACAGTCTGCATCCCCCTCACTGCCCGTTGTCTGAGGCTGAACCAGGAAGTTTACAATCTCTGGTACCTGTTTAATGCTGAGCTGAGTTCATCCCCATATTCTCGCGATCCCCAACCCTGCCTATTGTTACGGCCAGGTGAGGATGGGTCACAATCGCTCGTCTTATTTGACCACAACTCTGTTTGTTCTTTTTAACCAGTGGATGTGCTAACCCTCTCATTGAGTATTTTACCTTTTACCTTTGGATTGACAGTGAAGGACCTGATCGGGCAGGTTCTCTTGAGTTTAAACAGGAAAGTGTTGAGTTTATTATACTTAACAATATCAACCCGATCTAAATAAAATCATAAAAAATACACCACACATTTACGCACAGATGCGTACGAGAATCACACAGAAATAGATTACAGAGTGAGAAGATGGGAGTCCGGAATAAATATTAAAATAAAATACTCATTATGTGATGTTGGATGACACGGTGGTCTTCCGGCTGCAGTTGTATTCTTGAAGTCTTTGGCTGGTCAAAGTGCCCTTTGTGGCTGGCCCACATGGCTCAGCGATTTCTTTGAGGCAGACTTGTAGGTGGCTTTCTTTCCCTGGTTTGTCTGTCTGTGGTAATCTGTCGGCTTGGAGGGACCACAGTTGCATGTGGTATTCAAACTTGTGACGTTATCTGGAGAGAGAGAGATGGGGGGACACAGCCCTTCTGCTTCTGCACAGTTTGAATCACTGGCTTGTCTGTCTTTGTCCAGGGGAAACTCCCAGCTTTCACATAGATGGACAGAAGGCCTCATGACTGTCTCAGTGTATTCGCTGGAACCTTATAATGAGATTCAAGGTTGGAAACTTCTGTCAACCCAGGGCTCAGGGTGCCAGTATTTATAATTGGAGGAGTTTGCTCTTTCAAAGTCAATATGTCAGGATGTCCTTGTATGCCGTGTTAATGAAAGTAATTTAAGGTAATTCAATCACTCGAGCAAGCCAATGATACAGGTCGAGACTCAGCAGACATGTGTCTCCCGTTGGAGGCCTTTGAATGTGAAAAGGTGTTTCAGATGCCAATTGCGGTGGGCATCTTGTCTGCCAGTTTTTTCAAGGTTAACTGTAGGATTTCTTTTTTCATTAAAGGTTTACTGTAAGTTTCAAATCGGTGAATTAAAATTCCTCATTGAGCATATTGTGTTATCTTGACACCGCCACGGCACACTGAAAGAAATGTGATAATAGGAACATTTCATTACAGAATTGTGGGAAGAAATAGAAGGAAATACACTTTCATTCTCAATAATCACTTCTCAAATTCACACATGAATCTTAGAATTACTGCAGCTGTCATTGTCTGTTGCAGTTGTGCTGATTTAATTGTTTTGGAGTTTTATCTGGGATGGTTATGTGTCGGGTTCGACCCTGGACATCAGCGATTACATTGTTTTTTTTTCTCTCTTGCAATGAAGCTTTAACTATTTAGGTTCCTGCACCTTGATGATCTTTCTCCCTGTGAGGTGTCTGAGATTTCCTCTGGACCTTTGTTCTTGCTGAGCACGGCTTTGAAATTTATTTATTTATTTATTTATTTATTTAGAGATACAGTACTGAAACAGGGCCTTCGGCCCACCAAGTCTCTGCCGACCATCAACCACCCATTTATACTAATCCTACATGAATCCCATATTCCTACCACATCCCCACCTTCCCCTGACACCTACCGATACTAGGGGCAATTTATAATGGCCACTTTACCTATCAACCTGCAAGTCTTTGGCTGTGTGAGGAAACCGGAGCACCCGACAAAAACCCACGTGGTCAAAGGGAGAACTTGCAAACTCTACACAGGCAATACCGAGAATCGAACCTGGGTCACAGGAGCTATGAGGTTGTAGCGCTAATCACTGCACAACTTTGCAGCCCCAAGTTGCAGGGTTTGATTAGCTTTGGGTTTGGGATCTGATCATTGGGTTCTTCAGTGGGTAGATCCACACTGACCTTACTTTTAACTTTCTGCTGAGGTGCGCAAGTGCTGTTCACTTTAGGGCAATTTCCCTTCCCTGTTCTCTTCACTATGAGGAGGATATTTTTCCTAATCTGCCCTATTTCCTCTGGGACAGTAGTGTTCGCCAGTGTCTGTCCAGCTTTCACTGAACTTTCCAGCGGCACTTTGACTAGTTCAGACATCTCCCTTACCATTGGCATGTCTTTTTGGGAACTTTCTTTGTCCCTCCACGTTTCTGTAAATGTTGTTAGCAGCCTTTTTATGGTCCCTGTTTGACCTGCATTTAAGGAGGAGAGTGAGTGGTCTAATTTCTCTAACATTTCAGGGTTGGCTAATCGGAGAGTAGGAGGTTCCAATTGGTAATCCTCCTGGCCCTCCTCCAACCTGTCCTCACTGTCCTTTTGAATCCTTCCCTCCTGACTGTCTGACAGATCTGTACTTGTCTGTCCCCTCCACAGACTTGATTTTTTGCCTTTGCTCTGGGGAGTCAATTATATAATTTACCCGCTATTCTTTTTGTCATTCGATATGGACCACTGAAACGGGCTTTCAGGAGTAGACCCTCCATTGGGAGTAATAACAATACATGGTCTCTGGGCGGAAATGTTCTCGCCTTGGCATTTCTTCCTGCTTACCTTCTCATGGCTGCCTGGGGGGTCTTTAGTTGTTCCTGAGTCATTGCACAGGCTCCCGTGAGCCGGTCCCAGAGCATGGAAATGTATTCTAACATGGAAGACTCATCCCTGTGTCCGAAAAACGTCTTGAATCATTTAAGCAGAGCTCTCACCTCGTGTCCATAAATTAGTTCAAAGAGACTAAAGCCAGTGGAAGCATTGGAGAAGTCCCTGGTGACCAACAGGTGACATCATAGCCCTTTGTCCCAGTCATGGGGTTATTCATAGCAGAATGGCCTGATCATTGTCTTTAGGGTCTGGTGGTACTGCTCCAAAGCACCTTGTGACTGTGGGTGGTAGGCTCAGGACCTTAGCTGGGTTATGCCCACATTAACCATGACCTTTTCAAAAATACTGGACATAAAATGTGTGCCCTGATCCAACTGGATCTCAGCAGGCAGCCCATATCGGGTAAAGAATTGGGTTAACCCCTCCACCACTACCTTGGCAGAGAAATCTCTTCGGGAGAATGGCCTCTGGGAATCAGGTCACCACATCCATAATGGCGAGAAGATACTGGTAATCCCGTTTTGTTTTCAGCAGGTGTCCCACACAATCCACCAGCACTCTGCTGAAGGGTTCCCCAAAAGCTGGTAGATGAATTAGGGTGCAGATTTCATTGCAGGTTGGGTCTTCCCGACCACCTAGCGCATGTGACTAGTTTTACAGAACTCCACCACATCTTTGTGGAGTTGTGGCCAGTCAAAATGCTGTCTTATGCGGGCTTCGAATTTTCATACACTGACATGTCCAGTCATTGGAAGTTCGTCGGCCATTCTTAATATTTCTTTAAGGGACCTCAGCGGCACCACTATCTGGTGAACCACTGTCCTCTCTTCATCCGCAGGTCTGTGAGGAGGTCTCCACTTCCTCATCAGCACCTCGTTCCTTAAATAGTAGCACTCTGCAATTCCCTCTGCTTCAGTTTTGGTTTGGACAGTCTGTGCTATTTTTTAACACAGGGTCGGGGGATTGAGCCTCAACTAAGGAAGATCTGTTTAGCAAATCCTTTCTGTCCTCTAACTTCCCAAAAGAAGGTTGCAGACAGCCAGGCAGTCGGGTCATCCATCTACAGTGTCAGTTCAGGGATTGTTTGGCCGTGGACCGTGTCACCACACAATCAGGGAGAATGTCAGGGGCCTTCTCCTGTAACTGCTCTGTCTTCTGGCCCTATTTTAGTCTCTCAAGAACTACCAGGGAAGCTGGCACCTTTTCCCTTGTCAGATCATTACCCAGGAGCAGGTCGACCCATCCATCGGTAAACTAGGTACAATCCCCTTGGATACAGGTCCTGAACCTGGGTCACACTCCAAGTGCAGTCGTTATAAAGGTATGGACATATACTGTCTTCTGATACAATTCACTAACTCTTTAGCATTCACTGCACTATCGAAGAAAGGTCATTCCTTTTCCCAGCAGAAGGGATTGGGTGGCCCCTGTATCCCTTAGTTTGACTATGGGCTTGCTTGCCTCACTCAAGGTGGATGGGGTCACTTTTCCTTGGGATTATAATTCCTGGTAACTCTCAGGGATTTTGTTAAGATTTCCTGCACTCTCAGTGGTAGGTTTACTGGGTCTGACTGCCACAGTTAAAGGCACAGCCTGATCTGCTGTGATTTCCATCAGGGCCCGTTTTCCTGCACTGACCTGGTGGACATTTAAAAAAAAAAATTCATTCACAGAATGTGGGCGTGGCTGGCCAGGCCAGCATTTATTGCCCAACCCTAATCGCCCTTGCCAAGGTGGTGGTGAGCTGCCTGCTTGAACCGCAGTAGTCCATATGGGGTAGGTATACCCACAGTGCTATTGGGAAGGGAGATCCAGGATTTTGACCCAGCGACAGTGAAGGAACTGCGATAAAGTTCCAAGTCAGGATGGTGTGTGACTTGTAGGGGAACTTGCAGATGGTGGTGTTCCCATGTATTTGCTGCCCTTGTCCTTCTAGTTGGTAGAGGTCGCGGGTTTGGAAGGTGCTGTCTAAGAAGCCTTGGTGCATTGCTGCAGTGCATCTTGTGGATGGTACACATTGCTGCCACTGTGCGTCGGTTGTGGAGGGAGTGAATGTTTGTAGATGGGGTGCCAATCAAGCGGGCTGCTTTGTCCTGGATGATGTTAAGCTTCTTGAGTGTTGTTGGAGCTGCACCCATCCAGGCAAGTGGAGAGTATTCCATCACACTCCTAACTTGTGCCTTGTCGATTGTGGACAGGCTTTGGGGAGTCAGGAGGTGAGTTACTCGCCTCAGGATTCCTAGTCTCTGACCTGCTCTTGTCGCCACGGTATTTATATGGCTACTCCAGTTCGGCTCCTGGTCAATGGTAGCCCCTAGGATGTTGATAGTGGGGGATTCAGCGATGGTAATGCCATTGAATGTCAAGGACAGATGGTTAGATTCTCTCTTGTTGGAGATGCTCATTGCCTGGCACTTGTGTGGCGCGAATGTTACTTTCCACTTATCAGCCCGAGCCTGGATACTTTCCAGGTCTTGCTGCATTTCTACACAGACTGCTTCAGTATTGGAGGAGTCGCGAATGGTGCTGAACATTGTGCAATCATCAAAGAACATCCCCACTTCTGACCTCATGATTGAAGGAAGGTCATTGATGAAGCAGCTGAAGATGGTTGGGCATAGGACAGTACCCTGAGGTACTCCTGCAGTGATGTCCTGAAGCTCAGCTGGTTGACCTCCAACAACCACAATCATCTTCCTTTGCGCTAGGTATGACTCCAGCCAGCGGAGGGTTTTCCCCCTGATTCCCATTGCCCTCAGTTTTGCTAGGGCTCCTTGATGCCATACTCGGACAAATGCTGCATTGATGTCAAGGGCAGTCACTCTCACCTCACCTCTTGAGTTCAGCTCTTTTGTCCATGTTTGAACCAAGGCTGTATTGAGATCAGGATGAGTGGCCCTGTTGGAACCCAAACTGAGCATCACTGAGCAGGTTGTTGCTAAGCAAGTGCCGCTTGATGGCACTGTGATGACACCTTCCATCACTTTACTGATGATTGAGAGGAGGCTAATGGGGCGGTAGTTGGCCGGGTTGGATTGGTCCTGTTTTTTGTGTGCAGGACATACCTGGGTAATTTTCCACATTGCAGGGTAGATGCCAGTGTTGTAGCTGTACTGGAACAGCTTGGCTAGGGCCGCAGCAAGTTCTGGAGCACAGGTCTTCAGTACTATTGCCGGAATATTGTCAGGCCCCATAGCTTTTTCAGTATCCATTCGCTGCAGTCGTTTCTGGATATCACGCGGAGTGAATCGAATTGGCTAAAGTTTGGCATCTGTGATGCTGGGGACTTCAGGAGGAGGCCGAGATGGATCATCAACTCGGCACTTCTGGCTGAAGATTGTTGCAAATGCTTCAGCCTTATCTTTTGCACTGATGTGCTGGGCTCCCCCATCATTGAGGATGGGGATATTTGTGGAGCCACCTCCTCCAGTTAGTTGTTTAATTGTCCACCACCATTCACGGCTGGATGTGGCAGGACTGCAGAGCTGAGATCGGATCCGTTGTTTATGGGATCGCTTAGCTCTACGCAGTTTGGCATGCAAGTTGTCCTGGGTTGTAGCTTCACCAGGTTGACACCTCATTTTGAGGTATGCCTGGTGCTGTTCCTGGCATGCCCTCCTGCACTCTTCATTGAACTAGGGTTGGTATCCTGGCTTGATGGTAATGGTAGAGTAGTGGATATGCCGGGCCATGAGGTTACATATTGTGGTTGAGTACAATTCTGCTGCTGCTGATGGCCCACAGCGCCTCATGGATGCCCAGTTTTGCATTGCTAGATCTGTTGGAAATCTGTCCCATTTAGCACGGTGATAGTGCCACACAACACAATGGACGGTATCCTCAATCTGAAGGCGGGACTTCGTCTCCACAAGGACTATGCAGTGGTCACTCCTACCAATACTGTCATGGACAGATGCATCTGTGGCAGGCGGATCGGTGAGGACGAGGTCAAGTATGTTGTTCCCTCGTGTTGGTTCCCCCACCACCTGCCGCAGCCCCAGTCTAGCAGCTGTGTCCTTTAGGACTCGGCCAGCTTGGTCAGTAGTGGTGCGACCGAGCCACTCATGGTGATGGACATTGAAGTCCCCCACCCAGAGTACATTTTGTGCCCTTGCCACCCTCAGTGCTTCTTACAAGTGGTGTTCAACATGGAGGAGTACTGAGTCATTAGCTGAGGAGGGCGGTAGGTGGTAATCAGGACTCTCATTAATCTTACAGGTTTTCCCCGTCACTTCCACCAGTCAGCATGACGGTGATCTGCCTCATTACAATGGAAACACACATGGCTTCGGCTGTTACTCCTGCTCTCAGTACCGTCCTATTTGGCCTGAGGAAGGGCTCCCGTGTGTCCAGCTTTTCCTTCTTGCCCATGGCTGTTCAGGGTCCGATCAGCCTCCCACCTTTTATTCTCGGGTCTTTGGGGTTACTAGGGAAGGGTTTCCCTTTGGGGCTAAGGCCTTGTATACAAGGGAAAATTCATCAGCCAGAATTGCAACCTGCCTGGCTCTTTGAACCTTCTGTTCCTCTGTGTGTGTTTTAATGGGAGGGAGAGCGAGTTTGTGAACTCTTCGAGATGGATCACTGCTCTGAGAATTATATATGTGGGCTGTATCCTGATCTTCTGTATCCACTGGTCAAAAGTAAGCACCAAAACAGACTGGAAATCTTCTATTGGTTCATAAAATGGTAATGTTTAGCTTAGACAAATGTAGGGCCATTACAGGCAGAGTCAGGAGAATTTATAATGGGGAATTGAGAAATGACAGAGAAGTGAAATGTGATTAGCACCGCAGCCTCTGAGCTCCAGCGACCCAGGTTCAATTCTGGGTACTGCCTGTGTGGAGTTTGCAAGTTCTTCCTGCGTCTACGTGGGATTTCTCCGGGTGCTCAGGTTTCCTCCCACAGCCAAAAGACTTGCAGGTTGGTAGGTTAGTTGACCATTATAAATTGCCCTTAGTATAGGTAGGTGGTAGGGAAATATAGGGACAGGTGGGGATGTGGTAGGAATATGGGATTAGTGTAGTATAAAATGAGAGGTTGATGGTCGGCACAGACTCGGTGGGCCAAAGGGCCTGTTTCAGTGCTGTATCTCTAAACTAAACAGAAAAATATTTTGTGTCTGTCTTCACTGAGGAAGATACAAGAAATCTCCCAGAATTAGAGATCCAAGTGATTGGGAGAATGAAGAATTGAAGGAAATTAGTATTAGTGAGAAGTTTGTATTGGAGACATTAGTCGGGCTGATGTTTGACAATTATCCAGGATCTGATAGTCTATATCCCAGAGTGTTGAAGGAAGTAGTAATGGAGATTGTTCATGCATTGGTGATCATCTTTCAAAATTCTATCAATTCTGGAACGCTTCCTGCAGATTGGAAGGTAGCAAATCTCATCCCACTGTTTAAGAAGGGAGGGAAAGAGAAAATTGGGAACAACAACCACCCATTTATGCTAACACTACAGTAATACCATATTCCCTACCACCTACCTACACTAGGGGTAATTTATAATGGCTAATTTATCTATCACCTGCAAGTCTTTGGCTGTGGGAGGAAACTGGAGCACCCGGCGAAAGCCCACGTGGTTAGCATTTCATCAGTACTAGGGAACATGTTAGAATCTATTCTAAATTATGCGATAAATGGATCTGATTGGGCAGAGTCAACATGGATTTATGAATGGGAAATCATGCTTGATGAACCTGTTGGTTTTTATTTTTTGGATGTCACGAACAAAATAGAGAAGGGGAGTCGGTGGATTTTCTGAAAGCTTTTGATAAAGTGCCCCACAGTATGTTGGTCAGCAAAGTTAAAGAACATGGGATCGGAGGTAATATACTGACTAGCAGTAAGGATTGGTAAACAGGCAGGAAACAGAGAGCAGGAATAAATGGGCCATTCTTGCTTTGGCAGGCTGTGACTAATGGAGTACCGCAGGGATCAGTGCTTGGGCCCCAGCTGTTCACAATATCTATCAACGATTTGGATATTGGGACCAAAGTAATATTTCAAGTTCGCAGATGACACAAAACTAGGTGGAAATGTGTGTTGTGAGGAAGATGCAAAGTGGTTTCAAGGAAATTTGGACAGACTTAGTGAGTGGGTAAAAACATGGCAGATGGAATATAATGTGGAAAAATGTGAAGTTAGCCACGGTGGCAGGATGAATGGACGTGCAGAGTGTTCTAATTGGTGAGTGATTAGAAAGTGTAGATGTACAAAGGGACCTGGGTACCCTCATTATAAGTAATTGAAAGCAAACATGCAGGTGCAGCAAGCAATTAGGAAGGCAAATGGTATGTTGGCCTTTATCACGAGTTGATTTGAGTAGTGAAGTCTTGCTGCAATTGTATAGAAACTTTGTTAGACCGCAGATGGAGTGCTGTGCGCAGTTCCGGTCTGTTTACCTGAGGAAGCATATTATGACCACAGAGGGAGTGCAAAGAAGGTTCACCAGACTTGTTCCCGGGATGGTGGGACTGTCCTATGAAGAGAGATTGGGGAAGCTAGGCCTGTATTCTCCAGAGTTTCGAAGAATCAGAGGTGATCTCATTGAAACCTACAAAATACTTAAAGGGATAGACAGGGTAGCTGCAGCTAAGATGTTTCCCCTGGTTGGGGAGTTCAGTAATAGCAGACATAATTTCAAAATAAAAGAGAAGCCACTTAGGACAGAGATGAGGAGAAATTTTTTTACTCAGAGGGTTCTGAATCTTTGAAATTCTTTACCCCAGAGAGCTGTGGAAGCTCAGTCATTGAGTATGTTTAAAGTGGGGATTGACAGTTTTATAAATACCACTGACAAAAAGGGATATGAGGATAGTGTGGGGGAAAAGGCATTGGATGATCAACCATGATCATATTGAATGGTGGAGCAGGCTCGATGGGCTGAATGGCTTACTTCAGCTCCTATGTTCCTATGTTCGGAAGCTGCTTAACTCTTTCAAACTCGAGGTCAGTTTAGTCAGGCTGCATTCCCAGGGTTCAGAATGTTTTACAGTACACTTCTGATACTATCTCATATGCACCCAGGATACCATTTTTAGCCATCTCATAATGTGATGAACTTTCATCTGGCAACAGTGAATAAACCTCATGGACTTTTCCTGTTATTCTACTTGGTAAAAACAGTGTCCAGCTCTCTGTCAGTCATTTCAGCTGCTTTGCAAGCATTTCAAAACTGATGAAAAATTCTGACACATCCTCCTCATTGAACTTTGGAACTAACTGGGAGAACATTAAGAGCTCAGCACATGGTCCTGAACTATGGGTAGCTCCTTCACTAGCTGTGCCTTCAGTGGGTGTACTGGGACTTCCTCTAGTTGTTTGAGCCACCTTAACTCCCTTTCCTCCTTCTCCTTCTGGAACACTCTTACTTTTTCCCTTTCTTGACGCTCTGCTCTTTCTCGCTCTCTCTGGAATTCTAATTCTAGTCTCTTCTTTTCTAGTTTTACCTTAGCTAACATTACACTATCTGTCAGTGATTCTAACCCTGTTTGAATTTTCTGCTGCAAATAAAAAATGGTTGGCCACAAGTCTTAGAATTTCGGGTTTCCAATCTTTTGGACGGAGAATAATCCCTAACTGTCCAGCGACATTACACAACTTTTCAACAGAGAGGGGTTTTAAACTGCACCGAGTTACTTCACTCTGTATGTAACTCCTTTATTGGGAATGTAAATTATTTATTTAAAAAAGGGAGAGAGACAGAAAGCACGAAAAATTATGAGGGTATGGATAGGGTAGATAGGAAAAAACTTATTCCTTAGCGGAGGTGTCAATAACCGGGGGGCATTGATTTAAATTAAGGGGCAGGAGGTTTAGAGGGGATTTGAGGGGAAGAAAAATCACCCAGAGGGTAGTTGGAATCCGGAACACACTGCCTGAAGGGGCTACAGAGGCAGGAACCCTCCACAACATTTACGAATTATGTAGATGAGCACTTGAAACGCCATAGCGGACAAACTTACGGGCCAGGCGCTGGAAAATGGGATTAGAATGGATAGGCTTGTTGGCCGGCACAGACACAGTGGGCCGAAGGGCCTGTTCCTTTGCTCTATAACTCTGTGACTCTATGACACTTCCAATTTCTCGTTTGTCATTGCGTTAAAATCACTAGAACCTCCACATTTCTGATACAGCCAGGTGAGGAGGGGTCCCAGGCTCCCCTCTTGTCCTATATTTTCTTTGATCACAATGGGATTTATTCCTTTTTAGCAGTGGACATGCTGACCACCTCAGTGAGTATTTTACCTTTTACCTTTACTGTGATCGTGAAAGAACCAATCAGACAGGTTTTCTTAAGCTTAATCAAGAAGTGAGTTTATTGTACTTTAAAATCTAAAATGAATCTAAATAAAATAACAAAAATATACGTTAGACATTCATGCACAAACTCACAGGCAAATCACATAAATGAAGTATACAGTGAGAAATAAATTTGTATTTGGATTGGAGTCCAGAATAAATTAAAAATAAACAAAGTCTGTGAGGTTGGATAATTCTGTGGTCTGCGTCTTTGGCACCCGTACTTATGAGTTTCATGTCATCTTCAAGCGTTGAAATTATGTTTTTTTGCATATAAGTCTCTATTACCTGTATATCTATCTACATGTCAGGAAGAGCACTGATACGAATACTGACCCCTGAGAAACAGCAATTTATACTCCCCCTCCCCCAGTTTGAACAAAGTCTGTTCACCACGTCTCTCTGCTTTCTGTCCCTGAGTCAGTGCCATATTCACACTATCACTGTCAAAATATTCCATGTGTTCTATTTTTCATAACAAGTCTATGAAATGTCATTTGATCACAGGCCTTTTGAAAGTCCTTACACATAACATGAAACACACTATCCTCATCAACACTCACAGTTATGTCATCAATGAACTTGATCAAGATTATCGGACGTGATTGGTCATTACTTACCCGTGCTGTTTGTCATTTATTATCCCATGTTTTTTCAAGAAAGATATATTTTGTACAGGCTTATGGCCTCCAGAAATTTCCAACAACCGACATTAGACTGACTGGTCAGTAACTACAGGATTTATCTAATGTCTCATTATATAAGCAGGGTGTAACATTTACAAACCTGCAGTCCCCTGTCATCACTCCCAGATCAAAGGAGGATTGAAAGCTTCCAGCCAATGCCTCTGCTTTTTCCGCCATTCCTTCCCTCAACTAACCTCGTATATCCCATCTAGACTGATGAACACTTCTACACTATTGTGGTCCAAAAAGTATTGGATTGAAAGAGATTAACTGAACTTGTTTGTTCATTGACTGTAATTAATGTCAGTCACTACGGACCATAATTG
The DNA here is from genome assembly GCF_036365525.1 of Heterodontus francisci. Taxonomy (NCBI): domain Eukaryota; kingdom Metazoa; phylum Chordata; class Chondrichthyes; order Heterodontiformes; family Heterodontidae; genus Heterodontus; species Heterodontus francisci. The sequence continues at coordinate 2,942,555 of NW_027140336.1, forward strand.
TGTCACTGGAGGGTTTCCCTCTTCTATTAATAAGGGACTCCTTTCAATGTGTTAACTCATAGTGTCAGTGGGAGCATCAACCCCGGCACTAACAGGGATCCGTGGCTGCAGAAAGAGAGAGAGAGAGAGAGAGAGAAAGACGATCGATCAAAATTAGAATTAGAATTAGAACATTACAGCGCAGTACAGGTCCTTCGGCCCTCGATGTTGCGCCGACCTGTGAAACCATCTGACCTACACTATTCCATTTTCATCCATATGTCTATCCAATGACCACTTAAATGCCCTTAAAGTTGGCGAATCTACTACTGCTGCAGGCAGGGCGTTCCACGCCCTTACTACTCTCTGAGTAAAGAAACAACCTCTCACATCTGTCCTATATCTATCACCCCTCAACTTGAAGCTATGTCCCCTCGTGTTTGCCATCTCCATCCGAGGAAAAAGACGCTCACTATCCACCCTATCTAACCCTCTGATTATTTTGTATGTCTCTATTAAGTCACCTCTCCTCCTCCTTCTCTCCAAGGAAAACAACCTCAAGTCCCTCAGCCTTTCCTCGTAAGACCTTCCCTCCATACCAGGCAACATCCTAGTAAATCTACTCTGCACCCTTTCCATAGCTTCCACATCCTTCCTATAATGTGGTGACCAGAACTGCACGCAATACTCCAGGTGCGGTCTCACCAGAGTTTTGTACAGCTGCAGTATGACCTCGCGGCTCCGAAACTAGATCCCCCTACTAATAAAAGCTAACACACCATATGCCTTCTTAACAGCCCTATTAACCTGGGTAGCAACTTTCAGGGATTTATGCACCTGGACACCAAGATCTCTCTGTTCATCTACACTAGCAAGAATCTTCCCATTAGCCCAGTACTCTGCATTCCTGTTACTCCTTCCAAAGTGAATCACCTCACACTTTTCCGCATTACACTCCATTTGCCATCTCTCAGCTCAGCTCTGCAGCCTATCTATGTCCCTCTGTAACCTACAACATCCTTCGGCACTATCCACAACTCCACCGACCTTAGTGTCATCTGCAAATTTAGTAACCCACCCTTCTACACCCTCTTCCAGGTCATATATAAAAATGACAAACAGCAATGGCCCCAAAACAGATCCTTGCGGTACACCACTGGTAACTAAACTCCAGGATGAACATTTGCCATCAACCACCACCCTCTGTCTTCTTTCAGCTAGCCAATTTCTGATCCAAAGCTCTAAATCACCTTCAACCCCATACTTCCGTATTTTCTGCAATAGCCTACCGTGGGGAACCTTATCAAACGCCTTACTGAAATCCATATACACCACATCCACTGCTTTACCCTCATCCACCTGTTTGGTCACCTTCTCGAAAAACTCAATAAGGTTTGTGAGGCACGACCTACCCGTCACAAAACCGTGCTGACTATCTCTAATGAACTTATTCTTTTCAAGATGATTATAAATCCTGTCTCTTATAACCTTTTCCAAAATTTTACCCACAACCGAAGTAAGGCTCACAGGTCTATAATTACCAGGGCTGTCCCTACTCCCCTTCTTGAACAAGGGGACAACATTTGCTATCCTCCAGTCTTCCGGCACTATTCCTGTCTACAATGACGACATAAAGATCAAGGACAAAGGCTCTGCAATCTCCTCCCTAGCTTCCCAGAGTATCCTAGGATAAATCCCATCTGGCCCAGGGGACTTATCTATTTTCACACTTTCCAAAATTGATAACACCTCCTCCTTGTGAACCTCAATCCCATCTAGTCTAGTAGCCTGAATCTCAGTATTCTCCTCAACAACATTTTCTTTCCCGACTGTAAATACTGACGCAAAATATTCATTTAACACTTCGCCTATCTCCTCTGATTCCACACACAACATCCCACTACAATCCTTGATTGGCCCCAATCTAACTCTCGTCATTCTTTTATTCCTGATATACCTATAGAAAGCCTTAGGGTTTTCTCTGATCCTATCCGCCAATGACTTCTCGTGTCCTCTCCTTGCTCTTCTTAGCTCTCCCTTTAGATCTTTCCTGGCTAGCTTGTAGCTCTCAAGCGCCCTAACTGAGCCTTCACGTCTCATTCTCACATAAGCCTTCTTCTTCCTCTTGACAAGCGCTTCAACTTCTTTAGTAAACCACGGTTCCCTCGCTCGACAACTTCCTCCCTGCCTCACAGGTACATACTTATCAAGGACACACAGTAGCTGCTCCTTGAATAAGCTCCACATTTCGATTGTTCCCATCCCCTGCAGTTTCCTTCCCCATCCTACGCATCCTAAATCTTGCCTAATCGCATCAAAATTTCCTTTCCCCCCGCTATAATTTTTGCCCTGCGGTATATACCTGTCCCTGCCCATCGCTAAGGTAAACCTAACCGAATTGTGATCACTATCACCAAAGTGCTCACCTACATCTAAATCTAACACCTGGCCGGGTTCATTTCCCAGTACCAAATCCAATATGGCATCGCCCCTGGTTGGCCTGTCTACATACTGTGTCAGAAAACCTTCCTGCACACACTGGACAAAAACTGACCCATCTAAAGTACTCGAACTATAGTATTTCCAGTCTATATTTGGAAAGTTAAAGTCCCCCATAACAACTACCCTGTTACTCTCGCCCCTGTCGAGAATCATCTTCGCTATCCTTTCCTCTACATCTCTGGAACTATTCGGACGTCTATAAAAGACTCCCAACAGGGTCACGTCACCTCTCCCGTTTCTAACCTCGGCCCATACTACCTCAGTAGACGAGTCCTCAAACGTCCTTTCTGTCGCTGTAATACTCTCCTTGATTAACAATGCCACACCCCCCCCCCCACTTTTTTAACCATCTTCTCTGTTCTTACTGAAACATCTAAATCCCGGTACCTGCAACATCCATTCCTGCCCCTGCTCTACCCATGTCTCCGAAATGGCCACTGCATCGAGATCCCAGGTACCAACCCATGCTGCAAGCTCACCCACCTTAGTCCGGATGCTCCTGGCGTTGAAGTAGACACACTTTAAACCAGGTTCTTGCTTGCCAGTGCCCTCTTGCGTCCTTGTAACCATATCCCTGACCTCACTACTCTCAATATCCTGTACACTGGCACTACAATTTAGGTTCCCATTCCCCTGCTGAGAACAATAGATTGGAATGTTACAACAATGGGTCAGAATCTGAGGACAATGGATTGGAATGTTACAACAATGAGTCAGAAACTGAGGACAATAGATTGGAATGTTACAACAATGGGTCAGAATCTGAGGACAATAGATTGGAATGTTCCAACAATGGGTCAGAATCTGAGGACAATAGATTGAAATGTTACAACAATGGGTCAGAATCTGAGGACAATAGATTTCAATGTTCCAACAATGGGTCAGAATCTGGGAACAATAGATTGGAATGTTACAGCAATGGACAGCAGGAGTACGTCCTATTGGTTTGGCCTTGTTACTGCTGAGTATTTTTGGATGACATTAGAAGCGCGAATCTATTATGCTCTGAAGATGATTCAAACGGTTTACTACCCCATCCTCGCTATTATTGGTGGCCCTGGTAAGTCTCTGTATCCAACTATTAGATCCATAAACAAAGGTAATTACATCGGCATGAGTACAGATTTAGCCCTTGTGGACTGGGCAGGAAGACTAAAAGGTAGGACAGTTGATGAGCTGTGGCAGATGTTTAAGGAGATATTCAATTCCTCCCAACTACAATATATTCCAGAGAGGAAGAAATATTCTAGGAGGGGGAAAAACATCCATGGCCAAGCAAGGAAGTTAAGGATAACATAAAGACAAAATCTAAGGCATACCATATTGCAAAGGCCAGTGGCAGGCTGGAAGATTGGGATATTTTTAATGATCAACAAAGGGTTACTAAAAAAGTAATAAAAAGAGCAAAGATAAATTATGAAAGAAAACTAGAGCAAAATATAAAAACGGATAACAAAAACTTCTTTAAGTATATAAAAGGTAAGAGAGTGGCTAAAGTGAATGTTGGTCCCTTGGAGGATGAGACTGGGAAGTTGATAGAGGGGAACACAGAAATGGTGGAGACACTAAATCAGTATTTTGCCTCAGTTTTCACGGTGGAGGAAACCAGTACCATCTAAATAGTAACAGGTAATGCAGAGGTTATAGAAAGAGAGGAATTTAGAACAATCATCATTACTAGGTAAAAAGTACAGAGCAAACTATTGGAATTGAAGGCAGACAAGTACCCAGGGCCTGATGGCCTGCATCAGAGTGTCTTTAAGTAAGTGGCAGCAGAGATAATGGATCCATTGGTTACAATATTCTAAAATTCGCTGGATGCGGGAAAGGTTCCAGTGGATTGGAAAAAAGCTAATATAACGCCCTTATTCAAAAAGGGAGGGAGGCAGAAAGTAGGAAACTATAGACCAGTTAGTTTAACATCTATCGTTGGGAAATTGTTAGAACCCATTATTAAGGAAGTAATAACAGGATATTTAGAATGTCAAAACGCAATCCATCAGAGTCAGCATGGTTTTATGAAGGGTAAATCCTATTTGACGAATTTGCTAGAGTTCATCGAAGCTGTGACAAGAAAAGTGGAAAATGGTGATCCTGCTGATGTAGTATATCTGGACTTCCAGAAGACATTTGATAAAGTGCCGCACAAAAGATGAATGCAGAAGGTAAGATCACATGAGGTCAGGGGCAATTTATTAACTTTGATAGAGGATTGGCGAACCAACAGAAAACAGAGAGTCGGGATATATGGATCTTTTTCTGGTTGGCAATATGTAACTGGTGGGGTACCACAGGGTTTGGTCCTTAGCCCCTGCTATTTACAATATATATTTATGATTTGGATGCAAGGATAGAAGGTACTATAGCCAAATTTCCAGATGACACTAAAATAGGTGGGATAGTATGTTGCAATAATTAAATAAGAAATTTACAAATTGATATGGATAGGTTAGGTGAATGAACGAAAATTTGGCAGATGGTGTTTAACGTGGATAAGTGTAAGGTTATCCATTTTGGTCGGAAGAATAAAAAGGCAAATTATTATCTAAATGGAGAGAAACTTCTGAGTGCTTCGGTGCAGAAGGATCTGGGTGTCCTCGTGTATGAATCGCAGAAAGCTAGTTTGCAGGTGCAGCAGGTGAAAAGGAAGGCAAATTGAATTTTGGTATTTCTTGCTAAAGGAATAGAATATAAATGTAGGAAAGTGCTGCTGCAACTGTACAAGGCATTAATGAGACCGCGGCTGGAGTATTGTGTATAGTTTTAGTCTCCTGACTTGAGGATGGATGTAGTTGCATTGGAGGCAGATCAGAGGAGAGTCACTAGATTGATTCCAGGGATGAGGGGTTTGTCTTATGAAGAGAGATTGAGCTCTTTATGCCTTTACTCTATGGAGTTTAGAAGAATGAGAGTCGATCTAATTGAGGTATATAAGATGATTAAGGGGATTGACAAAGTAGACATAGAGAAGACGTTTCCTCTGTGGGGCAACCTAGAATGACAGGTCATTGTTTTAGGATAAGGGGTAAGGATTTAAAATAGAGATGAAGAGAAATTTCTTCTCTCAAAGGGTCGTGTGTCTGTGGGATTCACTACCCGGAGTGCAATAGATGCCGGGACATTGAGTAAATTTAAGGAGGCGATAGACAGATTTTTAATTAGTAATGGGTTGAAGAGTTATGGAGAACGGGCAAAAAAGTGTAGTTGAGACCGAGATGAGATCAGCCATGATCATATTGAATGGCGAAGCAGGTTCGAGGGGCTGAATTGCCTACTCCTGCTCCTACTTCTTATGTTATTATGTTCTTATCTGGATCTTTCCAGACAAGAGCGGGTGACGTATCCATTATCTCTCTCTCTGTTGTCTATTCATGTATCTGCTGTGTGACGGAGGCCATCTATGTCGGGTGAGGTGAATTATACTGCCTGCTCTCGAAGCAGGGAGAAGCAGGTGAGAGATCCAGTGGCTTTGTCAGGATAACGGGATTCCTGATGGTCTAGGTGTCTCTGCGGGGTCCCCATGGCAACGGGGAGAGGTACAGGAACTGATACAGCTCTCACTCCATTAATGTACAGTTGGTGTGTGAGCATGCCCAGTACATCATCTTGGTAAATGTCCACTGTCCTGGCAGCAGCCACTGTACTTTCATTCTGAAGCAGTCAGCCGGTCGCAACACATCGGGCCCCCATGCAGAACCCGAATGTGGCTCATGACCTCTAAACTCGAGACACTCCCCTCCCCCACACAAAACCACCAGGTGAAGCAATGCTTCAGATGTCTGAACCGCTCGTGGGGAGCCCTCCAGTACATACTGGAGCAGGTGTCCAAGTTCATGGTGTTCTGCTGCACCCTTCACATCATCACCATCATGAGGACACAGGCTTTGGCACCAGGGATCCGCAGGCTACCTCAGTTGGGGGAGGAGCAGGCAGGGAGGATATTTCCTGGATGATTTCAAACCGGAAAGGCTGTCGTAGAGACGCTGCTAAGATTCCAGTTCCCAGAGGACAACTTCCCTTTCCCACCATGGATCCCCCACTTCTCCACCATTGCACCCATCTGAGATGCCCCATCACAGCGTCCCCTAGGTAACCATCCTGCAATAAAAACACCAACAAAATGTTTTTCATGATCGTCTTTATCCAACAACACATGCAATTATACAAACAAAACTGAACTATTCACCCTTGTGTGTTCCCTTAGTCCCTGTCCTGTGGGTTCCCTCAACCTGCCTACTGCTCCTACACAGTGTTTCCCAGTGACTGCAGCATGGCTGGTGGAAGGCTGCTGACTTTCACTGGGGGTGACTGCAGATGGCCTTGCAGGACTTCCTCGAGCTGCTGTAGGCCTTGAGGGCTCGGATTCAGAGTGCACCACCTCGACATGGGCAGCAGCTCCAGCAATGTTCACATCTGAGTCCTGTGTATTATAACTCGTTTGTGACCTCGCCCTCCGGTGATCTGACACATGAACTATCCTTTTCCCCTGGCCTGGCTGAAGCTCACTCATGCTCGGTGACTCGCCACGTGCACATTCTGACTCTATACCAGCCTCTAACGGGCACGCACTATAAGTATTTGATCTGGTGGCTGTGAGCATCAGACCAAGTGATGGGGCTTTAGTGCTCTTTTGCTGCTCTCTTTCTGTCTCCTGGAGCTGCTGTGACTGGGAAGTTGGTAGTATTGGGTTATCATTGGAAAGTATAAAATCAGAAGGGGAGGTTTGAGGTGAAGGATTGGGGGTGGTATGGAAAGCAGGAGGTCCATGGTCTTACCATCTCCAGCTTGTACATCAACATTTCTAACGTTTACCAGTTCTGATGAAGGGTTACAGATCTGAAACATTAACTCTGTTTCTCTCCACACCGATGCTGCCAGACCCACTGAGTATTTCCAGCACTTTCTGTTCAGGTGCACAGATGTGCCCCATTGACCAACTTATCTCAGCCCGTTTTTCTTTTAGCTTAAATTTGCATTTCTGGACATCCTCAGATATTCCATTGAGAATAAAATCGTAATTCCCATCATACACCTCGAAAATCCTTAGTATGTCCGTCTCCCCAGGCGTGCCTGTTTTTCTTCTCTACCAGGTTATCAATTGACTATTTCCTGTGATATGCTAGTGAGATTGTATTTCTGGCTTTTCTTATTCAAAACTCTCTGAAAGTCCTCCCCCCCACCCACGCTCTTAGTGATGAACACACACGTTTGATTGAGTGTAAACTATTTTTGTTGCCAAATCTCCTACTCATTCATCACTCAACTGAGTTTACTATTTTTCACAAACCAAGTAAACCAAGCCTATCATCCTGATGTCTGTGTTCCGTCTCCTACACCACTGTAAGGTCTGATCTAGGGTCAGAGATCACCCAAAAAGGAGGTCAAAGGGTCACAAGCAGTTTATTGAGGAGTGACAGTTCAAATACAGCACAAAATCAGAATAAACACAGTAGAGAAACAATCTGTGACATTTGAGAAAGGCTTTCTGGCTGTGAATTAGTTTTTTAGAAGCTATTATTAAAGATGTTATAGCAGGGCAGGTCGAAAAATTCAAGGTGATTAGGCAAAGTCAACATGGTTTTGTGAAAGGGAAATTACGTTTAATCAATTAACTGGAGTTCTTTGAGGAAGTAACATGTGCTGTGGATAAAGGCGAACTGGTGGATGTACTGTACTAGATTTCCAGAAGGCATTTGATAGGGTGCCACATCAAAGGTCATTGCGGAAAATAAAAGCTCATGGTGTCGGGGGTAACACATTGCCATGGATAGACGTTTGGTTAGCTAACAGGAAACAGAGAGCAGCCAAAAATGGGTAATTTTCTGGTTGGCAGGATGTAACGAGTGGGGTGCCATAGGTATCAGTGCTGGGGCCTCAACTTTTTACAGTTTGTTTAAATGAATTAGATGCAAGGACCGAAGGTGTGGTTGGTAAATCTGTTGATGAAACAAAGTTCTGAAGAGGACATAAGGCGGCTGCAAACGGACATAGATAGATTGAGTGAGAAGGCAAAGATCTGGGAAATGGAGTAGAATGTGGGAAATGTGAAATTGTCCATATTGGTAGTAATAATGAAATTAAACTAAGCATATTATCTGAATGGTGAGGGATTGCAGAACTCTGAGATGCAGGAGTATCTGGGTGTCCTGGTGTATGAATTGCATAAGGTTAGTATGTCGGTTCAGAAAGTAATTAGGAAAGCTAATATAATGTTATCATTTATTGTGAGAGGAATTGAATACAAAGGTCGGGAGGGGATTGGTGAGACATTATCTGGAATTCTGTGTTCAGTACTGGTCTCCTTATTTAAGAAAGCATGTAAATGCGTTGTAAACAGTTCAGAGAAGGTTTATTAGAATAATATGGGCGGACTGTCTTATGAGGAAAGGCCGGACAGGCTAGGCTTATATCAGCTGGAGTTTAGAAGAGTAATGGGCGACTTGATTGAAACATTGAAGATTCTGAGCGTGGGATAGAGCAAGTGAGGGCGACAGAGAGAGAGAGGGAGAGATAGAGAAAGAGAGAAAGAGAGAGCTGAGCTCATCGGCTGCTGAAAACCTTATCCATGCCTTAGTTACCTCGAGATTTGACTATTCTAGCACACTGCTGACTTGTTTCCCACATTCTACTCTCTGTAACCTTGTCCCTTGTGGTCATCCAAAACTCTACTGCCATCTTCTAATTTACACCAAATTCTGTTCACCCAACATCCCTGTGCTCACTGACCTGCATTGGCTCTTGGTCCAGTAACACCTCAATTTTAATATTCCAACCATGAGATCAAATCCCTCCATGTCCTCGTCCTTCTGATTATCCCAATCCCCTGTCCATTTCCAATATTCCTGAAACTTGTTCATCTTCAAGTCTTTTGCCAATTCCCTTTTTAAAGGTGGGTTTCTTTCCCTCTGTTTCTATCCCTGACCACACATTTCATCTCTTCATATTCCACCCTGAAAAATCACATAAAAGGGCGGCAGGAACTCTGTTGCCACTCGTACACCACTGTAAGATCTGCTAGAGTGTCACAGCTTAACAGAAAGGAGGTCGAAGGGTCACAAGCAATTTATTGCAGGGAAACCATTGGAAAGAATTCGGAGGGACCGGATTAATCTCCACGTGGAGAGGCAGGGATTAATCAGGAATAGTCAGCATGGCTTTGTCAAGGGGAGTTTGTGTCTAACTAAATTGGATTGATTATTTTCGAGGCGGTGACTAGGGATGTAAAGGAGGGTAAAGCAGTAGTCTATATAGACTTCAGTAAGGCTTTTGATGGGGTCCCGCATGGGAGAATTGTTAAGAAGGTAAGAGCCCATGGGATCCAGTGCAATTTGGCAAATTGGATCCAAAATTGGCTTAGCGGCGGGAGGCAGAGGGTGATGGTCAAGGGTTGTTTTTGCGAGTGGAAGCCTGTGACCAGTGGTGTACTGCAGGGATCGGTGCTGGGACTCTTGCTGTTTGTAGTGTACATTAATGATTTAGACGTGAATATAGGAGGACTGATCAGTAAGTTCGCAGCTGACACGAAAATTGGTGGTGTTGTAAATAGTGAGGAGGAAAGCCTTAGATTACAGGACGATATAGATGGGCTGGCAAGATGGGCAGAGGAGTGGCAAATGGAATTTAATCCTGAGAAGTGTGAGGTGATGCATTTTGGGGGGGGCGAACAAGACAAGGAAATATACAATAGATGGTACGACCCTAGGAAGTACTGAAGGTCAGAGGGAGCTTGGTGTACTTGTCCATAGATCACTGAAGGCAGCAGCACAGGTAGACAATGCGGTCAGGAAGACGTATGGGACACCTTCCTTTATTAGCCGAAGCGTAGAATATAAGAGCAGGGAGGTTATGATGGAGCTGTATAAAACGCCAGTTAGGCCACAACTGGAGTACTGTGTATAGTTGTGGTTGCCGCACTATAGGAAGGATGTGATTGCAATGGAGAGGGTGCAGAATAGATTCACCAAGATGTTGCCTGGGCTGGAGCATTTCAGCTGTGAAGAGCGACAGAAAAGGCAAGGGTTGTTTTCCTTAGAGCAGAAAAGGATGAGGGGTGTCATGTTTGAGGTATACAACATAATGAGGGGCATTGATAGGTTAGATATGAAGAATCTTTTTTCCCTCAGTGGACGGGTCAATAACCAGGGGGTATAGATTTAAGGTAAGAGGCAGGAGGTTTAGAAGGGATTTGAGGAAAATAATTTTCACCCAGAGGGTGGTTCGAATCTGGAACACACTGCCTTAGGAGATGGTCCGGGCAGGAACCTTCACAACATTGCAGAAGTATTTAGATGAGCACATGAAACGCCATAGCAAACAAGGCTACAGGCCAAGTGCTGGGAATTGGGATTAGAATAGTTCGGTGCTTGATGGCCGGCACAGACACAGTGGGCTGAAGGTCCTGTTGCTGTGCTGTATATCTCTATAATTCTATGACTCTTTGAGGAGTAACAGTTCAAATAGAGCATGACATCAGAAGAGACATAGTGTACATAGGACCTGTGGCAGGTGAGAATGGCTTTCAGCTATGGATCAGATGTTAGAAGCTATTATTAAAGACGTTATAGCAGGGCACGTAGAAAAAAATCAAGGTGATCAGGCAGAGTCAACATGGTTTTGTGAAAGGGAAATCATGTTCAACCAATATACTGGAGTTATTTGACGAAGTAACATGTACTATGGATAAAGGGGAATTGGTGGATTTACTGGACTTAGATTTACAGAAGGCATTTTATAACGTACCACATCAAACGTCATTGTGGTAAATAAAATCCCATAGTGTAGGGGGTAACATAATTGGCATGGATAGAGGATTGGCTAGCTAACAGGAAACAGAGTAGGCATAAATGGGTTATTTTCTGGTTCGCAAGCTGCGGCAAGTGGTGTGCCACCACGATCAGTGCTGGGGCCTCAACTTTTACAATTGATACAGAAAATTTTGATGAATGGACCGAAGGTATGCTTTCGAAATTTGCTAATGACTCCAAGATTGGTAAGAAGGTAAGTTCTGAAGAGGACATAAGGAGGCTACAAAGGGATATAGAAAGGTTAAATGAGTGGTCAAAGAACTGGCAAATGGAGTATAATGTGGAAAAAGATCAAACTGTCCATTTTGGTTGCAAGACTTGACTGTTACCTCGAGATTTAACTATTCCAACACACTCCTGGCTGCTCTCCCATAACCTACTCTCTGTAAACCTGTGGTCATCCAAAACTCTGCTGTCACCTTCTAATTTACACTAAATTCTGTTCACCCAACATCACTGTGCTCACTGATCTACATTGGCTCTTGGTCCAGTAATACCTCAATTTTAATATTCTCACTCGTATTATCAAATCCCTCATGTCCTCACCCCTCTGATTATCCCAATCCCCTGTCCATTTCCAAAATTCCTGAAGCTTGTTCATCCTAAAGTCTTTTTCTAATTCCCTTTTAAAAGTGAGTTTCTTTCCCTCTGTCTCACTCCCTGATCACACATTTCATCTCTCCAGCTCCACTGGTGCTGTGGAAGTTCGGATCCATAAAATGGTGTGAGCTGCACTGCCAGTCACATCCAGCACATTGTACAGGACACCCAGGCTGTCCGGGGTGATAGCGTGGGTGTAACATGTGTGCGTCTGTAGCGTGAGGAGGGTATGAATATGGTGTCTATCAGCCATTCCAGCAGCTTTGATGTACGACTTTGAAACTTGGTCTGTGCATGTCCACTGACCGCCTGTGTCAGTCACTCTCAGCTGAACATACATTCAGCAGCACGAGGAACCCCCTCTAGTGTTATTTAAAAAGACCAGGTATCCATCTTACAGGTTTAGGGCTTTTTACTGACTTCTGCCATTGTAAATTTAGTGGAGGTGCTGTGGATGGTTTTCTGGAGGTTGTGTTGTGAGCTGCTGCAGACATTCAGGGAGGACAGAGGATTTGTTGACCCAACTCTGGACAAGGTATAGGGACTGTAGTTACAGTGTCTCTGGGTCTGTAACATGACCAACAAATGGAGCAGAGGCTGCAGAAGGGGGATGCTCTGAAAAGATGGATGAGGAAGGGGCTCTGCCCTACCAACCCCGGGTTTTCCAAGAGCACTTTTGCTACCTACACCTAACAGTGTGTGAGGTGACTCTGATTCAATTAGGAGGTGGTCACAGAGCTGTGTCACCTCCTGTAACACGACCTGGAGCCTCACACCATGGTGAGGACGGTGCTGTCAGTGGATGTTAAGGTCACAGTTTAATTGAACTTCTATGTACCTGGATCTTTCTAGACAAGAGCAGGAGACGTATCCAACATCGAGTCGCAGAGACTGATAAAGTCATTTACGACATAGAAGGAGACCATTCATCCCATCACGTCCATGCTGGCTCTCCATGGAGCAATCATGTCAGTCCCACTCCCCCACTCAATCACTGTAGCAAATTCATTTCCTTCAGGTCCCACCAGCTTTCATTTGAAATCACTGATTATCTCTGCTTCTAACGCACTTGTGGGCAGTGAGTTCCAGATCAGTAACACCGCTGCATAAAGAAAAAACTTCTTCCCCATATTCCTCCTGCATCTCTTGTCCAGAACCTTCAATCCGTGTCCCGAGTCTTTCTTCCATCAGTTAGTGGGAACACTTTTTCATTGTCTAAATTATCTAAACCTGTCATAATCGTGTAACTTAACCTTGGAACTAAAATCTTCCATCCCTGGAACCATCCTGTTAAATCTCCTCAGCACCAAGGACCTTCATAATCTTTCTGAAGTGTGGTGACCAGAATTGGACACAATAGTCCAGCTGAGACCTAACCAGAGATTTTTAAACATTCATCATAACTTCTCTGCTTTTGAACTCAATACCTCTCTGTATGAAGTCCAAGATTATATGTGTTTTACTAACCACTCTCTCAATATGTCCTGCCACCTTAAATGATGGATACACATACACCCACAGGTCTCTCTGTTCCTGCACACTGTTTAGAACAGTGTTATTAAGCCTATATTGCCTTCCTATCCTTTCTGACAAAATGCATCACCTCACACTTGTCTCACACTTTCATCTGCCACTCGTCTGCTCATTCCAATCAGTATCTATGTCCTGTTGCAGGTGGTTCTGAACATACTCACTGTTTATCACAGCTCCATGTTTTGTATCAGAGGCGGATTTTGAAATTCTACTCTGTATTCCAAGATCCAAGTCATTTAAACACAGCAAAATTAAACAGTGGCCCGAGCACCGGCCCTGGGGGAATATCCACTGTCTAACACCTTTCAGTCTGAAAAACTCCCATTTACTATGACACACTGTCTTCTCTATGTAACCCATTTTTTAAAATCCAATTGGACACTGACCCTCCCATTCCATTTGACTCAATGTTGGTAATTAACCTTTTCTGTGGCACTTTATCAAACACATTGTTCAAACCAATCTAGACAGCCTCCATCACATTCCCTTCATCAGCCTTCTCTGTTACATCATCAAAAGTGCAATTAGATTAGTCAAGCATGACTTTCCTTTTGTAAATCTATGCTGGCTATCCTGAAGTAACTCAAACTTCTCAAATGCTTGTGGTTTTATCCCTGATAATTGTTCTAAAACCTTTCCCACCACTGATGTTGGACCATCTGGCCTGTAGTTGTGAGGAATGTGTGCTGTCCATTGATGTATCCGCTAGGTGAGAGAGGCCATCTATGTTGGGTGAAGTTAATACACCTTTTTCTCCCTCAGCGGGGAGAAACAGGATAAGGGGACCCCTGGCTTTGTGAGGATAGCTGCATTCCTATTTTTCGAGATGTCTCTACGATGTCCCCATGTCAAAGGGGAGAGGTACAGGAACTGAAAGAACTCTCACTCCATTAATGTACAGTTGGTGTGTGAGCATGCCCAGTACATCATGTTGGTGAATGTCCACCATCCTGGCAGCAGCCACCATCCCTTAATTCTGATGCAGTCAGCCGGTCCCGACACATCGGGCCCCCATGCAGAACCAGAATGTGGCTCCTCGGAGACAAATGTAACCCCCCCCCACCCCTCCAGACACAGCTCATGTTTCTACTCCCCCAAGCCTCCTCCCACCACCAACCAACCTCACACAATTAACATGTGTATAATGTGAACAATGAAGTCACCGGGAACATGGTGGAACAGACCATCAGTGTGATGAAGTAATGCATCCACTGTCCGAATCGCCAGAGGGAGCCCTCCAGTACACACTGGAGCAGGTGTCCAAGTTCATGGTGTTCTGCTGCACCCTTCATATCATCACCATCATGAGGATACAGGCATGGGAACCAGGAATCCTGAGGCTACCTCAGGAAGAGGAGGAGGAGGCAGGGAGGATATTTACTGGATGCCTTCGACAGAGAAAGACCGTCGGAGAGACCCAGCTAATATTCTGTTTCCCATAGGACAACTTCCCTTTCCCACCATGGATCCCCCATTCTCCATCATTACACTAATCTGAGACACCCCATCACATTGTCCCCTTGCTCACCATCCTGCAATAAAAAAACACCAACAAAATTATTTTCTTTGACATCATTATCCAACAGCACATCCAATTATACAAACAAAAGTGAACTATGCACCCCTGTGTATTCCCTTAGTGCCTGTCTTGTGGGTTCCCTCGACTTGACTAGTGCTCCTACACAGTGTTTCTCCAATGACTGCAGCATGGCTGATGGAAGGCTGCTGAATTTCCCTGGGGGAGACTACAGGTGGCCTTGCAGGACGTCCTCGAGCAGCTCTGGGCTTTGAGGACGCGGCGTCGGACTGCACCACCTCGACATGGGCAGCAGCAGCCTGGGCTGGCTGATGGGTAACAGCAAGGACACTGGTGGAGTGACAGTGAAGGGAGAACAAATACAGTCATCCTGAGAGAGGACAGCAGGTTCATGCTCCACGGAGACACTGTCACTGCCACGGGGCGACACCTCAGTAATCCTAGTAATCTACTGGATCACAGATTACTGCTGGACTGCTGTGAGAGCCTGCAAACCCCTTTGAACACTGAGATCCACAGCCATGATGGCAGCAGTCTGATCCTGCATGGCAGCAAGCAATCTGAGTCTGAGTTTCCACTGCAGCACTGAGACGTTGGGTGTCTGCCATCTGTGCTGCAGTGGAAGCTGAGACAATGGTCACCAACAATTGTATCAGAGCTGGGTCCGCTAGTGCTGTCATGGAGTTAGTGACCACTTCCACAGGGGAAAGAATGTGCTTCAAACTCTGTGCAATGTCCTGTGCCATGTTGGAGTCGGACTCCTCCATGTTCTTTGACAGTGACAACAGACTGTCTGACAGGCCTGTCAATGGACAAAGTATCTCAGTGTACATGTCCATCAGCATTCTCTTGTCTGCTGTTCCAGCAATGTTTACATCTGTGTCCTGTGTATTATAACTCGTTTGTGACCTCACCCTCCGGTGATCTGACACATGAACTATCCTTTCCCACTGGCCTGGGTGCAGCTTAATCGGGCATCGGTGACTCACCACGTGCAGATTCCGACTCTATACCAGCCTCTTAGGTGCACACAGCGAAAGTATTTGATCTGGTGACTGTGAGTTTCAGACCAAGTGATGGGGCTTCACCATCAGTGCTGTGCTGCTGTTCTGTCTCTGTCACCTGGAGCTGCTGTGACTGGGAAGCTGGCAGTTTTGGGTTATCATTGGAAAGTATAAAATCAGAAGGGGAGGGTTGGGGTGAGGGATTGGGAATGGGATGGAAAGCAGGAGGTCCATGGTCCCACCATCTGCAGCTTGTACATCTTCCCCGACAGTAGGATGAGGGGGAGGTGGGAGTTCAGAAGGAACATAAGGCAGCAACATAACATCATCCTGAATGCTCTCGGTGATGCCGGATGCCACGGGCTCTGTCACAGCCGGCCCCATGATGTGGAAAATCATCTCCTCCCTCAGGCTCAGGGGATGAAGGTATGCCTGGTCCCCACCGGATCACTGCTGCTCCCTGTGTTTATGAGCCACCTTGTCATGTAAGAGAGAGGGCAGAATGTCACTTATTGTGTTGCACTGTGTTTGGGTGATGTGCCTGCCATAGCGGAAGAGCTGGAGGCATGTGGAGACAGGGAGAGGTGGATGTGAGGCTGGTATCAGTGGAAGGTGTGTGAGGGTGAGATGGAGTATGTGAATGTTAGGTGTGGGTCCTGAGAGTTAGGGACAGCTGATGGGTGAGTGATTGGGGTGTGGTTCATTGAGCAGTGTGAGAGGTTAATGGTGTTGAGGGCAGGAGATGTCATGTGGAGATGAATTCACTGACATTGACCACCCGTGTGATTTCATTTAACTTCTTCTGGCTCTTCTGCCAGGTCCTCGGGGCCAGACGTCTTGCACTGACCTCCCTGGCCACCTGCTCCTATTCACTTCGAAGTGCATTTCTTGAGGGTCTGCACCCCACCCCACGGGAACATGGCCTGTCTGCTCCTGTCACCCTCCATGACTAAGGCCTCCAGCACCACATCCGTGAACCGCAGAACCCTCCCTCTGTCCTAGTACTCCATTTACAATGTCTCCAATTGCGGCATTTCACAGTCAGAAGCAGCCTCCTGTGATTTAGTGCAAGTTCCCTTTAAGAGGAACAGACTGTCTTTAAGAGCTGAATCCTGGATGAAACACGAGCCAGCCTCACACAACCTTAGGCCCCAGCAGACAGACAGCACCGCGTGTCACCCTAGGCGGTACATAGAATTCGTGGAAATGAGAAGGCAGCAGGAAGTTTTTGTGTCACGTGCCTCAACATGAATAGGCAAGGGCAGATCACAAATTACAATCCCTACACCCGAAAAGCGAAGCAAACCCGATTTTCTCGCTATTTCCATCTTCCTTTCCCACTTACGCATGTCCTCACTCGCTCTCTACACTCTCTGTCTGCTTCTCATAGCATCAGAGTCTGATGCAGTACAAAAGGAGGCTATTCGGCCCATTGTTTTAGTGCTGTCTCTTGGAATGAGCTACTTAATGAATTCCACCACCAACACCGCCCCCCCCCCCAACTTTCCGCAGTCTCCTTTTTTTCCTATTCAAGTATGTGCTAAATTCCCTTTTGAAAGATATCATTGAATCTGCTTCCACCGTGTTTTCAGGCAGTGAATCCCACATCCCAACAACTCGCTGTGTAAGAAAATTCTCCTCATTTCACCTCTGGTTCTTTGTCGATTACCTTCAATTTGTGTCTTCTCAGAGCAAACAAAGAAAAAAGAACAAAGAAAATTACAGCACAGGAACAGGCCCTTCGGCCCTCCAAGCCTGCGCCGATCCAGATCCTCTATCTAAACATGTCGCCTATTTTCTAAGGGTCTGTATCTCTTTGCTTCCTGCCCATTCATGTACCTGTCTAGCTACATCTTAAAAGACGCCATCGTGCCCGCATCTACCACCTCCGCTGGCAACGCGTTCCAGGCACCCACCACCCTCTGCGGAAAGAACTTTCCACGCATATCCCCCCTAAACTTTTCCCCTTTCACTTTGAACTCGTGTCCTCTAGTAATTGAATCCCCCACTCTGGGAAAAAGCCTCTTGCTGTCCACCCTGTCTATACCTCTCATGATTATGTACACCTCAATCAGGTCCCCCCTCAACCTCCGTCTTTCTAATGAAAATAATCCTAATCTACTCAACTTCACTTCATAGCTAGCGCCCTCCATACCAGGCAACATCCTGGTGAACCTCCTCTGCACCCTCTCCAAAGCATCCACATCCTTTTGGTAATGTGGCGACCAGAACTGCACGCAGTATTCCAAATGTGGCCGAACCAAAGTCCTATCCAACTGTAACATGACCTGCCAACTCTTGTACCCAATACCCCGTCCGATGAAGGAACGCATGCCGTATGCTTTCTTGACCACTCTATTGACCTGCGTTGCCACCTTCAGGGAACAGTGGACCTGAACACCCAAATCGCTCTGTACATCAATTTCCCCAGGACTTTTCCATTTACTGTATAGTTCACTCTTGAATTGGATCTTCCAAAATGCATCACCTCGCATTTGCCCTGATTGAACTCCATCTGCCATTTCTCTGCCCAACTCTCCAATCTATCTATATTCTGCTGTATTCTCTGACAGTCCCCTTCACTATCTGCTACTTCACCAATCTTCGTGTCGTCTGCAAACTTGCTAATCAGTCCACCTATACTTTCCTCCAAATCATTAATGTATATCACAAACAACAGTGGTCCCAGCACGGATCCCTGTGGAACACCACTGGTCACACGTCTCCATTTTGAGAAACTCCCTTCTACTGCTACTCTCTGTCTCCTGTTGCCCAGCCAGTTCTTTATCCATCTAGCTAGTACACCTTGGACCCCATGCGCCTTCACTTTCTCCATCAGCCTGCCATGGGGAACCTTATCAAACGCCTTACTGAAGTCCATGTATATGACATCGAAAGCCCTTCCCTCATCAATCAACTTTGTCACTTCCTCAAAGAATTCTATTAAGTTGGTAAGACATGACCTTCCCTACACAAAACCATGTTGCCTATCACTGATAAGCCCATTTTCTTCCAAATGGGAATAGATCCTATCCCTCAGTATCTTCTCCAGCAGCTTCCCTACCACTGACGTCAGGCTCTCCGTTCTATAATTACCTGGACTATCCCTGCTACCCTTCTTAAACAAGGGGACAACATTAGCAATTCTCCAGTCCTCCGGGACCACACCCGTGTTTAAGGATGGTGCAAAGATATCTGTTAAGGCCCCAACTATTTCCTCTCTCGCTTCCCTCAGTAACCTGGGATAGATCCCATCCGGACCTGGGGACTTGTCCACCTTTATGCCCTTTAGAATACCCAACACTTCCTCCCTCCTTATGCCGACTTGACCTAGAGTAATCAAACATCTGTTCCTAACCTCAACATCCGTCATGTCCCTCTCCTCGGTGAATACCGATGCAAAGTACTCGTTTAGAATCTCACCCATTTTCTCTGACTCCAAGCATAACATTCCTCCTTTGTCCTTTAGTGGGCCAATCCTTTCTCCAGTTACCCTCTTTCTCCTTATATATGAATAAAAGGCTTTGGGATTTTCTTTAACCCTGTTTGCGAAAGATATTTCATGACCCCTTTTAGCCCTCTTAATTCCTCGTTTCAGATTGGTCCTACATTCCTGATATTCTTTCAAAGCTTCTTCTTTCATCAGCCGCCGAGACCTTATGTATGCTTCCTTTTCCCTCTTAGCTAGTCTCACAATTTCACCTGTCATCCATGGTTCCCTAATCTTGCCATTTCTATCCCTCATTTTCACAGGAACATGTCGCTCCTGCACGCTAATCAACCTCTCTTTAAAAGCCTCCCACAAATCACATGTGGATTTACCTTCAAACAGCTGCTCCCAATCTACATTCCCCAGCTCCTGCCGAATTTTGGAAGATTTGGCCTTCCCCCAATTTAGCACTCTTCCTTTAGGACCACTCTCGTCTTTGTCCATGAGCATTTTAAAGCTTACGGAATTGTGATCACTATTCCCAAAGTAGTCCCCTACTGAAACTTCAAACACCTGGCCGGGCTCATTCCCCAACACCAGGTCCAGTATGGCCCCTTCCCGAGTTGGACTATTTACATATTGCTCTAGAAAACCCTCCTGGATGCTCCTTACAAATTCTGCTCCATCTAGACCTCTAACACTAAGTGAATCTCAGTCAATGTTGGGAAAATTAAAATCTCCTATCACCACCACCCTGTTGCTCCTACATCTTTCCATAATCTGTTTACATATTTGTACCTCTATCTCACGCTCGCTGTTGGGAGGCCTGTAGTACAGCCCCAAAATTGTTACCGCACCCTTCCTATTTCTGAGTTCTGTCCATATTGCCTCACTGCTCGCGTCCTCCATAGTGCCCTCTTTCAGCACAGCTGTGATAGCCTCTTTGACCAGTAATGCAACTCCTCCACCCCTTTTACCTCCCTCTCTATCCCGCCTGAAGCATCGATATCCTGGGATATTTAGTTGCCAATCATGCCCTTCCCTCAACCAAGTCTCAGTAATAGCAATAACATCATACTCCCAGGTACTAATCCAAGCCCTAAGTTCATCTGCCTTACCTACTACACTTCTTGCATTAAAACAAATGCACCTCAGACCACCAGTCCCTTTACATTCATCATCTGCTCCCTGCCTGCTCTTCCCCTTAGTCACAGTGATTGCATTATCTAGTTCCTTACAAGCTTTTGTTACTACCTCCTTACTGTCAACTGACCTCCTCAATTAGTTCCCATCCCCCTGCCACATTAGTTTAAACCCTCACCAACAGCGTTAGCAAAAGCACCCCCAAGGACATTGGTTCCAATCCGGCCCAGGTGTAGACCGTCCAATTTGTAATAGTCCCACCTCCCCCAGAACCGGTCCCAATGTCCCAAAAATCTGAACCCCTCCTTCCTGCACCATCTCTCAAGCCACGCATTCATCCTGACTACTCTTTCATTTTTACTCTGACTATCACGTGGCACTGGTAGCAATCCTGAGATGACTACCTCTGAGGTCCTACTTTTTAACTTGGCTCCTAACTCCCTCAACACTGCTTGTCGGACCTCATCCCGTTTTTTACCTATATCATTGGTGCCTATGTGCACAACGACAACTGGCTGTTCACCGCACCCCCCTTTAGAATGTTCTGCAGCCGATCTGAGACATCCCTGACCCGTGCACCTGGGAGGCAACAGACCATTCGGAAGCATCGTTTTCGACCATAGAACCGCCTATCTACTCCCCTTACAATCGAATCCCCTATGACTATAGCCCTTCCACTCTTTTTCCCGCCCTTCTGAACAGCAGAATGGATGTAAATGGAATAGTGTAGGTCAGATGATCGGCGCAACATCGAGGGCCGAAGGGCCTGTACTGCGCTGTAATATTCTAAAAAAAAAAAAGCAGAGCCAGCTACGGTGCAATGAACCTGGCTACTGCTGCCTTCCCCTGGTGAGCCATCTCCCTCAACAGTATGCAAAACGGTATATTTGTTTTGGAGGGAGATGACTGCAGGGGACTCCTGCGCTGCCTTCCTGCTCTTTCTCTGCCTTTTTGTCACCCATTCCCTTTCTCCCTCAGCAATCCTAATCTGTGGTGTGAGCAATTCGCTAAACGTGCTATCCACGACCTCCTCAGCATTGCGGATGCTCCAAAGTGAGTCCATCCGCAGCTCCAGAGCCGTCATGCGGTCTAACAAGAGCTGCAGCTGGACACACTTCCTGCACGTGAAGGAGTCAGGGACATCAGCTATGTCCCTGAGCTCCCACATTGAGCAAGAGGAGCATGACAAGGGTCTGAGATCTCCTGCCATTTTATATCTTAAGCATAACTTAGTTAAATGTGAAAGGAACGAAAAGTTTTTACCAATCACACGATAAAACAAAAAGAGAAATAGAAAAAGCCTTACCTTATCTACACACAAATAACAAAGAACAAAGATAATTACAGCACAGGAACAGGCCCTTCGGCCCTCCAAACCTGCGCCGATCCAGATCCTCTCTCTAAACATGTCGCCTATTTTCTAAGGTTCTGTATCTCTTTTCTTCCTGCCCATTCATGTATCTGTCTAGATACATCTTAAAAGACTCCATCGTGCCCGCGTCTACCACCTCCGCTGGCAACGCGTTCCAGGTGCCCACCACCCTCTGCGTAAAGAACTTTCCACGCATATCCCCCCTAAACATTTCCCCTTTCACTTTGAACTCGTGTCCTCTAGTAATTGAAACCCCCACTCTGGGAAAAAGCCTCTTGCTGTCCACCCTGTCTATACCTCTCATGATTTTGTACACCTCAATCAGGTCCCCCCTCAACCTCCGTCTTTCTAATGAAAATAATCCTAATCTACTCAACCTCTCTTCATAGCTAGCGCCCTCCATACCAGGCAACATCCTGGTGAACCTCCTCTGCACCCTCTCCAAAGCATCCACATCCTTTTGATAATGTGGCGACCAGAACTGTCCTTTTTTTTGGTTAGAGTAGGAGGGCGGTTGGGAGACACTACAGGTGTAGTGTCTC